>NC_092806.1:43581449-44192699 GCF_040954645.1 Diabrotica undecimpunctata
ATGTGGTTTAATAAGTTTTGTTTTAGGTGGTTAGTGACAATCATTTAAAAATAAGAAATATTGTTGCTCATTGGAGAGGAAGTACACATGACTCCCGCATTTTTAATGAAAGTACATTAAAACAACGGTTTGAGGGAGGAGAATTTCATGGGTTGTTATTGGGAGACTCTGGTTATGCTTGTTCCCCTTATTTATTTACACCAGTTTTAAATCCTTCCAACCGTCAGGAGGAACGATACAATTATGCACACATCAGAACACGTAATACTGTTGAAAGATGTTTTGGTGTTTGGAAAAACCGATTTAGGTGTTTACTGAGTGGATTCAGAACATCCTTAGATAATACAAAAATGTATATTGTAGCTTTGGCAGTATTACATAATATTGCAATTTATTTAAATGAGGAACCTTTTCCTAATGATGGTGATGTGCAATATCCACCTCAACCACTAATAGCACCAGTAATGCATAATAATATACAAAGGGGTGCTGCATCAAGATCTGTATTTATAGAACAAAATTTTTGAGGAAAATAAAACTATATGTCATCATTTATATTTATATATTTTCTTCCTTTTTCTTTTTTAAAATATCCTCTTGCAACTTTAAAATTTTCATAGTTTGAGCATGTTGCTCACACATGTGCTTTACGCGTAGCTTATGCTCTTTCATTAATCGTTTGTTCTCCTGGACCCTAAAATAGTGCATATCTTCATATGAGGCCTTAGAAAAATTAAAAGTATTCGTGGATGTCTGAAACAAAATTTAAAAAAATGTTATATGATGATAATTATTCTTTTTATATAATCATACCAATGTTTTCTTTGTAGCTCGCTTAGGTGTTGGTATTGATTTACTCATTCTAGCTTCTTCAATGTCATGATGTTGTATCTGTAACAAAATGTTAGAATTAGTTTTTTGTACACTTTTATTTATATGTTCATTCTGATTGTAAGAAAATATACTAATGAAAAAAATGTTTCTTTATTTTTTATTACATTCTATAAAATATCTTACGCCAAATGAAGTACTAGGATAATCTAAAACTTCTTGTTCAATGTTCTGGGCCACTGCAGATTCCTAAAAAGATAAAAGTATGTTTATATATATATATATATATATATATATATATATATATATATATATATATATGTATATATATATATGCATATACATGCAGATGCTGTATGCTTCAAATATAAATATAGTTTTAGAAAACTACATTTTGTTTATATTATGTTATTAATTCAGCAATTTTTGATTCTTATAAAACAACAATAAGTAAATATTTGTTTCTTTGTATTAATTGTTAGAAATTTTTTTGGCAATTGCCCTTTGATAGATTAGGGGACAGATTTGGCAATCGTCAATTCAGCAGTTGCCAGATTGCAACAGATGTTTGCAATTAACCTCGAAAGAGACAAATATTTACTCGTTATTGTTTCATATAAAATTAAAATTGCAAAATTCATAAAATAGTATAATCAAAATGTACTTTTTAAAAGCTTTCTCTCTTTGTATTTGAGCATACAACATATGGATTATAAAAACATCCCAATACTGCCAAACCGAAATATTTCATTTCATGGTTGACATTTATGGTTGGGTGGTAAAATCAATAATATATACATATATATATATATATATATATATATATATATAGTTTACTCTGATTATAAGAAAATATACTAATGAAAAAATGTAATTTTTATTTATTTATTACATTCTATAAAACATCTTACCACAAATGAAGTACTAATATCTTCTACTTCAATTTTCTGGGCCCCTGCAGATTCCTAAAAAGATAGAAGTATGTTGTATATATATATATATATATATATATATATATATATATATATATATATAATTTATTCTGATTTTAAGAAAATATACTAATGAAAAAAATTTTTTTTATTACATTCTATAAAATATCTTACCCCAAATGAAGTACTAGAATAATTTAAAACTTCTACTTCAATGTTCTGGGCCACTACAGATTCCTAAAAAGATAAATATATTTATATATATATAAATATATATATATATATATATATATATATATATATATATGTATAAATATATATATATATATATATATATATATATATATATATATATATATATATATATATATATATATATATATATGTATACAAGTAAAATAAATAAGAAAATACTAGATTCAATATTGTACCTTTACACCATCACTGTCAAATTCATTATGATCCACTTCTAATTCAAGGGGAATCATTTTTGCTATCTCCAATACCTCAGGAGGAGGAGATGGTGGTTTAGGACCACCTCCAGTTTTATTCAACTCTCTTCTCAACTGGGACATTTGCTTCTTGCAATTTATTTTGGCCAACTTCCACTGGTTCATTAACTGTTTCTTATGCCTTGTTCTAACATTGGCAGCATTAAACCTTAAAATAAGTTGAATACTCAGTATCAAATTGTTTAAATACATAAAAAAAATGTTTTAACCAACCATATAAATTTGTTAAATAAATGGTTTGAAATAAAAAAGGTTTTGATGAAGTATATAATTTTAAGTAAACACTTACCTCTCCGTTATTTGTAGCCATGCATTTAATTTTGATTTGTTTGTGTTGGTGCTAAGGTCTTTATTTTCTATTATGTTTAAATAATTTCCAACAATATTCTTCAAAAGATGCTGAAATTAACATATTTATATTTATACATTTATAAGTAAAATAAAGTTGCTTACTTTTTCTTCACTTTCCCAGTTAACGCAACGTTCTCTTTTGTTTGAAGCCATTTTATGCTTTTTTTCAATTTTAAAATAATCAAACTCAACGTACAAGATGTAAGATAACCAGAATATAAAAAATAAAAATATATTTGGTGATTTGGTGTCAGTTCAGTCAGTTGTCAGTTTCAAATAAAAATCAAAATTGACATTATTTCACTCAATATGTTGTTGTTCCATGTATTTGTGCAAAAGATTGCGACAATGCCAAACTATTATTTCGGAATAAAGTGGGAATACTTATAACGAGTTTATACCGAGTTTATTTGTAACAAATTATTTTAGAATTATATTTACCTTATACTTAGGATAACTATTCTAGGTATAAATACGGAATAACCTTAGAATACGAGTGTTTTATTAGTAAGAGTGTTAGTTTTTAATTGTATTTTGGAAAATATTCTTCCGTATTTTAAGTATTGAGGATTTTTGGAGCTCGGACGTTTCGTTTTAGATGCGCAATTTTCAGAAAGTTTATTACCCATTATATCAACAGCATACAAGTCGTTGATAATTTGTTTATTCACGTGAGAACGCACAGTGTCTAGTAATAACGCAAATTCCTTGCGTACAAAAAACTCTCACATGTATCGGAACCAACTCCATTGTACCTTGCAGTTATACAAACTAATATTGATGATCTTTTTCATGTAGTATAGATTTTTGATTGCTTTTATGGCCTTTTTCATTTTCCTAATTGTTATTTATATTTCTTGTTGTGGGGATCTGCTTCGTCTTCGCCTGTTTCCTTTTCCAAGGAATTGTGGTCTTTGTTTTGTTAACAGTCCTGTCATTCTTTGTCCTGTATATTTCCCAATTTTTTTAATTTTTTCTTTTGAGTTTTGTTTCATTTCTCTCAGTACTTTCCATGACTCCGAAGTTCTTGTACCGCCTATGTATGTTTCAATATTTAAGCAAGTTCTTTCCCATTCTTCATTATTTTGTTGTGTTATTTGTTTTTTCACTTCTCTACTTCTTCTCTATATTCTTTGTAAACTTCATCGTTGTTTGTAGTCAACCATTTTCTATATAGTTGCGTTTTTTCTTCAATTATTCTTTCTTGTTGGTTCATTTATTTCATAATAGTGCTGTTTATTTGTTATATGTTCTTTCTCTCCAATGGCTTCGAATGCTGCCTGTTTTGTACTCGTCTTTATATGCTAACTTTTGGTCTAGACATTGTTTGTATAGTTCTCTTATTGATTGTTCTTGGAGTAGTTCTATATTGTATTGTTATTCTCTTATAGTGTTCAACGGTTCTTCTGTAGAGTGGGTCTTGTTATGTTCCTAATTAATGCCGATTTTTTGCTGTCAGTAGTTTATGGTCAGTTTCGCATTCTGCTCTTCTTCTGACTCTCACACCTTTTATCTTTATTGTGGTATCTTGTTTAACTATTAGGTAGTCTATTACTCCTGTAAAATCACCTGGTTTTACATGGCGATCACCAGTTCATGTAGTACTTTCAAATCTTTTCTGGTTTTATTATTTTTGCGTTGATATTAATGAATTTACCACTAAATTATTTGTAAATTTTTTATTGTAATCATTTTAGATTTTATCCTAAGTACTTAGTATGTAATAATGAGAATTTTTAATCTATTTGGGGAT
This sequence comes from Diabrotica undecimpunctata, assembly GCF_040954645.1. Classification (NCBI taxonomy): domain Eukaryota; kingdom Metazoa; phylum Arthropoda; class Insecta; order Coleoptera; family Chrysomelidae; genus Diabrotica; species Diabrotica undecimpunctata. Next base: position 43,585,829 of record NC_092806.1, read on the forward strand.
GTACCAACTGACATTTTTGATTCATTGATCGTTAAATCTGTTGTTAATGTATTTGTTTTTGTAGTTTGTCCTCAGTCTTGGCAACTACCTAAAGAAGAGGGTATTCTTTATACAAGGACTTTATTTCAGAAACCAGTTTTCAGTGTTTTCCTATTATCAGGTGTAGTGGTAATATTGTATCAATAATAGTCTACTGTTATCTGCCCTTTCGGAGATATGCGAGACTGAGAACACAACTATATGAAATATATAAGGTTGTAATTCTGAGCGCAATTTTGTTAACAGACAAAAATCGTTTTTTCTCCTCACAAGAACAAATTTATCAAGGTATTTTCTTATACTCGTATAATAAAAAAAAGTTAATTATGTTTACATTCCTTAAAAGAAACTCGATTTTATAAGTTTTTTCATCCAAATAAATTTTGATTAACAGTAACAATATCAAGAACAAATATTAAATTAAAAAGTATTAATAAATTAGATTGTAGTGAAATATAAGAAACAATAAAATTGTTAATTTAATTTGCTGTGACAATTTATTCTTCTTCTATTTATTTTTAACCTCCCTACACCCTTTTACATTCTGTCATAACAATTTAAAAATGTTTTCATTTTTACATCTACCTCCAGGAATAGGCTACTTGCCTATTTCACTACGTAAAAAATTTTTCTGAGACTGACGACTACCTCCATTCATTTCATAAATAGATACCCTGTATATAATTTTAAATTACCCTTTTCTTATTGAACCTAGTTTGATTTGATTAAGACGGTTATCCATTCCGACATAAACTTACTCCCGGAATTTAAATTCATATACTTGCTTCTGCCGGTCAACTCTAACTTTATAGTTATCATGATCCCTCTGTGAATATTGAAATGACAAAATTTTGTTCTGAGCCAAATCTTGGGGTTAATTAAGATCTGAGGACAAAATTGATGATTGTTCTCTCGTTTAGTTTATAAAGTGTAGAGAATTTTGTTAAACTATGGGTTGTCCGGTTATATTCGTCTGTGTATTCAATTGTGATTTTGGACCATGGATGTCGAGGTTTCTCGTTAATCTTGCAGCGGATGAAATTTACCAGCTTTTGGTTTAAAATCCGTTTAACAAAGGACAGTCAACTGCTGTTAAAACTAAAGTTATGACACAGCCTACATGTATATGCAAAAGTAGTAAAGCAATCTACTAAAAATAAAGATTACATTTGGGTGAGTTATTGCATGCAAATCCACCGATAGTGTCAAGCGACATAATTTCATATGGTTCGTTGGCTGGCCCTATAACCACTGTCTCGGCTGCTTCTTCTTGACCTGTTTTTCTTGCAAATATCACATTCTGCCATAACTGCATCCATATGTTAAAATAATGAAAAGATCGTAATTTTGCTATCATATGACCAATTCCAAAATGGCCATAGTGAGAATGAATATTTTTATCCAACTCTAAACCAAAATTCTTAGATATGAAAATGCGTTTTTTGTTTCTTAGTTTTTTATAAAAATGTTTACCCTTTTTAAATGTAGGTTTGTCTAAAGAGAGCTCAATGTAGGGGAGAATACACACGGGGTGAAAATAGGGAAATTCCTCCCTCCCCAAAAGTTCCAAAATTAAAGAAACCCTATTATTTATGTCTTTTAGTTTGTGTTTATCTTTTTTATAAACTTTCAAGTCGAACGTTCCCTTCCCAAGGCAAATATCTAGATCTGCCAGTGGCTTAGTGCGATTATTTTGTTGATTCTCTTTTAACCCTGTAACCGTCACACCTTAAATTCATTGAAATAAAATACTAAAAATTCGTGTGAGTGTTTTTTAAACGACTATGAACGTATTAATGGTGTTGGTATATGCAATTTTTGTATAAAAATTGGAGTTTGAAAATGTTGCCCTCAAATAACATTGTCCATTAGTGGTATAATGAGAACGTTGCTCCAAAGCAACAGTTACAGTTTGAGGTTAAAATTTTTGTATTGTGTAAACGAGGGATCACCGCTAACAAAAATAATTTTTTTAGGGCTTACAATATGTAAAAAAAAACTACAGAAATAAGCAAATATGAACTTTAATACTTACTCAGTTACATGAAAAAAAAACAAAGATAAAAATTTATGGAGAGTTATGAAGATTAAAAAAACAATTCTTGGCCGGTGTCAAAAAACAATTTTTGACACAGAATTGTCGTGTAGCCATTCTTGCAAAATCGACATCTTCCTTTTGGTCCATAGATAGGCCAGTGTCCTACGTTGTCTTTCCTAGTGATGTCATGTGGTCGACTTTTCGTAGGAGTTACAATTTTTTCGACCGTGTCGTTCAGTGAAGGGCGCTCCTTTTTTTTTTAATTTTACCTGTTTGGTAAAAAGATTCAGCTATGTCCATTTTAAATTTTTTTAAAGGTATTGGTTTTACTTTTAGCTCAGCACAATGATGTTTATATACTCGCCAGGCGTTGACAACACACATATCTAAAAGATATGTAAAAATACCATAGTACCATCGTCTAGCCCTACTAGGACTGCGGTATAATCCTAAAAGAGAATTAGTATTATCTACACCTCCCATGTGTCGGTTATACTGTTTTATTATGGCAGGGCAAGGAACATCAGCTTTTTGTTTGGAATGTTTATCATATCGCTATATAAAAGTTACAGGCTCGATTCAACAATGAGTACTACCTAATAACACACATTTGTTACCATGCCATTTTACCAGAATTATCCCCTTGTGAGAGTCAGATTTATAGACATAGGAGCCTCTAGGTCGCTTTTGCATTATTTTGTCAGCTTCTAATGGACAACCGGCAATTCTGTCTGCTCTAAATGTTCCTAAGCTTTGAATTCCAAAGTTAGTTTTTAACACTAGAAAGTCGGAGGGGCCAATTTGGCCCCTGTTGCGATTTGAAGTTATTGTAGTTCTTTTATTTGACACAATAATAATTTCATATTTGATGACTTTTAATATTTTGATACAAAGTCTTATTTAACCCAAAAAAATATTGTTTACTAAATTTATTAAATGGATTTTCTAACAAACCTACCATAGAAGTCCGAAGGGGCCAAACTGGCCCTGTATTAATTATTATCGTTTTCTCGGAAATTTGACGATTTCTTTTAACTTTCTGTCGGATAGATAAAATTATGTTTATGTACGTTTATTCCTAGAAGGTATTTTGTTACATACTGTTTGTTCCTTGAAAGTATTTTGTTTGTTGAGCGGTTTATTAGGTTCTGCTGACTCTCGTTTCTAGAATATTGAAACATTCGTTCAATTGTGAAAATTCAAGACGACTGTAAAGATGTCTCGTCGTGGACTATCAGAGCTTGAACTTCTTGATGAAATACGAAAAATACAAGAAGTTGTTTTGGGAGGTGAATCTGAATTTGCAGAAAATAATTAGTCAGACGATGAACAAGTACCACCACAAAATAATGATTCAAGTGACTCTGATGCTTCAGAGCAGTTAGAAAGTTTTATTGTACAAGACTCGAAAATTTATGTAAACACTGCTTCTACAACAACAGCACGAGTCAGCTAATTTTATCGTGAATCCAAGTGCATCTAAGCCAAGTCACAAGAGAAAAAGAGGTCAACAAGAAAAAACTATTTCAATCGGAGACACTGAACAATCGAAAGACGGAACAACGTGGAAAGTTATTGATTCTGGATCAGTACCTGGTAAGATTATGATTTTTAGTATCTTCATATTCATTGAATGTTTGCTTATTACAGGACGCCGCGCTCAGCACAACATTTATCGAGAGGAATCAGGTCCTACGTCGTATGCAAAAAGGAACGTGAGGAACAATTGTGTGGTAAGTGCTTGGCATCTAATAATCAACGACAGCATGTTACGTCATATAAAAGAATGCACTATTGCAGAAGCACATCGATGTTTGAAAAATGACACATGGACTATAACTTTGGAAGAACTGGAGGCTGCCCTTGCTATTATGTACGCAAGAGGAGTCTACGGCGCCAAAAATTTCCAACCAACAGCTTGTGGTCAACAGTATGGGGTCCTCAGTTTTCTAGGCAAACTATGCCACGAGACAGATTCAAGGATATTATAAAATATCTCAGATTTGACATAAAGCAAACGAGATCTGAAAGATTGAAAACCGACAAATTTGCTCTAGCCTCTGCGGTTTGGAATGGATTTATAGAAAATAGTGGTGCATGTTACAAACCGGGAATAAACCTTACTGTGGACGAACAGCTATTGCCTTCTAAAGCCAGGTGCCCGTTCACACAGTACATATCAAATAAGCCGGATAAGTTTGGCATAAAATGTTAGCTATTGACATGCGTGGAATTAAAATATATTGTAAATGGTTACCCTTATACTGGCACTGATCATCTACGCAAGAAAAATACAAGTGTTGGTGAACATGTTGTTTTGCGGTTAATGAAAAATCAACTGGGAAAGGTCAAAAATGTTACGACAGATAACTACTTTACATCGTTAAAATTGGCCAAGGCATTGCAAAAAAAAATCAACAAGTCTTGTGGGTACTTTGAATCGCAACAGAAAGGAAGTTCCTCTAAGCGTAAAGATAAAAAATGGAGAATTATATGTTACCAATATATTCAAGAGCGACGAAAAGATAAGACTTACTGCATACCAAGGAAAGACACCAAAAATGTGCTTTTGTTGAGCTCATTACATCAATCAGTGGATGTTGCTGTCGATGGAAAAAAATTTCCTCAAACAGTAAGTTTTTATAATAAAACAAAATACGGGGTTGATGTAGTGGACCAAATGGCGAGTCTTTATACTACAAATGTTGCTTCAAGACGATGGCCAATGCACGTGGCCAACATTCTTGACTTAGGAGCAATAAATGCATGGATTATTTATAAAGAAGTTACTGGAAGTAAAATCAGTCGTAAGTTTATTATTCAGCTGTGTGAAGAATTACGGGCTCCATACCTTGCCTCCCGAAATCTGGTACTATACCCAGCACCACCGGATTTACCAACCACCAGCACTGTTACTAGCCAAAAAAGAAAAAAATGTCAGTTAAAAATGTTTTGTAAAGGAAATCATACTTCCAATGAGTGCCACGGCTGTAACAAGGCAATGTGTGGCAAATGCCAAAAACTGCAAACTGTATGGTGTTCCAAATGTTTAAAATGAAACTAAAAAATTAAATCAAATTCTATCGTCAAGAGTTTATTTAATTTCTTAAAACTGTTTATTTTTATTTTTTGTTTATTCCCAAATAAATAGTTAATTCTAAACTTGGTTTTTATTGATTTAGGAACTTATGGCCAAAATGATCCCTTCGGGCTTTCTAGGTAGGTATGCTAGGCCCGACTTTCTAGTGTTAAATATGAAAGCAATGAAAGGCTACTAAAATAATTGTCAAAAAATACTACCGTCTCTTCTGGATTTGGAATGGTTTTACACAATTAAACAACAATACCGGAACCAACACCTAACTCTTTTTCTACATCTAACAATTCGTTAGAGGTACCTGCTAACTGGTTAAACGTAAACGTACCCTGATAAGCTATGAAGTCTGTAATGATGCCAGAAACAGTTGCTTTTACAAACAATTTGAAACCACATTTGTGTGGTTTATTTTTTATATATTGTCTCAGATTGCCTGCAAATGTACCTTTGTAAGGAATCATAGTCTCATCCACAGAATATTGATTGCAAATGTGGAACTTCTGACAATTTGTTCTAATTTTTTCTATTAGGGGCCTTATTTTGAAAAATCGGTCTTTAGTATTGGGGGATAATTGAGAATTATCAGCAAAATGTAAGTATCTTTTAATTTTAGCAAAACGTCGTAAAGGCATAATATCTGCTATTTTGTCAATTGGAGTATTCCTGGCCCAATAATCACTTATAGCAGGCAACTTTACAATGCTTATAGTAAAAGTTATGGAAATATATTCTGTAAGTTCTGCATTAGTTAGTTGTAGAGAACAACCTGTTTTTTCAGTCGAATAAATATTAGTTTAGTGCGCAATATCAGCCATTATATTTAAGAAGAAAAACTGTGTGAAATATTCCAGTGGTGATAAAATTTCAGTTATGTCAGATGGAGGTAAATCTGGAACATCATTTGTAGGTGTGTCTTCTTCTGACCAAGAATATGTTACTACTGGTTTCTTTCCTTTTTTCATTTTCTTGGGTTGTGGCTCTTCTAAAGCTATTTCTTCCTGTTCAATATCAGATTCTTCTATTACTAACTCCATATATTTATTTCTACCCGTTTGCATTTCATAATATTCATCTCCTGAATCTGCAGCTAAACATTTATCAAAATGCATACCTTCGACGTCGTCATCATCAGATACACTTTCTGTATCTGATACATCTGCCCGAACAGGAACTACGTAGCTCGATTTGTTTCCATAAAACGTAAGAGGAGGGATATCCATATTTTTGAAAAGAAAATTGATGTTATTACTATTACCACTTAGCGTCAACGTTGAGCCTAAGCAACATTCTTTTTAGGTGAAATTTTTGCTAAAACTTCTCAAAATAGAAAATAACTGTATCTTTTAGATTATAAATACACCTTTCCTAAATATATTCTAAAAATATTACAGCAAAATACCTGTTTTTACTTACCGATTTGTTTATATTTAACTGTCAAGTTAAAATAGTTTAATACAGGTGGCGCACATACCGGAACCATAGACGAACGGTTGTCGCTTGCATACCACACCGTCTTATTGTGGTAAAATTCGACGTATACGGAAATTTTTAAGTTTGAAGTCAACGTTGCTTGAGAGCATCAAGCGCCCTTACAGGGTTAAGTCTTAGATGGTTATAAAATTAACCACTTGTAGTATGTCCTCATTATTCCCAAAAGAATGCTTATCAAGAATAAACCAGTGGACCGAGTAAAACAGTTTACCTATCTTGGAACAATAGTAAACTAACAATGGGATCACTCACAAGAAGTAAAATGTAGAACAGAGAAAGCTAGGAGTGCATTTAACAACATGACCAAACTCCTTAAAAGCCACAAGCTTAATCTGAAGATAAAAGTAAGTCTCCTACGATGTTATATCTTCTCGATATTATACTACGAGCTTGAATCCTGGACACATATTGAAGCGATGGAGAAAAAACTTGAAGCCTTCGAGATGTGGCTATACAGAAGAATCCTACGGATATCATGGACGGACAAGATAACCAACGAGACTGTACTACGAAGAATGGAAAAAAAAAAGAGAAGTGATGTATACGATTAAAAGTTAGACTATCTCGGATTAAAAGGAGAAAGTCAGAATATCTCGGACACATAATAAGAAACGGCCCTAAATACAGATTACTGAAAATAATCCTTCAAGGCAAAGTATTCGGAAAGCTAGGAATTGGGAGAAGAAGAATATCAAGGTTAAAAAAATCTGAGGAAATGGTTCTTCACAACAACAACTAATATTTTTAAAGTATCAGTTAATTAAATAATTATAGCCAGAATAATCGCCAATATTCGAAACGAATAAGCACTAAAAGAAGAAGATTCTCAAAAGATTCCAAAACAAGGTTTTTTGAAAGGGCTTCTTTTTGGTTAATTTTTCCTGATGAATATATAATAGTAAAGTCATATTGAGAGAGATAGTACACTAGGTCTTCAAATTTTAGCAGAACACAACCTGCTTATCTTGCAATATCAAACTTTGTCTCAAACACGGCAAAAATTGTTTTGCAACGTTCCATGCAAAATAATAGAAACACTAGGAAGAAAGAAGTGCTACCTGGTTTTTATTTCTCATTTAATTTTTTGTTATGCTATGTTCCTGCTGTTATTTTGAGAATACCACAATATTCTTCTATTTATTTGTAAGCTACCTTATACATTCTGTTATAACAACGTAAAAATGTTCTCGTTTTTGCACGTGAATAACGTATTTTATCTATGACTTTATTTCTAAAAGAGCTCTACTTTTTAATTTATGATGCTATATATGTGATCATAAGTACGCGATGTTGACACTGATGATAAAACATCTGATAAGTAATTTTTATTCTGTACGAGATATGGTACCAAAGAGAAGATATTGGCAAAACGATATATTGCACGATACATAGATGTTAGAATGTCAACCAAAATATCTATGCTTATATGAAACGTATTTAAAGGAGACGTATATTGGTCATATGATGTTGATATCATAGCTAGAAGCGAAAGAGACATGATAGAAGCATTTAATGCAATAGAAAGAGCGGCACAAAACAGTGGCCTAAACATTAATGAAATAAAAACCAAATACATGAAGGCCAGTAAATCGACAGGCCAAAGAAACCTACAGAATCTGACAATAGGAGACTATAACATCGAAAGCGTGAAAAATTTTACATACCTAGGTTCACTAGTTACCGCCGATAACAATGTCATTGAAGAAGTTAAGAGAAGAATACATATCGCTAATAAAACATATAATGGACTAATTAAACATCTAAGATCTAACAACATCACAAGAAAAACCAAATGCAAAATATACAAGACCCTGATGAAACCGGACCTTGTATATGGATCAGAGACATGGACACTGTCGAAAAGCGATGAAAACCTATTAGGCACATTTGAACGAAAAATCCTTAGACACATATATAAAGGGGTAAAGGAAAATGACATATGGCGCAGAAGATATAACTTTGAACTACACACAGCATACAATGAACCCGAGATCATAACATCCATAAAGATCGAACGTCTGCGCTGGATGGGCTATGTTGAACGAATGTTGGAGACTGAAACACCAAAACATATTATGAGGCAAACACCAGTAGGAAGAAGGTCAGAGGGAAGACCCAAACTTAGATACATGGAACAAGTGGAACAAGATCTGAAAACACTTAAGATTACCAACTGGAAAAACAAAGCAAGGAACACAACAAAATGGCGGAAAATCCTAAAACAAGCCAGGACCCAGAAAGGGTTGTCGAGCTACTGATGATGATGATGATGATATTGGTCAAAGAAAAACCAACTGTTCCGTATTCAAAAAGTTCTATTAAATTTCTCTCGAAAATATCTTCAAAGTACCAAATTTGTATCTTATAGAATTGCAGATATCTCGGAAAAGAGAAAAATTTATACAAATAATATTCAAATAAAAATTTATTGCTATAGTTCTTTGAAAAATAGTATCTATATAATTTCAGCTAATATTTGACAACTCTTTTTGATTGCACTAGATACGAAACGAAATCAACTGCGATAAACTTAGCTAGAAATAAAACTTATTAAATTATAAAAGTACCATAATATTTAAATTCCAAAACTAAAATTCATAAGCTTCATAAATTATAAATTTGTTCCACGACACTCAAATATTTAATTTTCTACTACGACATGGAATATTTCGTAAAGGTCATAATAGAGAAAATTTATGAATAACTGTTATTAGGGACCATCTTACCTAATTAAATATCCCTTTAAGATACTTACCCCGCAGTAAAATATTTTACATTTTCATAAAAAATCGTTATACCAGGTAGACGATAGGCGACACGGGTTTATTTAAAATATGATAGGACTCAATGTGTGGCATTTTATTATTTACCGGGAGTCCTCTGGAAATTCGTTGTAAAGAGCAAACCATGAACTTTTCAGGATTTTTACTTTTATCATTATTGATTTAAACACCAAGATAACTTACAAAGTTAAACTTAAATTACTTAAATTACAAAGAATAGTCTTTATCTACTAAATTTACGCCGCAACATCTTTTTAAGAGCTTGTTAGATTTGGTAAGCTAAATATAATATTTAATGCAAGATCTAGACCCAAGGAAGAATATGTGATTGCAGCATCCCAGATTCGTTTAAATACGGTGTTCTAAATTACTAAACTTACAGAATTAGCAGTATTTTATCAATTCCATGTTCAAAAGAGTACTGACAGACGATATCACTTGTGTATAATAAATATAATTAGTGACTAAAAAACACAAACAGCAAACATAAAACAACATAAGTACATATTAAGCAAACAGTATAAATAGTCAGTTTTATATATGTAAAAAATATACAGGATGGTTAAAATGTTTTATTGTTTATATAGTAAAATTAATTACTTAGAATATTACAGTAAACTGTGCTTAACTGTCCCGTATCTGCCTTGTAATTTATTGACTTTTTTTCTTTTTTGATGTGGCACATTTTCAAAAACAATCTTTTTGTAACTATTGTCTTGGTTTAAGTTTTTGTCTACTAACTATTTTTTCTTGTGTTGTGTTATTCTGTGTTTAAGCCATTGTGAAGTTTGACCGACATAACAGCTCTGAAAATCCTAACAAGGCAACTTGTAAATAACATTACTTTTATAAAGAGTTGGAGCCGTGTCTTTTACTCTTCTTGTCTTTGTCAGGAATGTTATGTCGGTCGAACTTCACAATAGCTCAAACAGAGAGTAACACAACACAAAACTGACTGTACAGAACAGAAAAATACGTGGGCAGCAGTTGACCAACATTGGGCCACCTGCATAGAAGAGTTGCTGAACACAAACATAGTGTACAGACCAATGCATTAAACACAACAGCCCTATCCAAGAATTCTATAAAAAATATCCATTACTTTGGTTTTGAAAGTGTACAGATTTTGGAAAAAGAACAAAATTACAACAAAAGATGCATATCGTTGGTCTTTTTTTCTTTCTTCTTCTTCTTCTTCTTTTTCGGCTTTTCCCATTATGAGTTCGCCGTTTTCGTCCTCCACAGCACTCTATTCTCCCAGTCACCTTCTCTGAGGTCTCTATCTATCATAGCATTTCCGACGTATGTTTTCCATCTTGTAGCAGGTCGTCCTCTCCGTCTTCTTCCCGGCGGGTCCCAGTTTAATATTCTTTTCGGCCACCTATGCTCTGGCATTCTTTGTATATGCCCGTACCACTGCAGGGCTCTGTTTTCCAACTTTTTTGTAATTGAGCATTTTACTTCCATTCTGTTCCATATTTCCTCCGTTCTTATTCTATCAGCTCTTGTGATTTGTAGACATCTTCTCATAAAGTCCAGTTCAACTGTTCTTATTTTATTTCGTATTGTTGTTGTCATTGGCCATACTTCCGCTCCATATAGGGTAATATTCATCACTATGCTTTGAAAGATCCTCTTTTTGTTTTCTTTGGTTAGAGTGTTGTTCCATATCACTCCATGAAGTGCTCTTGTGGCTTGTTTTTCCCGTGTTGTTTTTATTTCTATATCTTTCATACAAGTATCATCTCGGCTAATCATTGACCCTAAATACTTAAAAGCCTTACAACTCTTAATAGTCTCTTCTTCTAAACTTAAGTTCAAATCTGCAACCTTGGGTCCAATACATAAGTATTCGGTCTTGCACATATTTATCTTGAGTCCCCAAAGTTCATATTCTTTCTTTAATCTCATTATCATATATTCCATATCCTCCCTGTCTTGGTACTGGTATGCCCATTGTTCCGCATTTTCTATACCATCTTTTCAAAGCCTGATCTATATATATATATATATATACATATATATATATATATATATATATATATATATATATTATATATGTTAAAAAGTGTAGGTGAGAGACCACATCCCTGTTTGTGGCCTTTTGTTGCGGTGATTGTTTTTGTTATTTCATTACCTAACTTTATTTGCACTGGTGTTTCTTTATAAAGTCTTTGTGTTATATTCACCCATTTCTCTCTAACGCGCATTCTTCTCATTGCTTCCCATAGTTGTTTCCTGGGCACGCTATCGTATGCTTTGTCTAAGTCGATAAAGGTCATATGTGTTTCAATGTTTTTTCTTTGTTCTTTTCAATCACCTGTCTCATAATGAATATATTATCTAAACATGATCTGGCTTTTCGGAATCCGGCTTGTTCTTCGCTATAATGGTCCATGTGTTGTTCTAGTTTTTCTTTTATAACTAATGAAAAGATTCTTGCTATTGAAGGCATTACACTGATCCCTCTGTAGTTATTTGGTGACCTTTTGTCACCTTTTTTAAAAATGGAGGACATGTATGATAAATTCCACTCATCGGGAATCTTCTCTCCTGCTTCGATTTTATTGAACAACATTAGTATAAAGGATACTATCCTTGCGCCTCCATATTTCAGCAGTTCCATTTTTATGTTCCCTGGTCCTGGTGCTTTATTGTTTTTGGATTTCTTTAGTGCTTTATTTATATCTTCCTCTGTGATTTCTGCTTCCTCAGTTATTATTGTCACAGGGTCGTATGAGATATACTCCAGCCTATTCTCCTGCAATAATTTTGTGTAATGCTGGTCTCTTTTTCAAAGGTTGTAACTTCAAAAATGCTAATTTTACAGGAGAAGAAAAAAACTGAAAAAATTGTATTATAATAATTTTTATGGATGGTTTTATTTATTTTGTAAATAAAAAAGCTTATTTATATAGTTTCCAATAAAAAATAACACATTTTCACATTTTAATATTTAATTGCCGGAGATACGACTTTTTCTGGCTAGAATCTTAATTTTACTGAGGAGATACGACATTTTCTTTTGGGAATTGGGATATACAAAATAAAAGAGACTCACAAGATGTTAAAGTATTTATTTATTTGTTACAATATAAAATTAAAAAAATATATAAAGAATATTAAACTACTGCCATGGAAGATTATCATAAAAATAATGTTAATCCGTTGGAAGGGTCTTCTTTGGCTCCTGAAGATCATTGTATGTATTCTTTGTTATTTTAAATCTTTCGGAGTACAGTTTAGGAATATCTTTCAAATTCACTGGTTGAATTGATGGAATATTGCATCGTAAAGGTAGAGGTTCCCACTCTTGTGTGGAACATAACTTGTAGTTAATCGAATCAGGCTGGTACTGAAGTGCAAGAATATCAGCAACAAAAGGGTCCCGCATCTTTTTCCTGGCTTAATAATGTTTTTATTTTTCGATGTACCTTCAATATTAAAAAAAACTGAGTGGTTATGGTACTTCACGTCATAAGGCTTGGGTTTTGTACGAGCTTTTTAGAGAGCATCGCAGTAATCTGCTGGAACATTGAAACTTCTTGTTCTCACTTGGCGTTTAATTTGGGAATGGACCGAATCTGCTTCCATTTGAGTGTGTCCTTTTGTTAGATATTTTTGTTCAATTTTTATGTTTTTTAGTTTAGCTAGACTTAGAATAGACTTAGAATTTCAAAAAAAATTGTAATTTTTAGCACAAAAATCGCAATTGTGTTGCTCCGTTGCTAGGGATATGAATTACTCTGTCAACAAATATCAAACAAATGTTACGTTTTGGTTTTTGCGGAGAATATTGTTGCATTTTGTGTACAAAGTAAATAAATACGAAATAGACGGAAAATAATGACACAAGAAAAGGAAAACCTGCCTCAGATGTTGAAAATGCTGCGTTGGAAGCAGAAAGTTTATTGTTGCCACAAAAATCTAGGATGATGTATGAGAAAGAATACCAGTTTTTTAAAAAGTGGAAAAGCTATAAGAATATCAATGGCGTGAGTGAAAAAATAGTTCTGGCGGATTTTTCTGAAAAGTCGAAGAAAGCGATGCCATCGTCATTATGGTCGTATTATTCGATGCTGAAGCGTACGTTGTTGGTGAATGAAAATTGTGACATTTCTAAATTCACAAAGTTAACCACCTTACTATAAAAACCTGAGTGGAGGATACAAAGCTAAAAAGTCCAAAATCCTGGAGTCAGATGACATTATTAAATTTCTGACAGAAGCTCCTGATGACGTCTATTTGTTGATGAAGGTTATTGCTATTTTTGGTGTGCATGGAGCGACTAGGTCCGATGAATTGTACAAGTTAGAAGTGTTTAACGTGGACGACAGAAAATCGGTGATAATCGTTTCATTATCTGATACTAAAACCAAGCAGGAAAGGTCGTTTTGTATTACTGACAAGAAAAGTGGACTGAGTTTCTTGGAAATTGTGAGAAAGTATATTGCCTTGCGCCCCAACAACGTACCTCACAGTAAAATTTTTGTAAATTACCGACAGCAAAAGTGCACTACTCAACCGGTGGGGATTAACACTATATATAATATCCCCAAGAAGATAGCAGATTTTTTAAAACTTGCAAATTCAGAAATGTATACGGGGCATTGTTTCCGTCGTTCTTTAGCTACTATGTTCGCAAATTCTGAAGCTGATCTAGTAAAAGTTAAACGTTTAGGTGGATGGAAATCGTCATCTGTTGCAGAATCTTACATTGAAGAGTCAATAAGCAATAAGATTGCTGTATCCAAGTGTATAGTTGGCGGACTATAAAATCAATCCAGTACCTCGAATCAAGTGTTTAAGCAAACGAGTACAAGTTGTAATGCTTCAAAAATAGATATTTCTAATAATGGTCATTGTAAAATTTCAGTTGTTTTTAATCCTTAATGTGTTTGAATTTGTTAATTTTATTGAATAAAAAAAAGTTAAAACATTTTATCTACTCTTGCTGTTAAAGTGTCACTTTATCTACCCTTGCGGTTAAAGTGATACTTTATCTACTCAAAACAGTTGTTATAGCAACACTATAACATTAGCTATGAAAAAAAAAATTATTATATTAGGTTAGTATTTAAAATTTCCCAAACAACCCTTGTATTCTTGCTCAAATTGCAACAATGTAGGTTCAGTTTACATTTTTATTTAAAACTTACAGCTTTATTGGGCTATTAACGTCATTGGATTCTATTAAGTGCTCTTATTTTTAATTATATCATTAAAATGTTCTGCAACTGAGTTGAAATAAGAGTCGGTATTAAAAAATTAATGTTCCAAATTTTTTGCAGGAATTATGCAGTAATAAATTTACCATTGTCTGATAAAGACGCTTTATTTTTAATTTTGCTCTTAGTGGTATTTAAATTACGATTTAACTTTTGGAATATTAATTGAACAGTGAACCTCACGTAAGATGTCATTGGCTTATGATGTCAGTTCTAATGTACCCAAATATAAAACCCGCGAAACTTAAATTTTCTTCCGTCCCCGAGTTATATTCTAATTGTTGTTTAACTCATTCTTAAGTCATTAATTAAAAAAATTGCATCTAACTTAATTTATGTTTTAAGTCCTTTAAAGTAGTTTAAATATAGTTAGTTAGTAGCATAGTTTTCAAAGAGTATAGTGGTATCAGGTCTCGATTGCCCGGATCGTAATTCTTCATCCCCTTTTGTCTCGGGCTGTCAGGAAAGTTTCATGTAGACTGTGACCAGTATGATATATTTGACGTGTACTACCCAGCGCACTGTGTGTGAGACCTGCATCGTTGACGTTTGTCATTCGTTTTACCCCCGACAATATGGTTTTCTAAGTGTTCTGTTTTTCGCACGTTTACTGCCAAATTTCATTTTAGCCACGTAATTCTTCCCAATCGCCTGTTGTTTTCATTTTAATATTACTATTATTATATTATAAATAAGGGCAGAGGATCAAGCTCCTCCAAGTTCTATAAAAAATATAGAACTGACGATAAACTTCTTCACGAATAACTTACTAAGAATAAACAACACATTTTTTGAGATCTATGATAGATTATGTTATAACCAACAGAGATATACATCCATCGAAAATAATCGACGTAAGATGCCTCAACTCAGCAGATATAGATAGTGACCATAGCCTAGTATTATGTAAAATAAGAATCTTCCCACCCAAGAGAGGGACGCCAACACAAACAAAAATCAAAGTCGAAGGACTAAACACGTAATCCACGGAATACTTATACAGGAAAAGAATATTAAAGATGGCTGGAAATAAAATATTAGAAAACGATAACACTGAGGAAAGCTGGAAAAAAACTCAAAAATAACATAACTAACACAGCATCATAATCAATTGGAGAGAGGAAAGTAACAAACACTAACATATCAAAAAAGAAAACAACATGGTTTAGAGAGAAAGTAAAGACGAAATGTAAAGAAAAGAAGAAAGCCTTTTTACAATAAAGAACACAACAAATACCACAGGCATATAACCACTATTATAAACGAATCAGAAATAAAACGAATACCTTAGTTAGACAAATAAAAGGGAACACTGGCAGAGCTTCTTAAAACAGATGGAACACAACTATTACGGAACACAAAAAGAAATATGGATATGAAAGAACTAATAAAAGTGAAACACATTCAGAAGGAAACATGGATAGACTACTTTCGATCCCTATTTGCTAAAGGTGATGATAATGAACCACCAACACCAGAGATGATGACAAACGAAGAAATAAATATTGAAGAGAAAGAGGTAAAAAAAGCATTAAGGAAATTAAAAAATAGAAAATCACCAAGAGGAGCAGATCTGACGAAACATTTATTTAAAAAAATCCAAAAAATATTAGAACAAAACAGAATTCCTCTCGAATGGAGATAAAGCGTCCTAATCCTTTGTTTTTCAACAAAGGAGACAAATTGGACCCGGAAAATTACAGAGGAATTAAATTATTAAACACAACACTTAAATTAACAACTAAAGTAATAACAAAAAACTAAATGAAATGATAACACTAGCAGAAGAACAACAAGGTTTTAAGTCGGGAAGATCATGCACCGACGCTATATTTATAATGAGGCAAGTGCAAGAAAAATTATAAGAATACAACAAACCGTCATATCTATGTATCGTGGACCTTAGAAGGCACTTGAACGGGTCAAATTAAAAAAGGTTTTCCACTTGCTCTTCGCAAGAGAGATACCTCTACAAATAATCAAAACGATCGAAAATATCTACCAAAACAATACTGTAATGTGATAAGACAGGAAGATTCCCTGAGTCCTCTATTGTTCAACCTGATTATGGATGAAATAATAAAAAAAGTAAAAATTTAAAAAAGATACCAAATGGGAGAAAAACAACTTAAAATAATCTGCTATGCAGAAAACGCAATTTTACTCTCTCAAAATAAAAATGATTTACAACGTATGCTGCACCAATTTAATATAACCGCCAGAAAATTTAACATGTTAATTTCCCCAAACAAGACAAAATGCATAGTTACAACAGCAAATTCACTTAGATGTAAATTGGAGCTGGAAGGTCAGATAATAGAACACGTGATGGAGTTTAAATATCTAGGCATCATATTATCTAACTACGGAAAGCTCTAAACTGAAGTGGATATCAAGTGAATAGAGCAAACAGAGCCGCAGGCTCCCTAAATGATACAGTATGGAGAAATAAAAATATCGGGAAAGAAATGGAAGGCAGAATTTACAAAACAGTCATCAGACCATAAGCGGTAGAAACAAGACCTGACACAGACAGGACAAAAATGATGTTAGAAACAGCAGAGATGAAAACACTTAAAAAAATGTATGGTAAGACACTATGGGATAGAGCTAGAAATACAGATATACGATGTAGATGCAAGGTGGAGAACATCAAGAATTGGGTAAGAAATGGAACGATCATATAAGCCGAATGACAACAAATAGAGTAGTAAAGACGGCAAGAGACGATTCCCCAAGAGAAAGACGATCAGTTGAAAGACAACGAAAACGATGGAACGACAACTTATTGGAAGCACATTGAAAAACAGACAGAGTCATGTCTAAAAGAAGAAGAAGAAAAAGAAGAAGAAGGAAAAGTTAAGCGAAACTGTTTAGTATCAAACTTACTAGTTTTTCAAAAAAGTAAAAATTGTCTAATGTGTAAAAAGAATTTGAAGACCCAGTCACTCTTTGATTTGTTTACTCTAGGTTAAAAATACAAAGAAAATATTATCGACAAGATCATGGGTAAAAGTTTTAAATGATCTGAATAACTTCGTGACTTCTGAATAAATATCTTCAGGATCTTTATATCATATTGGATTTAGTTAAATGTTTTCCAAGACAGATTTGCGGATCGTCGAAATCCTATTAACGATGTACATGTGCTTAGAAAGTTCTCAGTGTTCTAAATAATAAGTATTAAGTATCAGCACAGCTGAGAATCAAGTTCCTAACATGTTATGTGTATCCTGTATTACTGTATGGATGTGAATCCTGGATAATGAAGGTTAACATGATGAATAAATTAGAAGCGTTCGTGATGTGGTTATATCGTAGAATGCTCAGAATATTATGGGTTCAACACATTTCAAACACAGACGTCTTGAATAGAGTAGGTCAAGGTGAAGTCATATAATGAGAGCAAGCATACGCAGGATAATGCAGTTGATACTCAAAGGAAAGATCGACGGAAAAAGAGGAATTGGTAGGAAGAAATACTCATGGCTCCGAAATCTTCGTCAATGGACTGGCCTATCAGCAAATGAATTATTACATGCCGCGCAAGATCGAGAACGATATCGGCAAATTGTCATGGAAGCTACCTACGCCTAAAACTTGGGCTCGGTACTCAGAGAAGAAGAATGTGCTCAGACCACTTTTGTACGAAATTAAGTTCTCAATCTTTGTAGCATTTTCTAAAACATTTTCTTTGTAGATTCGAATTTGTAGCACTCATAAAAATATCTTTAAAATTTTATTCATTATATCTTTAGTTAGATAATTATTAGGTTTCTTTTTTTCAAAACGTAAATTAAAATCTAAAAATATAATGATTATAGAATTTCGTAAAATGTTAAAGTTAACAAGGATGATTCGTTATAGATGCTTTAAAATTATGTTTACCTCGTAAACAAAGTTGTCTCGAAAATATACGGGGAATAAAGTTAAGATTATTTTTTATGAAGTAGAATTCGCCTTTCGTCCAAAAGTCGGAAGACAGGTGTAAGTGGACCGGTCTGAATGTGCCAATCTGCCAAAAATACCAGAGCACGTGTATACGTAAGAGTGCGTACGAAATTGCAGTCAGCGTGGTTGGTTGTCTTGTACCGCTTTGAATAATTACCACTTATTTTTTATATCGCTCTTATTAATTGATATCGAGCGTTTCCTTTTATAAAATAAGAAGACGCAGATGGAGCACTTTATACTATTTATATTAAGGTTATGGTAATAATATTAATTATGAAATTAACGAGGCAGTTGCAATATCGGACTAATTTTGAAATACCTCAAGC
This sequence comes from Diabrotica undecimpunctata, assembly GCF_040954645.1. Taxonomy (NCBI): domain Eukaryota; kingdom Metazoa; phylum Arthropoda; class Insecta; order Coleoptera; family Chrysomelidae; genus Diabrotica; species Diabrotica undecimpunctata. The sequence continues at coordinate 43,604,785 of NC_092806.1, forward strand.
TATACCGCTACAAAGTTGTAAAATGTAAAGCGTAAATTTACTGCTATTTTTTATACTAATAATAACTAGTACTACCAACAGTACTTCATCATAAAAGTTAGATATAAAATTCAAAGGTTCGGTTTTTCTTAAGACGTTTTTCGTTAGTAATCTTTACATGAAAATAATTATCACTGATATTGCCCTTATTTTTATATATTTCCTAGAAGTCAACTATTTGAAAGGTTTAGCGTTTAGTTTAACTTATTTAAAAGGGCGTAGATATAAGAGTTTACAAAAATGTTTAATCCAAAAAGTCAAAAAAGTAATAGAACAGGCAATTGCTTAATCGTTAATAAAAATAAAACATTTTTTACGCATCTACAGAAAAATTTATTTAATAAATAAGTAAAGCAGAAGGAATTTTAATAGAATATAATGAAAACCCTTTTACCGTCATTGTTCTTCTTGTTCTTCCTACTTTATAAATAGGCAAAATGCCTGTTTTACTTCGGTTTTTAGCCTCAATTGACGTTGTCTTTTCCTCGGTCGTCCCAATGATCTTCTTCCATTTGGCGATTTGTCTCTTGCTATTCGTACTATTCTATTTTCTGTCATTCTTTCGATGTGTTGATTCTATTCCACTTTTCTTCTTTTGGTCCACGCGTTTATTTCCTCTATACCACATCTCGCTCGTATTTCCTCACTTCTTACTCTGTCTCTTAGAGTTTGGTTTGTTATTTTTCGTAAGACTTTCATTTCTGTTGTTTCCAGTAGTATTTGTGGTTTCGCCGTATCTGCTCTTGTTTCCGCTATGTACGTCATTATCGGTCTTATTGTTGATTTATATATCCTGGTTTTCGTTTCCGTTGTAAGGTATTTGTTTCTCCAGATTGTGTTGTTGAGACATTCTGCTGCTCTGTTTGCCATGTTCACTTGTTTTTGTACTTCTTCTTCCACTTTTCCGTAGCTTGACAGTTTTATTCCCAAGTATTCAGTTTCCATCACTTGTTCTATTATTTTGTTATTTACGACTAGTTTACATCTTCTCGGTTCCGCTGATATCACTATCGCTTTAGTTTTCTCTGTTGAGATCTCCATGTTGTATATGAGCGCCGTATTTTCGAATTCTTTAATTAATCTTTGTAGGTCATTTTCATTTTCGGCTGTTATTATGGCGTCGTCGGCGTAGCATATTATCCTTATTTCCTTTCCTCACATTCTATAGCCTCTTCTTTTTTAACTTTCTTCATGATTTCATCCATTATCAGATTAAATATTAATGGGCTCAGCGAATCTCCTTGTCTAATGCCAGTTTCATATTTGATAGGTTGCGATAGTTTTCCTTCCGTCATTGTTGTAACATCTATTATGCAACCAGCGCACTTCCATTAGCAAAAGATGTTTTTACAGATACCACAGCTTCTTGCGATGCATTAAACTATTCGGTTTCAAAGGAAAAAGACAGTTAAGATTTGATTTTGGTTGAACTTTGGTTTCGAAAATTAGTTTACGGATTCCATTTGGTTTCGTTTATGTTACCATTCGGTTTCGTTTATGTTAACCCCTAGTGGAATAGGAGCAGTGCCTTTGGTAGTTATTACCAAAGGTCAAACAATTGAAGATTATGCTGCAGCATACCAACTGCTCAAACGGTCGATACCAAATGCCTTCGGTGAAATGGGTTATCCTAAAATATTTATTACAGATGATAATGACGCAGAAAGAAAAGCCTTAAAACGTATTTGACCAGCATCACAAATATTTTTATGCCGTTTTCATATATGTCAATCAATTTGACGCTAGCTGTGTGAAAAAAGGAATGGAATATCCCAGACGAATGACAATTTTTATTCAAGACATTTCAAACTATATTATTAGCATTGAAAATAGAGAATACCATAAAGTCATTTAAGATTATTCTTGAAAACCAACGATTTCCGCAGTGAAAGAAATATATTATTGAATATTGGAGAAGAAAAGAAGATTGGTGCCTGGCTTATAAAGACGAACAATATCAACACATGGCAACCAAACCAACAATTTCAGTAAAATAACAGCAATACTTTTGAAAGATATAGTTCAACATAGAAACAAAGCTTGTAATGTTATAGCTTTAATACACTTTGGCTGTACTGCCTTAGAAGAGTATTATAGAAGACGGTTTTAAAATTTTGCAAATATTAGATATGCAACTCCAAGATTACTCATTAAAAGGCAATTAGAAAAAATTTTATATTTACAACAGAAAGATATAATTAAATTATCTTAAAATGTATACAAATTTGCTCACTCCAGTGAGCAAACTAATATTGTTTACGAAGTCGATATAGCAACAGAATTTTGCAGCTGCGAAATTTAAAGACTGGGTGCTTTTTGCAAGTATCAAGCTGCGATTGCACACTTTTTTCAGTATATCTTTTGCAACGTTCCAGCTACTAATCCTGAAGATCGATACGACGTAGCTAAATTAGCTTTTGGCGAAAAAGTTCAATCTTTCTCATTTTATAGCGGGCTTGCAGAATCCAGTAAAAGTATTACAGAACATTATATTAATAACAGCATTGATAACATTAATAAGAATAATGTTAGAGAATATATTATTTTAAACAAAAAAGAAACAAATGAACAACAAGAATTTTCTTTTGCAGATTTTATTAAAACGCTACAAGATAAAAATGTTACTTTGTAAATGATTCATCGACGTTAAAATTATTGCACGAAAGATTAACCCATATTAAAACAAAAACAGCTTGGGATAGTTTTTTAAACATGGCAGGTGGTTCCGCGGCAAGGTGATTTGGACACAAGACCAATATAAGAGTGCCACTTCAATCAGCCGAAGAAAGTTGGGAGTTAAGAGGGTCAAAAAGATTACCATTTGGAGGACCACGTAAAGACGAACCTACTAAAAAAGGCGTCATAACCTTTCATCCAACATCGCAGCAAATCAAACAAATGCATTGTTGTAGCTTTCTTTAAATAAGCAATACAAATATTTTAAACTCAGTGTCCTTATAACTGATTTTAACCTTCCGTCGCGCGTCGGTCGCAACTTACTCTTGTATAAAAGCTGTCGCAATGTCTCAAAATGATACAACTAACTTTGACTTCAAATTACAGTAACAGCAATAGTTTTTGGATCAATCGTAATTGTAGATTACATCCAATAATTCATTATGTTTCACCTTTTTTGTGTAAATATTTTGTGATAACAAAAAACTATTTTTGTATGTAAATTTGAAGACGTGACTTACGGGTAACAAGCTATTGACAGCAACGGTCGCAATGTATCTGTTGGATACGTGATTATAAAATTTACTAACACGCAGTTAGATATAAGTGGTGTTTTAGTTGTGTTTTTTATTATTTTTATAATTTATTCTTTTAGGATTTAAAATTTTTATATTATAATCAAAAAACGGTAACTTACATAGAAATATAACCTAAGTACTCGTATAAAATGATTTGATTTATTACATTATAAATTGGTGAAAATAAAATGTTTCCTTCCTATATGACGCAAACATAAAATATATTAGTTCCTTATAAACATTTCAAACCAAAAAAAAATCCTTATTTCAGTTCATTGCGGTGACGATCTGTCACTTATGTGTCACTTTAGTCTTCTTGTTCTTGTAACCTTAAGTAACATGATGTGCACACTGGGGTTGTACGCTCGCCACAAATATATCGTTTACAATTCTTGCAAATTGTTTTGGTCAACCTGATCCTTCGTGATGTATAACCTAAAGCACAGCGACGACGCTTTGTTTGAGCTACATTTTCTACAGCCACTAGTCCAGCTTCTTCATCAAACTCTTCCGTTGGTCTAAATCTACTAAGCGCTTCAGAAAGAGAACGTGGTATATCTTGCGTCATAAGACTTCTTTTTTGTAATTGTGGTAAAGCTAACTCATGGCCTAGTTTCCGAAGAAAAAGGCGAGGCCGTATATTCTTCTGTCCATTTCTGATTGAAATCACTTGAGCATTAATGCCTGCAACGTTCAACATGGAAAAAAAGACGACCATGGGCCAACGAGTGTTTCTAGCAACGTTGTAGGAAGCGCAAAGCTTATCAGCTTATTGACAACGTCGACGCCTGACTTGGTATTATTATAATATGTGATCATGTCTGGTTTCATAGCTTGTCCTGACGTCTGATCTATGGAATCATTGTAATGCTGGGAAGATATAAGAAGAACATTTCGATTCTTTTTTGGTACGTAGGAAACAATAGTAGAGTGTTCTCCAAAACCAAACATAGTTGACTGTGGTGGTCGCCCTTTTACATTTAGAAGATCTACTGGCAGTTCCCTTTTATTTTTTTTAATGCGCCAATATACGACAGTCTATTACTTTTTAATTCGGTAACAAGTTGCACATCTGTAAACCAATTATCTGCCGCTATATTGCTTCCCGTTCCATAAATAGGTTGTGTCAATCTTCTAACGACATCAAATTGTTTATTACTTAGGGTCCCTGGGGTTGCTTTCCAGTATATATTTCTAGGCTAGAACTATAAAAAGTAACTTTATCACATACAGCATAAATTTTTACTCCGTATTTGGATGACTTTGAAGGGATATATTGTTGGAACCTGCCACGTCCCCTGAAAGCCTCCAGTTTTTCAACAATATTCACACACTGTCTTAGTAAATAGCAATATTTACAACTATGAACAAAATCGTCGAAAAGTTCACGAAACTGCGCAATATTTTGAACAGCTTTCCTTTGATACGGTCATCGAAACGCAGGCATCTCATAAAATACTTGCACCTTCTGAGATTCATAACGAGTCGAAATATTTTTATGCCGTGTCCATCTGTACCCCAGAGATCCTCTAACATCATTCTGTTGGCATGTTCAGTCTGCTAGATATAAAATGCCTATGAAGAACTTGAGTTCTGTCATGTCCGTGTCAGTTGCATCACGTTGTCGGTCAAGACGGAGGGTTAATAAGAAGTCATCTTAATATTGTTCTGAACCTATTTTCCTATGGCATTTTAAAGTAATTACTATCTAAATGGAAATAAGCTGCAATTAAGGGTTAAAGGAATTTTATTGACGTTTCAGTTTCCCCTTTGTAAATCGTTTTCAAAATACAAACATTATATATATATAGTTCAGCTCAACAGGCCTCAAAGGCCTAAGGCTTCAATGGTTTTCTTCCATTTCTTTCTATCTTGTGCTAAGTTTTTCCAATCTTGTACCCGCAGCGACTTCAGATCTTCTTTTGCCGACCCCAGCCATTTTCTTCGGGGTCGCCTCTTTTTCTTTTTGTACCAGCCTCCGTGTTGATTAATTCATTGGGAACTCTTCCTTCCTTCATTCTTGCTATATGTCCGAGCCATCTTAATCTTTGAATTTTAGCGAGTCTTGTTATTTTTGGTTGCCCATATATTTGCATTATTTCTTCATTCGTTCTTCTTCGCCAGATGTTCCCCTCTTTTACACCTCCGTATATCCTTCCCGTATAAGAATTTTTCGTTCCCATCTATCTAATTTTACTTCCATATCTTTATTTCGTGTCCAGGTCTCGCTAGCATAGAGTACTGTAGGTCGGATAACTGTTGTATGTATTCGTTTTTTTGCTGTTCTGAATATTATCTTCGATCTCAGTATCTTAGTCAGGCTCCCAGCACTCTTACTACCTTTGGCCATTCTTTTTATGATTTCTTGGTTCTCTTCCTTCCTATTTGTTAGTGTCACTCCCAAGTAATCGAATTGGCTAACAACTTCAAAGTTATATTCTTTACTTGGGCTTTGTATCTTAAAGGACTGTCCTAGATGATTTTCGTTTCCCCTCATCACCATATATTTTGTTTTTTCTTCGTTTATTTCTAAACCACATTCCATGGCTATTCTCTCTATTCTAGTAAAGATTTCTCTTAATTCTGCAGGTCTCCTTTTTATTAAGGTAACATCATCTGCATATGCTACACATTAATGCCTGTGATGATATATTGTGCCTCTAGTGTAAATGTTACATTCTCGTAAAATCTTATCTAAGATCAAATTGAAAAAATCTGTTGAAAACGGGTCACCTTGTCGCAGACCTCTATTGGTGATAAAGCTATCCGAAACCCGTCCTTCTAACATGACTTTACTTTTCGTATCATTGAGTATGCATTTAGTCAGTCTTACTATGTTTGGGGGAAATTTAAAATATTCTAGTGCTTCGTATACTTTATTTCCTTTTATAGTATCATATGCCTGTCTAAAATCAATAAACAGCATGTGTAATGTTAGGTTGAATTCATATGAGCTAGCTAAAATTTGTTTCATTGTAAAAATTTGGTCTATTACCGATATGTTTGCTCTGAAACCTGCTTAATATTCACCTAGACAATTTTCAACTTTTGTTTTAATTTTATTTCTAATTGATATGGCCAGAATCTTATACACTGTATCTTGTAGAGCTATTCCCCTGTAATTTTTACATTCTGTAACGTCTCCTTTTTTATGCACTGCACATAAGATTGCTTCTTTCCACTGATTGGGTATTTTTTCTTTGATCTACATTTCGCGTATTAACTCAGCGATTTCTTCTTGCACCATTTCGCCACCTTCTTTTAGAAACTCAGCAATGATACCATTTTCACCAGATGCTTTGTTGTTTTTTAAGTTTTTTATGATCTCTATAATTTCTTCCTTGGTAGGTACTTCTTCATTTACATCTGGGTTACATTACCCAGATTACAGTTAGTAACAGATTCCCCTCTTCATCTTTATAATATCTTGATGTGGTTTTGTACTGGGTTCGGTCTCGTTTTATTTCTTGGTAGAAATTCCTGACTTGTTTATGTACAAAATCTTCTTCAATACGAACTAGTTTCTGCTCTAAACTTGACCGCTTCTTCCTTCTACAAATCTTCTTTGCTTCCCGTCTTTTTGCGGCATAAGCTTTTTTACTCTCTTCATTATTTCTTATTATGCTATTTATTCTAGCTTTATTTCGGTCACTAATGGCTTTCTTACAATCCTCATCATACCAATCCGTTTGTTTACATTGTCTGTTTCCTGATTATACTGAGTCGGCTGCTTCTTGAATTTTTTCTTCTAGTTGTACCCATCTGCTTTCTATATCATTTACTATTGTCTGGCTTTTCAGTTTCTCTTCAGTTTGCTGCCTGAATTTTTTCTTAACTTCTCCCTCCTGAAGTAGTGCACCGTTATATCTTTTTATTTTTTTACATCTAGTGTTGTACAACAAAATATAAACATTAGTAAATTAAAAAATAATTTTGTTACTTGGTGAAAAATTCTTCTAATAATTTAATTTTATCTGACTCATTTATATTGACAATTCAGACATACAATATACATTTTAAAGTAAACGACTTTAAAATAATATTGCCAATATTGTTGGTTACCGGTAACAAATGGTTTTCAAAGTTAATCAATTTTTCTTCAGTTGCAAAAACGTTTCTTGGCTTATAAAAACTTTATAAACTTTTATAAGTTTATAAAGCATATCTCTTGTTATAGTTTTTTTTATATATATTGAACTCTGTCTTGTCCCCCTTTCTTTTAGAATACCGAAGTTAATTACGTGGTGTACCACAGGTGTACCAAGATACAGTATCCTAGCTGCTACCATAATGGACCAACAATTCTATGTTAAACCTGCAACTTCTGCCTTCAGCTCTACCCAGAAGTGCTTTAACTGAAAACTATATTCTGCATTCATTCATAAGTAACAAAATAGATGATATAGGTGCCATTTTTACATATATATACATTAAAAAGGTTTGTAGACAAGAGACAAACTTATGTCTCCAAAATACTTACCATTTTTAGTGTTTAGCGTACAGAGGTGTCATTTGTTATGAAACCGGGGTACAAAAATCATTTAAATAAAATCGTTTTGTGTTCCTCTGAGATATCAAATTGTGCAAACGATTAGAAACTTTCAGCAAAAGCTTGCTGTTTCTCTAATTAAATGAAAGCCAAATATTATGACGTTGGAGCACAAATTAATCAATCATTTCGCGTTTGAATCAGAATCAATGGAACAATAAAACTGTTATTTTCAGTTCGAGTCAGTCTTCAGTCATTCGAGTTTGTGCTCCAACGCCATATTATTTGGCTTTTATTTTATCAGAGCAATAGCAAGATTTTGCTGAAAGCTTCTAATCGTTTGCACATTTAGCATTTTTTTTTCGTTTCCAACAACAAAAAAAACCAAGTAATTTTAGTTAGACAACAATAGTATTTATTTGTTAGTAGAAAATATTATTAACTAAATATCTTTTTACTGGAAAGTCGAATAGGAAAATACAAACATGTTATTACATTTTTTGATTTACTTTAAAATAAATATGATAAATGTTTAACATGTTTTATTATATAGAATAATAATTAGATTTAAAACAATTTAACGATTTAAAACGATTTTTACAGAAACGATTTTTAGTTTGGAAAAACGTTTAGTGTCTTCGCATTGGACTGAATACTATGCAATATGTACTTATAACAGAATAATAGCCTCAGTCCAAATTTTCGCACGCACGAGGTAAGCCGTTGTAAGAATTTTAATATCAGATGTTAAACTTTATAAGGATATTTTGTATTTAACTAAATCATTATCTTATTTATGGCTTATGAAACGTTTAAGAGCAAAATGTCGATATTACCATTAAACCGGAACAATTTGGAAACTCGCCATGAATATATTTTGATTCGAAATTGTTCGAATTTTAATACAAAATTTTGAAAAAATGAAGTATTGAATAATTTCAAAGGTGGATTGTTTTTTAATAATATTTAAGCCTTCAGGTAAATTGCAGGTAGAACGTATCAAATAGTAGGGAAATTACTTAATAATAACTTTTTATGTGTTTAACCCTAAGGGCATTCAACATTAAAAAGGCTTGAAAGATGAATGCACGTGGAAGGAATAATACTACTTGGTTTTAATAAAAAAAATTATTGAACGTAATAAAAGCTTTTGCTGGACATCTAACGGTTTACGATTGGGTTAGTGACATGGGTTAGGAACAGGTATTTTTTTCATTTTATATTAAAAACGTAATATTTTAATATATATGTCTTTATTACTAACAGATACTGACAAAGCTGTCCAAGTAAAAGTTGTCGTGACAGCTTCCGGATAAAATTCCTTTTGATTTTAAATTTGAATTAAGATCAGAAAATTTAATTTCTCAACTCACTCTTAACAATCTCAACTCAGAAAACTAAAACAATAGTAACTAAACTAGAACAATATTAGTCAGCAAAGTACCAATTAGTTAGAGTAAATAAATATAGTAAAGTAATTACTATTTAAATGGGAATAAGCCACAATTAAAGGTTAAAATACGTTTATTGACGTTTCAATTTCCACTTCGGAAATCGTTCTCAAAATACAAACATTAGTAAATTAAACAAATTTTGTTTTTTGTTACTTAGTGAAAAACTACTTCCTCTTTCAATATGGGTAACCAGATCCTACTACATTCTGCCGAGGAATTCGCGACACAATTGGTCTCATTTAGCATAAGTAGAATTCCTCGGCAGAATGTAGTAGGATCTGGTTACCCATATTGAAAGAGAAAGTTATTAAAAGGAAAATACCAGTATTGGTAAGTCAGTAACATATAGAGAATACATCATTTATGTTTTTTAAATAACAAACATATAAAATCGGAATTTGGTGTTTATTGAAGGTAAACTAAATGCACGATCAAATACGTACCATGTCGTGATAGTATTATGAGGTTTTTTTCCTGGTTTTTCACTCACAATTTACTATGGAATCACTAACAGGAAAATTTTACTGTCATCATGGCATGTATTTGTCTTTTTAAAGACGAATTACATGTTATGATCTTTTCTGACGGATATTCTCAAGTTAAAGTTGATTTCATGTAATCGAATGAACTATCTTATAAGTAAAGTCGTCCCAGGAACGCAATTCAACAATATTGGCAATATCATTTTAAAGTCGTCTACTTTAAAATGTATAATGTATGTCTGAATTATCAATATAGATGAGTCAGATAAAATTAAATTATTAGAAGAATTTTTCACTAAGTAACAAAAAACAAAATTTGTTTAATTTACTAATGTTTGTATTTTGAGAACGATTTCCGAAGTGGAAATTGAAACGTCAATAAACGTATTTTAACCTTTAATTGTGGCTTATTTCCATTTAATAAGTAATTAATTTAAAATGCCACAAGAAAATAGCTTCAGAACAATAATAGTAAAGTAAAGAGTAAAGAAATTGACAGCTTTTGCAATGAATTAGACAAAACACTGAATAAAACCAAAAAAGAGGAAGTACTCGATCTTCGAAAAATACTACGAAGAGCATTGGCACAAATACGTATTGATTATTGATTTTGAGCTTTGTTTGTATCTTTATTTCCACTGTCACTAGTAGTACCGTCTTTAGGTAAAGCAGCTTGTGAAATACGACTGAGTCGTCTCTGGAAAGAGATGTAACGCTAATGAGGCTTGATAAATATGAATCCTGCTCATCTTTAGTCTTCATATTATTAAACCTATTCAGTAAGTCAGAACGTTGTTCCTGTGTTATTACACAGAAGCATGGGTAACGTTTACACCTACAATCAAGACTGAAGTCATAAGCATTGAGAAAACAATTTGATATTATCAAAAAACTTACCTACAGTCATTTTCTGTTGTTTGTGCTAAAACATCCTTATCACCTTTATGCGTTTTGTGAGCAACTTCATGTATTTTAGCTTAGTTTATGGTTTCCCTTCGATAAACTTTTCTTTTCCGTTTTCGTGGTTGATATGTAGTTCGAATTTCACGAATTCTATCATCTATAATATTAGAGAAATTGTGTTGAACAGGTTTTGCCATGCTGAACTATTTTTCTAATACAAAAGAAACACCTGTTATAAACAGATAAATTTATAGACAACATCATTCACGCTTAGCGATGACGATTGATCAAGATATGAAAGTGTTGCTTTTACAATAAACCTCACGAACATCTGTTGTTTTTCTAAAACTATCCAAATTTTCTATGTAATTTACTCCGGACATCTGGGATTTTTATATATAATAACGAATTGACTACGGCTGTCGCCGCTTCTCCGCCCCTTATTTCCATCTTTTTGCTTCATCAATATCGTTGCGCCATTTTCTCCGTGGTCGTCCTCTCTTTCTTCTTTCAGGAGGGATCCATTCCAGTACTCTTCTAGGCTATCTGTACTCTGGCATTCTTTTAACATATCCGAACCAGGTTAATTGTTTTCTTTTATCATTGTCATCATTGATATTTCGCTCCATTTTTATTTCGTTTCTTATTTGTTCATTTCTAACTCTCTCCAGTTTTGATCTACCGCAGCTTCGTCTCAGATAATCCATTTGTGTCGTCATAAGTTTGTTTCTATTAGCTTTGGTGACATCCCATACTTCCGAACCGTAAAGTGTATTACTTTGGACTATACTACCGTAAGTAAATGTGTTTTTTGGATTCTCGTGGAATTGTTTTTTGCCAGAGAAGAGAGTTTAAGGCACGGGTCGCTGCTCTGTCCTTGTTTATTTTTTCCCTGATTTCATCTGCGCTATTTCCCTTCTTTTAGAAAATGACCCCCAAATATTTGCAGGATTGCACGCCTTTGATTTTGTTGTCTTCCAAGACTAGGTCACATATATCATCTGTTCTCACTGAGAGATATTCACATTTTGTCATATTCATTCATCTGGGATTTTTACAGAACTGAACATGTGAGATCGATAAATAAACTACTATTCTATGCGAACAACATATGAAGTCAAATTTGCAAAAACTGAGCATATTATGTTATTTTTCAAATAAACGCTTCAACTGTGTCTTTATCTTTCACTTTCAGATACCTAGTCGGGCAATCATGGTTCTTTTGCTTTTTTTAATGTCTATTCGTACTTGTTTGTCCTTTTCGTGCTTTTATTATTATTCGTACTTTTTTATACATAGATGTGCCTCTATTCTTAAATGATCTTCTTTTGTTTATCATCTGTAATAGGTCGTCGGTCAACAAATATGAATATTTTTTTTTATTGGCCTATATCTTAGATTTGTAATGTAAGTATTACGCCATTTAAAACCTTTCAATCTTGCTCAATATTTTATAGAAAAACCGTGAGTGAATACAGCTGATACATTCAAATGTACTTTTAACTTTATCTTCTTCTTCTTCTTCAAGTGCCCACTCCGCTACGGAGTTTGGCAATCATCATTGCTATTCGTATCTTTGAAGCTGTTGCTCTAAATAATTGGTTAGATGTGCACTGGAACCAGTCTCTTAAATTGCGCAGCCAAGATAAACGTCGTCTCTCCACGCTTCGTTTGTCCTTGTTCTTGTAACTTTATCTACACACATCAAAATAATCTACAAAATTCAATATTACAGAAGGATTTTAAATAATTGATTTCAAATATGTGTAACAAAAAGATATGTGTTCCAAATATAAAATATACATTTTTTCTTAGAATTATCGCAGTAGCTCTTAACAAAATTAAAAGAGAACTTCATAAGTCAAGAAATGATAACAAAATAAATAACAAACTAATTTGTTGCCCCTCAACTCCCAACAAAGTATTCTTAAGGTTAAATTAGTATAGTGTATTACCTCCACGGTTGTTGGTTACTGTCCTACATCTGTAATCTGTAAGGAAAACTCATGATCAGATGGTCAATGTCTTGCTGCGATATTCTGTTCCACTCCATTGAAAGGTCCTCAAACAGTTGCTGCCTTGTAGTGAACGCAATATGTTGTTGTAAAATGTATCTACCCAATATGTCTCATACATGCTCGATTGGTTTTAAATCTGGCGATTGTGCAGGGCATGGTAAAACCTCAATTTCATTATCTTCGAGGAATGTTCGCACGACGCTGGCAGTATGCGGACGAGCATTGTCGTGAATTTATTGAAATTGGGGGCCAGCTTGTTATACAGAGGGTACAAGAGTAAGTTCAAGAATAATATCGCAATAGTCTGTGGCATTAGGAAACCGTTTCACACAAACGAGATTGATTCTTCCATCAAGAGTGATGCCACTACATCCCATTATAGATCCGCCTTGCTGTCTATGATCCTCCAGCATGGTGGCGAATCGTTCAGCATTGAAAGTTCGACTCCAAATTCTTGTCCGTCTTGTATCTGGTACAAATCCAAATCGGAACTCACCTGTGAAAAAAGTAGATGCCCACTCACATCTAACCCAATTTGCGCGTTCTTGTGTCCACTGAAGTCAATGAGCGCGAGTTCCTCTGGATAACGCAGGCACTCTCACAGGTCTTCGAGCATTTATCCTACTTTATGCAGTCTATTTAGCCAATTAAAAACACCTAACGAGTCTCTTGCAGCCTCATTTTTAATTATGATACAGTTACAGTGTTCATCATCACCAAACATCAAAAGTTTCTTGAAACCTTAACCACAAACGGTTAATGACACTTCTGTTTGTGTGGAGGACCTCAGCAACTTCTCTTTGACTTCTGCCAACCTGAAGCATCCCGATCACACGCCACTGCGTTTCGAGATTTAAATGACGTCTCTCCATTTTTGATGACAATTTTAAAACTAAATAAAAATCCACATAGACATCAAAAATTAAGTACCAATAAAGAATTATTACTTTTTATCTTACAGACAAAAAATGCATATAAGAAGTTTTGTTAAATTTTTTATAGCCATTTTTATCAAAGTTACCGTCAACAAAACAACAAAAAGATTAAAAACATAAATTTACTTTTGTATTTGCAGCAAACATTGATTTAAAACTATCAATATAAGTGTCCCCTAGATTATTTTAATGTGTGTATTTTAGATTGTTTTTATTTGTTTGTTTTAATTTAAATTATGAATAACTGATATTTGGCAATATTAAATTCGGTACGGGCTCCAAAAAAAGTAAATAGGTATTTTCCCACTTTGTTTTGTTCTCTGTTATGAAGTACAAAAACGAACACTAAGCTTTTTTACGTATTAGTAGACTAATAATGCATCGTTTACCACTATTAACCTTTATTATAATTATAAAATAAGGTTATTAAGGACAAAAAACATGCCAAACATATCCGTAAAGTTCCCTGTTGAGTTGTTGTAAGAATTAATTTGACGTACATACAAACGAAACGTCTTACGATTGTTATCTCTTAATTGAATTAATGACGCTGACAGTCATATAATTAAAAGAACATAATGTTCGAATTTTCTTTCTGACAGAGGACAGACCACATATCGCTTAACGGCGGGTTAAATGTTCAATGTGCCATATGAACAAGACGACCTCCAACACGTTCTAGATGCTGGTTTTCGAACACTGAATGGCTTACTGAATTGAAACTTTTTCTTTTATCGCTATTTTGTGTTAATGAGATTAACGATCAAATAGAAAAAAAGCCTTTAGTAAAAAGATATTCTAACGGTATATATTTACTACAAACTATGAGATTTTATCTATTACATAAAAATGAATTATCAGTCTCCCACTAATTACCTATTTTGACGAGACATTTAGTAGGTATTTGACATTTTTATTCTTGTGTAAGTAAAATAAAATTTCTTTATTCGTTGAATTTTACTAAAATTGAACCTACAACCCTCCACGAGTCGTCAATAAGAATCTGCCTTACCCCCTGCAATTATGTCATTAAATTATACTCACCTGATGTATCTTTTCATTCCTAAGTAATGTCAACCGCAGAATAGCCACAATTAACTAATATAAGCTTATAGATTCAGATTTTTTAATGCCACGAGAGGCTTGGACCAAATCGGTACAATAAACTACCTTTATGCCTCGAAATGTGAAAATTTGTAAGTATGCGTAGAATATACTTCTTCTTTTTCTACTTCTTGGAGATCTTTCGATCTGTTTAATTCTGAGGCTGCCTCTGGTTATTGTCCTAGGAGGTAGATTACCAACTATCCCTTCATCTTTTAGGTGGTCTTCCGGGAGGTCTTGAACCGGGCGGGTTGTTTTCTAGCGCAATTTTTGGGAGTCCATTCTCATCTACATAATTGTATCACATCCTCTTACGCTGCCTTCCCCATCTTACAACTCTGACATTTGTATTTCTCACCCTGTCTCTTCTTGTTTTGCCCACTATTGTTCTTAGGGTTTTCATTTCGGCAACCCTTAGCATCTGTTTCTTTTTTTTGGTATCTTCGCGCACTTATATGCCATATGTCATGAGTGGAAGTAGTAGTCGAGTAGAATATACTGAATGTATTAACTTGGTGGGTGTCTTAAGGTATGTTACGTCTAAAAGAGAGGAAGATAAGGATATATACTAGGTGTCAAAGAGAGAAGCAAAGCACGGAGTAGCTACTGCTAAGGAAAGATCGTCATCACAGCCGTATAAAGAGTTGGAAACACACGAGAGAATGAAAAGATTATACTGCGTTGCTAAACAAAGGGACAAGTCATTAAAGGACTTGACCTAAATTACTTCAGGTTTATTTCTTGAACTTTTTTTATTTATTTGTTGGTTATTTTCAAAGTAACAACTAATGATAAATTTCAAGACAACAGGAGACGGGATAGTGGAAGAGTTGTGAAAAAATTATGCATTTTTATATTTCGTCCAGAATTTTTGTATCGGTAACGCAAATCTTTTACTACGCGTTTATCTTGATTAGTTTAACGTCCAGTTAAAATTTTTCCAGTATATAATTGTCCAGTAAGTGGATACGAATTATCGGCATCACAAACTCACCAAACGTTGATGCCATACTTGACAGATTTTGCTGGTATGTATTACGTGAAACGTGTCCTACCTTTAAAAGGAAATAACTGTTCATCCGCAGTAAGACAATTCGATTTCAATCTTATTATTGATATCAGTAAAAACGTCCTCTACATCTGAAGCTTTATCTCCATCTGGTTTGCTCTGCGTAACATAGTCCTCGTCTGATTCCTGGTTTTCTTTTCGATATTTTTGTCTACTTTTTCATCTATATCGTCTATAAATTGTTCCAAGTACTTCTGTTGCTTTTCATACGTTATTCTAAAATTAAATGATCTATGTATAGAATATTGTAAAAATATACCGTAATAACTTACCTTTCAATTCGCTAGCACTCACTTCTCTTCTTGTCATTATTACAACATAAAACACGTATCAACAACATAAGTCACAACAACAACAACATAAGTCACAAAACTATTAACAACTTGTAAGCACAGTTAAATGAACACTGAATAGGGATGATTCGATACTACTAAATATACATATGGTATCAATACCTTCATTCGATACTCGGTATGGAATGAAACCGTATTCGATACCGAGTACTAGTATCGAATGAAAATACTAGTATCGAAACACTATACAAACTGGTTTGTATATTGTTTTGTTAATAAAATTATTTTTCTTCTTTTTATCATTTATATACTGTTACTATGATCATTATGTATAATTAAAATAAAGTTGAGTCTAATGGACTGCCGGAGTGATGACGTAGATTTTATTAACATCTGCCAGTTTCACTTTCCAAACAAACCTTGTTTAGTGTGGGTAATTTGTATTTTTCGTTGTTTTTTCATTTTTTTTACAGAATCTTTCCGCTTTTTGCGATATCTAAGTATTCTAATAGTTACTACAACAAGTTTACAAGGTTGTGTAAATAATAAAGCATGTTGTTTTATAAAAATAGCAATAAAATGCATGTATCAATAAAGTGAGGTTAGAATTTCTTTAATTTAAACTTTTAAACTATATTTCATAGAAATAGAACAATGAATTATGATGGTATTATCGTAAAAAACACTATACTTAAAAGAAAAAGGAGCAGAGGAAGCAAAATGTTAACTTTATAGAAATTAAAAAGTCTTGAGATTGGGCATTTCAACTTTTGTTTGGAAAGTAATAATAACAATATGGCCGCCGTGACGTCACTCCGGCTGTCCATTCCACAAATTTCATTGTTTATTTTTCCGTCATCTGTCACTCTGTCGTGTTACCTGTACTTGTGAGTGCTGTTACGTCATACAAGTGGTATTCTGTGGGTATATTACGTCACGTCACATATGAGTAACGTCAAGAAATACGAGAGATACCAGAACCCATTATCGAATGAGGTATCGATGACTTGATTCGATAACGACCTAAGTACTTGGTATCGAATGCCGAGTGGTATCGATTCATCCCTAACACTGAAAGCAAACAAACAAAAATGTTAAGCGTCTGTTATTTTCGGAACCTACAAGCGAAGTTTACCAAAGGTACCTGGGTAGCACGGGTATAATGGACTACCGTATCAGGTACTTGGGTATAGACATAACGGTTAAAAAAACTGTTTAAACCCCTTACTCAAGTCCCGATAAGACCACCCAACTGTCGTGACCGACAACGTTGGGCCCGACGGTTGGTGTGTGTGTTGGCTTGTTGACCGACAAAAATAGTTGTCACGTCTCAATGGGCAGATTGGGTAATATGGAAGTCGACTGTCGGGAACTTACCGTTGTATCCCACCAAATCAGTCGACCCGACCGTCGGGTACAACTATTTTTGTCGGCGTACACACACTCCAACCGTCGGTCACGACAGGTGGATGATTTAATCGGGACGTGTGTAGGCGGTTTTAGTTAAATTATTAAAATTAGACTAAAACATTTTTTTGTTCCACGAAAAAACAATAAAAATACCTTTTAAAATAAATAGAATTATTAGTTTTGTAGACTATATAAACAATATTGATTAATAAATAAATCATCTTCTATTCAGAATAGGTCACTTTACTTTTCTACCACACCAGCTTCCACAAACTTGATTTAATCGCGTAATATGTAATGCATACAAAAGTATCAGTTTCAGGTACATCGAGAAAATCCAGTTACAATACAAAAACAAATAGTTTATAAATTGGGCCAAGAAAAAAATCATGATATCATCTACACATTAAGTTTAATTCGGTGATTTTTTCCTTCTACGGCTTCATTAATGGTTCCACTAAAAAACAACATTCTTGTTATTTGATATGCATTATCGTAATACGGGAGCAACAGTTATTTAATGTAAATTACCAATTTTATTATAGAAATCCGATATCATGCATATGGAAACTGCAGCTTTATGGTGTGTGTTCTTACTTAATTAAAAGAAGCTGTATAATAGGTCTACTGAAACCATAACAAGAATTTACGATTTTATACTATAACAATCAAAAGCTTTGTGTTTAAATGTAAAGGATACGTATTGATATTTGCCACAAGAGAATAGACGAAGCTTGTAGATGAAGCTTGCAGATGAATACATTATTATTAATAACAAAAATATAATCCGTAAACTAATTTTCGAAACCAAATTCAGAATTTCGCTTTAATCTGTGCCTTTTAAGAATTGCAAGGCAAAACAGACGTTGATAAAGCTGTTATTAGAGACATATCTCCTCAACTAAGCAAAATTCTTAGCGAATTGGTTTTTCTTGTACTCGTACAGAGTATATCGGAATAAAAAGGAAAAAACAGTTAAGATTTGATTTCACGTACAGGGCGCCTGCGCATCCGCTTATACGTATTTTGGCCCAATAGGCCTCATCAGAACGGCTTTCGCAGTCGCTCTGAACGTGAAAATAAATCTTTTCTGTCTTAGGAAGCAACTCTAACATGGCTTCGTATAGACGCAAATAGCGACATCTGATAATAAAATCCGTAAACTAATTTTCGAAACCAAATTCAGAATTTCGCTTTATTCTGTGCCTTCTAAGAATTGCAAGACAAAACAGACGTTGATAAAGATGTTATTAGAGACATGGGGGATCTAAAAATTGCATTCCACAACATGTCTCCTCAACTAAGCAAAATTCTTAGCGAATTGGTTTTGGAAAAGATTTATTTTCACGTTCAGAGCGACTGCGAAAGCCGTTCTGATGAGGCCTATTAGGCCGAAATACGTATAAGCGAATGCGCAGGCGCCCTGTACGTGAAATCAAATCTTAACTGTCTTTTCCTTTTTATTCCGATATAGGTACTTTGTACGAGTACAAGAAACCAATTCGCTAAGAATTTTGCTTAGTTGAGGAGAAATGTTGTGGAATGCAATTTTTAGATTCCCCATGTCTCTAATAATATTTTTATCAACGTCTGTTTTGCCTTGCAATTCTTAGAAGGCACAGATTAAAGCGGAATTTTTGAATTTGGTTTCGAAAATTAGTCTACGATTTTATTATCAGATGTCGCTACATTGCGTCTATACGAAGCCATGTTAGAGTTGCTTCCTAAGACAAAAAAGATTTATTTTCACGTTCAGAGCGACTGCAAAAGCCGTTCTGATGAAGCCTATTAGGCCGAAATACGTATAAGCGAATGCGCAGGCGCCCTGTACGTGAAATCAAATCTTAACTGTCTTTTCCTTTTTATTCCGATATAGGTACTTTGTACGAGTACAAGAAACCAATTCGCTAAGAATTTTGCTTAGTTGAGGAGATATGTTGTGGAATGCAATTTTTAGATTCCCCATGTCTCTAATAATATTTTTATCAACGTCTGTTTTGCCTTGCAATTCTTAGAAGGCACAGATTAAAGCGGAATTCTTGAATTTGGTTTCGAAAATTAGTCTACGATTTTATTATCAGATGTCGCTACATTGCGTCTATACGAAGCCATGTTAGAGTTGCTTCCTAAGACAAAAAAGATTTATTTTCACGTTCAGAGCGACTGCAAAAGCCGTTCTGATGAAGCCTATTAGGCCGAAATACGTATAAGCGAATGCGCAGGCGCCCTGTACGTGAAATCAAATCTTAACTGTCTTTTCCTTTCTAAAAAAAATATCTTAGATTATCCATAAACCTAACTATTTGCCCCAACAATGATATGATATAAGTTGATAATCGCTTAGAGTGTACTCAAGAAATACGCACTAGATCAGTACTTGTCTTTAAATATATAAAATTCACTAACATCTACTAATAATCTAGTAACTGCAATGATTAGAAAAAATCATGTAGTTTAACATTACCAAACAACATTATACCAAAAAAAATATCTGTAATAAGCTTTCGCCCAAATGTACAAATATTAAAAGGTTAAGACTATAGGTTTCTATTAACCTGTTTATTGTCATGTAGAAAACAACATACAAAAAGCAATATGAAATATGCCCTAAACATCTTTATTTACGCTCTTATATTGACAATAGGGGTGTAATGGACTAGTGATGAGCAAAATACAGCCTCTCCTATTCAAATGTCAACCTCACCTGCTCGTATGATAATCTAGATCATGGTCATCTGGTGCATCCTGCTAAATAACCATCGTGGCTTTGACGTCCGAGTATATGCCGGGATAAGCAATCCACCATTTACTGGCCAACGGCTTTGGGCGGATAAGCTGGTAAATGAAAGGGCACCGTGTTGTCCTGAGATTGAAAAATTGGTCTCGAAGGCGGAAGAACCAGGAAAGCTGTCAACGGCATCATAATGCAGAAACCAACGAGAAACCATTGCAATAAAGGTCCCTGCTGA
Organism: Diabrotica undecimpunctata; assembly: GCF_040954645.1. Classification (NCBI taxonomy): domain Eukaryota; kingdom Metazoa; phylum Arthropoda; class Insecta; order Coleoptera; family Chrysomelidae; genus Diabrotica; species Diabrotica undecimpunctata. The sequence continues at coordinate 43,625,204 of NC_092806.1, forward strand.
CATGTCTAGTACAGCTGTCATGGCAAACATAACTAAATAGCTACTAATCATGAAATACGAAAGCCAAGATTCGGCAGGGGAGGTGATCCACCTCTAGATTACAGCGCCTCCCAAGTCGTAACTTAGAGAAACCCCTGTGACAGAACTGGAAAAGTGTCTCTAAAAACTTCAGAGTTGATTATCAAAATCAACTAGGTATAATGGGTATAAGCGCAATGACGTAGCCAAATAGTGGTACTTGTATTATTGACAACCATCTGGTGTACCACTCAGAAAATGATGACGGTCAATATATGTATGGAGTTAGAGGAATCGTATGTCCTCAATTAAGTCAATATGTTACAATTATTATATTTGTTTTTGAAAGATTAATAATAATTCAACCGAATACTACTCCGGTCAAATTAAATGTTTTACAAGTTTATGCCCTAACCAGCGACAAACTAAAAGAAGACGTGGAGCAATTCTATGAGTTGTTCATAAATTAAATTAAACAAATTAAAAAGAAGATAACCTCTACTTTGGCGCGAACGTCAATGAAAATTCGGACCATTCCCTAGAAATAGAATATAGGATAGAGAAAGCAAGATCTGCATTTCAAAAAATGGCTAAGCTATTCAAATGCCATGATTTATCAGTACCCATAAAAATCGGGTTACTACGATATTATATATTTCCTATACTGTTGTACGGAGTTGAGTCGTGGACTCTCACAGACGCTACCTGCAAGAAAATTGAGGCTTTCGAATTGTGACTTTATCGTCGAATCCTGAACATATCCTATACCCACCACGTTACTAACCATGACATTTTATTAAGAATGCAGAAAAGAAAAGAGCTGTGAACCACAATAAAAACAGTCAAAATCAAATCACATCATGAGGAATAGCAAAAGATATGAATTGCTTCAATTAATTCTACACGAAAAAGTAAAAGGAAAACGGATACCACGAAGGCGAAGGATTTTCTGACTCAAAAATCTACGTACGTGGTTTAACACAATAACCACAAATCTTTTCAGAACAGCAGTGAGCAAAATAAAGATTGCCATGGTGGTCGACAACATCCGAAACGAATAGGCACTACAAGAAGAAGAATATTGACAATATAGATCTAGATTTCTTTTAATAAAATATTTTTTATAGACGAGAGGCGCACCACTAAAAAGATATATAAAAAAAGTGCCGATTCTTTGTATAATTTTAACCAAAAAACCTAAATATGTTTGTTTGTACCAATGGTAGATAATTTGGTATTAACAATTTATTACAAAATAAAAACATAGATAAAATAGGTATGAAAAATGCTTTTTCCAGGTAAATTTAGCAAACATAAATACTTTTTGCCTCTTGACGTTAAAAAAAAAACACCTTTTTCAAGTTATGAGCGAATTAAGGGTGAAATCAATCAAACAATCATATTTTACGCTTCTACTAAAGCAATCGTAACGGACACCCTCGCAAAATTTTTGTTAAGACATACTTTAACGTTATTTTTTTTGTAAATAGCTAACTTTTTATTTAACCCGCAAATTTTTACATAAAAAAATACTGCTTTTGAAATTTGTCGCGTAGGTGGTGAAATACGAATAAATGACATATATGAGTATAAACTGATAAACTAATTTTTTAAAATAATTTTTATTAAACTTAAAACTCTTCTCTAATAATTTTCTTTTCTCTTTGACCACGAATAAATTATTAACCACATAAACAGGTTTGCTGAACGAACATAAGGTAAATGTAATTGTATATTGTTATTTGTTTATATATGCATTTTAGTTTTAAGAATATTCCTTGTCCCTTACAGAAAATACAAGGTGAAGTCCTTTATCTTTTCTTTCTCACCTTTTTATTTGATTAAATTTTTGTCGATTTTCTTTCAGTTTCATTTTCATTTATCTTTTATTTTCAATAAAAAACTTTCCCTTGGGTAAATTTTTATATTATCCACCGTAATACCCAGTTTCTGGACATTTTTTCTTTCCATTGGGGTTCAATTTATGTTACAAGATTGTCTTTGACAAATTTAAAAGTGTACATTAATTAAAGTGCTATATAAGACTTTTCACTAATAGCTATATCTTTTTTCTTTAATTGACAGACATTTCACGTCCAAAGAGTTTCTAATTTCATATAAAATTCGATAATCTTAACCCATAAGTCAAAGAAATTTATAGCTGTCATTACAACATTTTATATTGGACAAAACAAACCTTTATTGGCAAACCTACATTCATTCGAAGTTAATCCAATTGGAATTAAAACGAAATGAAAATCAAATGATAATTTATAATAAAAATATGTTGAACAGAATACTCCTGGTAAAACCCATATCAGTTTTATTTATGTTAATTCTTATTTGAAATAGGATAATAAATGTCACTCGCTTATAAACAAACATTATGGCATAGCTTCCATCTAGCTAAGTATCCATTAAATAGATTACTCAATCTTTAGGGGGCATTTATATTTTCTAAAACTATTAACAATGCACACTGTAACAAGACAACGTAAGCAATTCTCTTCTTAGAGCAAAGCATATATTTATTTCTTAAATATTTCTCCAATTCTCTCCCGAAGGTACGATTCTGGATTTTTTTTAAATGTCCATTTCTGGCTGTCTTTTCTTTTTCAACTAAAAGTTTCTCTAAAACCTGTAAATATACCAATGATCTTGTCTGCTTTCTCTGGTGGATGTTTCTTTGTTATTGAATGTTTTTTATGGATGTCCCACTTTGACATCTTCTTCCTCTTGGAAGGCTGTGTTTATTAACATTAATCTTTAAAATACGTTTAAAGTAAGAAACCATTTTTTATACTACGACATTTATTGAATCATTAAATTTTTATTAGATTTTTATATTTATTTATCTTTCAAACACTAAAAACTGTAACTATGTATATATAGTCTCTCTAATCCAAATTCCATAAAATCTAAAAGAATTAATTAAGACAGCCATAAAATGAGTTCTATAACTTGAAAATAATTTGTACAACTATAAATTATTATAAAACGATACCGACGTGTAGTATCTAATAGCACGTGACACTAAACTTGACCAGAATTAAGTGGGTATATTTAAATATTGACCAATAACATACCTCCATAAATTATTCTCACGAAATCCAATCAATCGTTTAAGATTTTGGTTGTAAAGGTTTTAACACATAGTTAAATAGAGACTGCTGCAGTAAATTATTCAAAAAAAATAGTATAATGTTGTCTCATCGACCAAATTCATTATTTAATAGATATTGAAAGTTAACTTTGGGATGTTGATATAAAAGTTACTAAGAATTCAGTCAATTGATAACCTGCATTATTTAATCGTTATCTATATTGCATTTCGAAATTGTTAAAAATTTACGGGACCTTAAAGTTCGTCGAAATTGGTAACAAAATTGATTATTGCAATTGCCAAATGGGTACTGAAGTTAAAATAATCTTAAATTATTTCGATAGGGGAACATGCTGGTTGTGATTCTAATAGCACTTCAATAGAACATGAATAGAACAGCACTATTATTATCTACATGAGGTATATCAAGCACTAAACAATAATCTTTACACTGCCACTGTTTTTTGTGTGTGGGCTTTTGATTGTGTAAATCACAGACATTTTGATAAAAAGAACTAAATTTCTACGTAACTCAAGGTATTTCTTTGAATTGGTTTCAATCTTACTTTAGGAATATGAAGCAACTAGTTAGAGCAAATGATACTGACTCTAGTCACAAAAGCATTATATGTGGAGTACCACAAGGTTCAGTATTGGTTCCTCTACATTTTCTTATATTAAAATAAATGGCATCACTAACTTAAAAATGAATGGAAAAGTTTTTATTTTTGATGATGATACCAGTATTACATGGAGGAACTCTAATGTTGCAACTCTTCATGCAACTATAACTTCTTATCTACTTCAAATACAAACCTGGTCCGACTCTAATTTACTCTCTTTTAACGTGGATAAGACAGTAGAATTATCCTATAAAGGAGCTCATTAACCCTTGCTTCTTAATAATAGCCAGATCAATATCGTTGATTCTGTAAAATTTCTTGCTATTTTTATATACAGCAACCTTAAATAGTCCCTTCATATCGATTTGTTAAATAAGAAACTGGCTTTAGCCTGCTATGCAATAAGATCTGCTTTGAAGGAAATCAATTTAGCATCTTCCAAAATAACACTTTCGGTGACAATAAAGCATATTTCTATTCCCAGAAGAGGTTGATCATTTCGAACTCGTAGATACAAAACTTAAATAAACGGTAGACCTTTAAACGCCACCTCTAAAGCAACAAAGACGTTTGAGGTTGTGGCAACAAAATCAGGTAAGGAACTTTAAATAATTTATTGGTCTTATATAACAGTAATAGTACCCATAGTTACCTACTTATATCGCACTAGTTTAATTAAACAAAACTGCTCAGAAGCATAACGAAGTTGCAAAAAGTATAAAAACTTACCAAAACATGAGAATTACAATGAGCAATGCAATCGTGTCAAGCTGCAGGCTTAGAGGTAAAGCTACACATTTTTCGTAAAATGCCATCGACAAGGCACATATCTACAATATATCCACATAATATGCATCAAGATATTATCTTGATCAATATCATTAAAATGAGAAAGGTTTATTATTTCGTTCATTTAGAATGGGTCCTATTTATTCCTTACTGCGTTTAATCATTCAAGGCAAAATAGAAGGAGAAACGTTGGTTTGGATGAAAACAATTGTTATGACTGCATAACATACGATACTGGACATACATTATTTCATGTAAAAATCACAAACAAATATATTAATTTAATAATGCTCCCTAATTTCAGCCATTTCTTTCCGTATTCACTCAACTATTTCATTATTTTTGTTTCAACATCAGCGTCTTCACAATTTAAGCTTTGTAGAATTTACTTATACTTATTTTATATGTATTAGTTTTGAGTTGGTGGTCTATTTTTTTTTACTCATCTCAGTGCTCTATTTTACTTTCCTTATACATCTCATGGTTTATATCATAATTGGTTATTGTTTATTTTATGGTCCTTATTATTAGTTAGAAATATGCTTTATTGTCACTGAAAATTGTACATTTTTATGTTCAAAGCTTACAAAAAGTCAAAAAAATAACAATAACAATTTAACCCGCGATCGGTACCGCTTATGAATCTCCCGCCGTAGGTAACGTGTTAGATTTTATCTATCATAATAATGATGTTCCCTTTTTTAAGGTATATAGTACTTGGCAATATTTTTCATACCTTATAATATTGTTATTTTATTTATGTATTTAATATATTTATTGGAAAATTTAACGATTGGTATGATAAAATATAATTTAGTATAACTGTTGCAAATGACAACGTAATGCAATTTTTTTAACGGTTTTATTAATGAACTGTTTACAACCAAACAAATTAACAACAAAAAATAACAAGTTATTAGTTTAGGAATCTTCTCCTCTGTTAGTATAGTCAGCGCAAGTCAAAACTGTTTTTGCTATATGCTCTTTACATACGGATTTCAAACATGTATGACATCGGTGCTGAGTAAATTTGTTTTTTCTCTTCGAGCAAAAGAAACAACGAAGTTTCGCATTCGCATCATTTAGTTTGGTAGCATCAACTGGAATGGCTTTATTTCCTAGAATATTTCTAATTTTTTGCCTTAGTGGAATTGACAGTGATGTAATACTTGATCGACGAACACTATGGGGCTTCGTAAGATATATTCTTCGTTTAAGCTTTGTGTCTGTATCTCTGTAGTAAACAATTTGTGAATTTATGCCAGCAATATTGAGTAAAGAACAAAAAACAGTTAAAGGCCAACGATTGCTCACTTTTGTAGTCGAATATTCTACCTTCATCCTGTCCACCACATCAACAGCTCCTTTTGTTAGATTATAGAATTTTATGACTGAAGGTTTCGTTGCATCGCCACTTTCTGGATCAATTTCATCATCTTTGTGAAACGTCGACAGCATCAGCACATTTCTATTAGGTTTTGGTACATATGAGGTAAAAATGCATTTATTGGGTTCGACTCCCCAACCAAACATGCTGCTAGTTCTTTTTCGTAATTTAGTATCTAAAAAATTGGGGGAACCTCTCGCTTGTTCTTACGTAATGTGCCAACTAACGTTATACGGTGGTTGTGTACCAAGACATTAGCCAAAGATACGGATCTAAAGTAATTGTCCACAGTAACATTTCTTCCAGTACCACTACAATATCTTAAAAGTCTTATTACAACACTATGGGCATCGTTCTTTCGTTCATATGGACCAGTTGGTTGTTTACCTGCATAAATTTCAATGTTATGTGTATAAAACGTTCAAGAGTCTACAACAGCGTAGATTTTTATTCCATATTTTGCAGGTTTATTTTTATGGATAGTCCATCAGTACTATAGGAAGATTTGCTTTTGATACTATTCATTGTTTGGATCAGTTCAGATTTATTAACTGGCCTTATAAAGAAGGAATTCGAAAACTTTTTGGAATTGGGGAGATAGTAAATAGAATCTCGTTGTGACAAAATAGTTGATGTTACATTTTTACTTACATTAACGAAGTATTTATTTTGACTTTCAGTGTTTGGAAGAGAAAATGTTTGAGCTGTGTTAGTTTTTTTTTCCAAGATCGTTTATTATAGACCAAGTTTCTTTGCAACATTTTGTCGTCGCAAACGATTTTGATAGTCGATTTTTTAGATGTTTTGATAAGTTTTAGATACGTTCCTCTGTACTTGGAGATATATTCAGTGACAAAGACGTTGGTAGTAAATTTCTTGATGTACAGTAGTGAACGCATATTCTTGGCTGAAATGCGAATATGTTTACTAGTTCAGAGACTGCGATCTTTGACTTAATTGTAATTAAAGGAAATACCTTCGTGAAAATACAGACAAGCCTATCAAAATAATCACTGAAATTATAGTTTACGTCCACAGAGGGAAAGTGCCACTTAGAAATCATGCACAAATTTTGGAATTTACGAAAGTTAATACTAAAGATGCTTCTAGTTTTCTTAACTTTTTTGTACTGGTATGTTATTTGTATTTATTATTCCCATATATTTTTTATTTTTGCTTCTTAAGTTCGAGATATTTTTCCATAAGTTTTTTCTTAATTACGATTTTACCACTTAAATTATACATCATCATTAACACTATACATGATATTTGGTTTCAGTTTATTTTAATATATATATTTATTTTATTACTCCTTTCATCCCACTCGCAAGATTTCAAGAACAAGCTGCAGAAGTCCATTAAGGTATTGCTCGAGGTACGTACAACTATCTAAATAAGGTTATATCAACAAAACGTCATTTTTCTTTATAATAATTTTCGTCATTAAACTGTCTTATATTGTTCAATTTATTATGAATTTGTATTCAAAAATTACACCAAGATGTCCCTTCGCATAAAATATTTCTTTATTATGTCCACAAACGATTAATCCGCAAACCATCATACTTCTTGTTTAAAATAGCTAGAGGGCAGATCTGGGTACTTATATACATGAAGTATACAGAGTGGACTTTTTGTAAATTCCTTTAAATTTATAAGCGAAACAGTTAATTTGGTAAATAATGGGAAAAATTAAATTTTAAAGGATGAAATGCGTGTAAAGTATTAGTGAGAAATTTCAGGTAGACAAGTCGAAATACTTTGAGCTCCATTACTTTTACAGTTTTTGAGAAGAAACAGTGTAAATTTAAACAATAAACCGAAATATATAGAAGCAGTGTACAGTGGTCTGTTAATAGCTGTAAGTACAGTTTCCAAATTGGCAGTAGTTTGATTACAAACATTGTTTTATATACATACGAAGAACATTATTTATATGTCGTATTTAATTTAAAAAACTAGTTTCAACTCTTGGCATTATCTTGCTAATTGCTAGATCGACTATTTACTTTTAAATAAACAGAGTCGGACCTACCCAAATTAAAATTATTGAAATGAAAGTTCAATTTAAATTTAAAAAAAGATAGAAGATTAAATTTGACAAAATGACAGGTGGTACTTCTGACTACAGGGGTCAATCAATTAATCTCGATCAGCAAAAAATTACTTATTCTACCATCACAACCTACCATACATACCTTGGCAATAACCATTAACAAAATTCCCAACAAAAACCCAGGCCATAATTTTACCGACAGTAGATAAAATAAGAACAGAAGAGTACACCATTGCAGTAGGAACTATAGTCCATCCAATAAAATATACTATTCTCACAAAATGTCAAAGGGAAAAATATGCATCTACTTTTCAAGAATACAAGTCGTAGATGATTTTCTAAGTCAACATGGTGAAATTAAAATTGGAGACATACAATCAAAGCACGTAAACTAATTACACCCGCTAATAGATTGGTTTTATCCAACGTATATCCATCTATACCTCATGACATAATCGAACAGTCTTTAGTCAATGTTGGTTTTAACTGTACCTGACTCTGTCCTAATTGACTTCAAAAATATTTCTTACCGAATTTTTCTTTCCGATAAACTAACTTGTTACAAATGCCACCAAGCTGGTCACATTTCCTCGGACTGTACCTCAAATTCCTCTTATCTACAAAATACTTAAAACCCCCAAACGGAGGAAAATTTTTTTTCACAAATACCATCCACTGGCTCCGAACAAAATCAAATTACACATGTAAATGACGAATCTCGAGAAAAAATGGATACTCAAGTCAGCACTGATACCGATAATAAAAAAAAACGATCTTACTCGGAAGTGTCATCCCCAACTTGCCCCACTCCTACAGAAACTATACCAACAGAATTCACGAAACCAAAACCAGTGGAAATTAAAAATAAAAAAAAATATTATCAAATTAGATAAATCCACTTCAGAAACTACTAATACTAAGTCGTTATTATAACCAGTCAAACAATTTATCCAGGATGCATCACCACCATAATAATACATATGAACTAAATTACACCCAATTACTAGAATTCTTAGAATATGTTTTATAGGGAAATTTCACCCCCAAGAAGGTTCAACATTAAAGAAAACTTATTATTCCAGTTAAATGTTGGCATTACTATATATCTATTATATTCTTATTATATCCAGATTTAGCCATACGGCCCACACTCCCTCTAAGGGGAAAATTCAGTCATCCCAGATATCTACGGTATCAAAAGGATTGAGCTCTGGTGGGACTCTTTCCATGTTATTGAGTCCTAGGTGACTTGGTATGTCGGTGTATCTCCCAAAAATTTTCGTACGCATCTGGACGTCGGAAGTAACACAGCTTTCTGCATGATTTTATATAGATGTTCATTTAGACCCAGCTTTTTTATGTTTTCTAGGAGGCTCTTCGGGATGACTCCAGTGGTAGAAAGAATAATAGGTATCGTCTGGGTACTTTCCATTCTCCATTGTCTCCTGATTTGTATTTCTAGATCTCTGTACTTGGCGATCTTTTCGTTGTATTTAACACGTAAATTATTAGTGTTGGGTAGTATGCATCCAGGTGCGCATTTTTTCTTGCTGAGTCAGGTGATTTATGCGCATTTCTTGTTCCCTCAGTTTAAGCAGCGTTGTATCATCTACTGCGCAAATTGCTCGATGTAAAGTAGATGTCTCAGCCTGTACCTGAAAATAAGTTCTTAAATTAGCAATTTGTTTATCCAATTGCTCACCTATATCCATAAGTCCTCTTCCCCTTTATACCGCGGTAATGTTGTAATCTCTACTGCACTGCGTGGATGATGTTTTTGCGCCTTTGTGAGAAGTGTTCTTACTTTCTGCTGAAGGTCGTCTATATCCATTTTTGACCACTTTATAATACCAAATGAGTAGCCCAGCGTGGAATAGACGTATGTATTTAATGCCTTAAAGAAATTTTTTCTATTAAGATATGACCGATTTAGTTGTCTTACTCTTCGCACGAACTCCGAAGTTAGTTCAGTTTTCATTTGTTTATGGTCAATTTTTCGCGCTTGTCTTACTCCAAGATATTTGTACATAACATTTTCACCCATTACCTCGAGGTTTTGTCCATCTTGCATATAGAAACCTTCGGGCTAAACCTTTCCTCTGACTATATTTAGTATACCGAACTTGTCTAGTCCAAAATGCATACTGATATCATTCGAGAAATTTTCTACAGTTTTTAGCATCTGATCTAGGTGGTTTCGAGTGGAAGCTATTAATTTCAAATCATCCATGTACAACAGATGATTAGGTAAGCTTCGCTATAACAGTATTGTTATTTTTGATGCTAAATCCCGAGTCAGTGGAGTTCAGTAGCTGAGATAGTTGGTTCATCGCTAAACAGAACCAAACTGGACTCAACGAGTCCCCCTGGAAAAGACCCCGGTTAATTGGGATATATTCAGGTTCGATATTGGTTTCACTAGATATTTGAAGGTAAATTTTAGTCTTTCTTTCTGCCATTATATGCTTTAAAAAGGTCACTAGATTATCTTTGACTTTATATATTTTCAATATATCCATAAGCCATTCATGCGGCACTGAATCAAAGGCCTTCTTGTAGTCAATGAAGGCAGTAAAAAGGTTCCTTTTTTTGGTGTATGCCTGGTTAGAAATGACTTATTATTATTGTTTATTGTATTTATTATTATATTATTTATGTCTTTTGTGTACTATGAGCTTATTTTTTTATGTCTTTTGGTTGGTGTTTCGTTGGAAGTTCCCATGCAACAAAGCATGTAACCAATTTAAGACACCAAAAGATTGAGACGTAAGTGTTATAAGACGTATTTAAAAACATGTGACAGGCTTTACTATAGTAACTATAGAGGTATAACCCTCCTCAGTATATCCTTCAAAACATACAAAAAATTAATGAAAAAAATACTTTTAAAAGGAGAGAACAATAAACTGGAGCAGTCACAGAGCAGATTGAAGAAAAAAAAGCATTTATGACCACATTTTCACCATCAAGCAGCTAATACATAAACACGAAATTCAAGTACGTAACTAAATTAAGCGGTTTAGGCTTTAGGCATCTAATTAATTCTTGCGGATAGAGATTGGCAAATGTTAAAAAAAAACAAATAAATAGGTAAAATGTAACTCTTAATATAATTAATTGTAATTTATTCCCATATAAAGTAGTGTTTAACTTAAACATACCACAAGAAAACAATTTCAAAATAATGATTTAAGTGTTTCACCGTGTACAAACATTCCGTCATCTGAAAAATTGGAGATTAAGCATAAATTGGGTTAATGACAGCCACAGAAAAGGGCATAATTAAATCCACGTCATAAATATTATAACGAGGCTTCATTTCGTTCAAAGCACCGACCAAAATTATGTCAAGTGCAATGGTAAAATCATTTGACTACAATTAATATCCATCTTTTCACTGCCAAATATTATAACGGGCATTTAATGAAGATGTTTAATGTGCATTTGTATTCATATCCATAAAATATTCAACTAATAAAAATGTGAAGAGGCGTAGTTGGGATTTTTCAAAATTATTTAAGTTAAAAATTTATTTTTTTTTATTCAGTTTCATATAATGCATACATTTTATACTACATTATTTTCTAAAATATAAAAACTAATTTTCTTAGATGTTTTTTCTTCTTGGAGCAAACACATAAACGAACACAAACATATATATCTATAAATTAGTGCCACATAACCACCAACGATTTTTGAGTTAAAGATGCAGTTAAAAAACTAGCCAGAAATAAATTACCCGCAATAGATAATCACCCAGCTGTACTATGTAAAGAAGGTGGCCACGGTACCATAATGGCATTACAGCAGCTTATAACAGAATATGGATACAGAAATCTCTCCCCAATGATTGGAATATTGGAATACTTTGCACCGTGCACAAAAAAGGGGATATCTTTGAATGCTCTAACCATAGAGGAACTTGTAAATGCAGCGTATAAAATGTTTTTCACAGTACTATATCACCGTATGGCACCATATGCAAAACAGATAGTAGAAAAATACCATGCTAGTTTCAGAGGTGGTAAATCGACAATACATCAGATTGGAACCGTGGAGACAAATTTAAAAAAAAACACTGGAAACTTTAAATAATATTAACAAATAAACCACAAAGGAAAATAAAAGTAGCGCAATTTTAAAATTTTTATGTTTATAGGTAAATAGATACAACAGTCAATTACATTGGAGTACATGACTGATGTTAAATGTTTTCATTACTATATATCTATTATATTCTTATTCTGCAGAAACCGTCTAGATTCTATTAAGTGAGATTTTATTTTGCTTAAATTCAAAAATATTTATTTACCAGTTATAATGCTTTATTTTTGAGGCACGAGGCAATATATACTTTTTAAAAGAGGGTGGAGTACGATCAGCATGATCAGTACCTACTATGTTTAGTCCCCAAGGTGCTTGACCTTTGGGTTCACTGTGTAATTTAGAGTAACGCCTTGATAACCAAAGGCTAATTATTAAATTGAAATACTGGCTCCCAGGGGTTCTATATCGAAGGTATCAAGATGGATTGAAAGTGTACGTATGTAGAAACGAGATATGTGTATCATAGTTTCAGCAAGTTAGTATGTTTGCTAGTTAGTTTTTTTAGTTAATGTATACCTACGCTGATCCTTTCAGTAACATTCGTGAAAATAATTATACGTTTTTGATTTTATGTAGCAATATTAACGCATGAGCATATTTTATCTTTACTTCTTTTCAATTTATTCCTTAGAAACAATTGGAAAACAGGTCGTAGAAAATCCATAAAGTATTTTCAATTTTGGCATCTTAAATTTGGATACTTAATGAATAAAACAAAATGAACTAAAATCGATTAAACACAATTCAACAAAGACAATGAAATATATTATTATAAATATATTTTTTTTATTTAAATAAAGTACCTTGACAACTATGGCCATTGGTTCAGGAACAATAATATTAAATATATAATAAATCAAGGTAACAAATAATAATCATATCAATATAACTAGTGTCAATTAGTTTAAATCTTCTGCTAGAGTTTGGCGGTTTTAGTAAGTTTGGTGTGATTCACTCGGAGTCTTCTAATAATCGTTACTTCTCTTCTAGTTATGAAGTTTAGGGACAGATGATCAATGAAGTATCTCAAGTATCCTCTACTGACTTTTTGAAAACATATTTGAGATCGTTAGCTAGTTGAATTGGGATACCTCCAGCAGTATAGTTGGTAGCTTCTTTGGAAAATAATTTTTTCTTTGATAAATGAATTCCATTATAAGAAGGCAGACATATGAGAGAGACTGTTACATCGTGAGCTGAAAGATTTTGGTATATTATGTCGTGAATGTTTTGAACTAATGGGTGGTTAGTGAAAATTATATTTACTGAATGGATACGTGAAAGGGAATCTGAACAAATGGCAATATGTATGTTTAGATGGGAGATGCGTTTAAAAGCCAACAGAATACTATACAGTTCACCTCTATAAACGCTGCATGTTAAGGGTAACCGAGATGATCTTACAAGTTCATGTTTAGTGATTACTGCACGGCCAACTCCAGTGGTAGTTTTAGAAGCATCAGTATAGAGAAATAAATTATATGATTTTTTGTTGTAAAATTTCTAAAATGCTTTCTTCATAATAATGTTATAAGATTCATGTTTGTTGAATGTGGTGAGTGAGGTGTCTATTGAAATAAGAATTTTTAGCCCAGGGGGATATAAATAGATTTAAACATTTAAACATTAAAATTAACTTCTTTGAACATTTCTCTAGAAATTTATACATAACTTAAACGTTCTTGACTTTTAGTTACACACTGTGAGCCATTTTAAATGCCTGACATAATTTCTTTTATAGCATCAAAATGATTTGCGTAGAAAATTTCAGTTTCAATTCTTGTTCTCCATATTGTAATTAATTTATTATTAAATCAAATTCACGTATAAGAACTTCTCCTATCTGTTCATGCCATGTAGAAGACAAATGACGTGGACTATATTTGTAAAAAACATTTTCAAATTTTGTCCTACCTTTACCATATACGGAGCGGCATTTGATAAAAATATTTAAAAATTTTCACTTTTTACTCCTTTTGATAAAAAGGAACCAGAGATTGTTTGCTGAATAAAATGGCTTGCAGTCATAATATTTGTTTTCTTCGGTTGTTTTGTAGCTATTAAATAAGGTTTTTCTGGTTTATCCCCTTTTATGGCGCCAATTATCAACCAAATGCATCTGTACATTTATCGAAAATTACATAAACGTTTTTATCGCTTAAAGAACCTTTAATTTCCTTAATTACTCTGTCATACATTGGCCTTTCTTATTGTCTTGTTCTTTGGGCATATTGAAGTTACAATATATGTTTGTAAAAATTGCGTAAAATGTGTATTTTAAATTTTTATTAACAGAATACTTGCTGCTATCGGAGCTTTAAACACGTCTTAATTAAACAAACATTTTTCTTTATTCATTTTAATTTTAAACATTTTGAAGATATGTATGAATTGACTGCTGAACGGGTTCTTATGCAATTTGTTTTAGCATTAACTTATGAGTCATAGCTTTTAAATGTTAGTCGCTTTAAAACTTTTTCTCACAGAAAATCTTTAGAAAAAAACAAATGTTTAACCACCAAAGAGAAATTTTCATACGTGGAGCTAAAGAACAAAAGCGGAATTTTCTACAATTTGATGAATTTTTGTATTTTGATGATTCTCTCTATGTCCGTCTTTATATAAGCGAAATTCTTGAATAAAAATAATATTTATTAAAAAATTCTTCACTTATATACTTTAATAATATACTACTATGTGTAATAATAATACTTTAACTCGGGAAGAAAACACTTTATCCAATTACTTTTTTAAACGGTAGTCATTTTTCAACTTAATATACCAAACACTTGAAAACACTAAACAAGATACACAGTTTACATTAAACCAATGTTTGCAGAAAAATTACAAAATAAATAGTCACTTAAAAGCAGGTAGCTACGACTTTTTTTTGAAAAACCCACATATATCAAATTCAGGTGGGAATGAGAAAGTCCAGATAGATAAGTAATGAATAGTGTGCTCGTTCATATTCAAGTTATAAAATTCCAACTAAGATGGGAACCTTGTAAACTTTTATATAATTTATTTTTAAAATATACAAAATAAATTGTATTTATCTTAAATACGCTGTGTTATTTAAAATGAGCAAAAATATGCAATATATGCATGTATGCACTTTGCATATATTCCGCTCTCTAGAGATCATCATTGGTCTTGGCGACAAGCGCAGCATCCTCAGCATAGCATAATATTTAAATCTCTCTGTTTCCCGTTTCGTACCCATGACCTTGACCTACTACTTGTATTAATTTGTCCATTAGTACATTAAATAGCAATAAACATAATAAATCACCTTAGTGGTTGGCTCCACTTTCTAATTGTATAGGCTTTGTTAGTTTTCAATTTATCTTTGCCTGCATTCGATTACGGTAGTGAAGATTTTCGATAGTTTTGTATAATATTGATTGGTATATCTTTTGTAGTAAGCTTGACTTTGGTGTTCAGTAGATTTATAATATATTATGTAGCTGTATTGCCGTTACAGCAGAAGAAGTCTTCTAGTAGCGACCTTAATTCTAAAATAAATATGTAGTATATGATAAATATGAGAATGCCATAATGATATAATAAAATGATTAAAATTGTATTATAAAAACTTTTTAAATGTTATTAAAATTAGATAAGGATAAACAAGATGTCACTTGGCCGCCAGTAGAATGGGACCGGGACTATATTCCTGACCTATCGTAAGATGCGACTAAAGGATACTTTGGTAGGTATGCTGAGCACTTTCAAAAAGTTCCTAACAATGTAGGCGAACAACGGCTGGTCTTGGTTGATCGCTGCACAGAAGCCTAATTAGAGTTCTGGTGGTAATCTTGCATCCCGGAACCCGGTGGCTCGGTAACGCGTTAGGAAAATACGTGGAGTGGCAGGTCCGCCTTCACATTGGTATCCGCTTGGCAACAGCAAATTGGTGGCAAATGGCGATGGATGATGCTATTCCCCGTATTCGTCTCGCCTAGGTATCCAAAGAAAATGTTCACAGTACTACCGGGTAAACGACAACTGGGTTGATTGGACCGTATGCTTCGCGGGAACGAAGCTCTCTGAGTCTAGGCATTACTTAAGGATGGCCGAATAGTCGCTTATAACAAGTACTGCATTTATGCATGATCTTGTGCTTTGAAAGCTTTGTTGTTCATCCTCATATAATATATTTTTTTTATTAGTTTGGTTAACTGGTTTATCTTTTAGGTTAGTTTAAGTGTGGTATTCAATACATTGATTCGCTATAGTTGTCCCTACAGATTCGCAATATTTTAAGAGTTTATTTGTTATTTCGTCCGTGTTTGCAGCTTTTCTGTTCTTTAATCTTCTTCTGTATTTTCTCCACTTCTACTTAAGTTATTTTGGTTTATTCATCAATTATAATTTGTAGTGTTTTTGGGTCTGCTAATGTTGGTTGGCCTTTAAAATATAGTCTTCTAAAGTAATTTATCTAGGTTATTGTGACTCCATGCCTTTAACTTCTATATATGTATATATATATATATATATATATATATATAAATTCTTGTCTCGGTCCTTATATAAATCTCTGCATTTCTTTTTGTAATCCATAGAAATCAAGTTTTGGATCTTTTGAGAAGCGCTTTCAGTGGTCTACAATAAATCGTAAAATACAGAGTCAAATACCATTGATAATACTAAAGAATTCGTGGTTAAAGGAAAACGCTAGAAATCGCCTATCTACAAAAAGTTTGCTATTGTTCTGAAGCTATTTTCTTGTGGTATCTTTAAACTAAATTTGAACTGCAGACACAGATCATCAAAGATAATGGTGGAAATACCATAACAAACCCAGACGGTATCGCAGAGGTGTGGAAACAATATTGCAAAATACTATTCTCTAACAACGACCCATACAGAGAAAAGAAGTTATGAAAAAGAACCTCAAATATTAAAATCAGAAATTGAGGCGGCAATTAAGAAGCTAAAATTTAGAAAATCAGAAGAAGAAGATGGAATAACAGCTGAAATACTCAAAGAAATGGAAAAATTAGAGACGGAAGTAATGCTTAGAATTTGCAATGATATCTGGAACACCAGAAAGTGGCCAAATGTCTGTGGTAAACTCACGTTTATTCCCATATATAAAAAAGGTTCACCAACAGATTGCAGTAATTACCGTAAAGTAGCATTAATATCACACGCTAGCAAAGTACTTCTAACCATCATCAATAAAAGACTAAAATCAATTCTCTTACCACAAATTCGCCAAGAAAAATGTGGATTCGTCC
This sequence comes from Diabrotica undecimpunctata, assembly GCF_040954645.1. Classification (NCBI taxonomy): domain Eukaryota; kingdom Metazoa; phylum Arthropoda; class Insecta; order Coleoptera; family Chrysomelidae; genus Diabrotica; species Diabrotica undecimpunctata. Next base: position 43,642,533 of record NC_092806.1, read on the forward strand.
CAGGTAGAGGAACAAGAGAAAATATTCTTAATATTTGTCAAATTATCGAAAAATCTCGAAAGTTTAACATAGAAACATATTTATGTCTTGTTGACTATTCCAAGGCCTTCGATGTCGTAAAATGGGATAAAATGTGGCATATAATTAGAGAAATGGGTACGCCAGAACATCTTATCTATTTATTACAAAAACTATATGTAAATAATACTGCTAATTAAAGAGTTAATAATGTGGTTTCGAAAAACTTCAAAAAATCTGGAGTTCGACCGGGATAAATAATATCCCCTATCCTATTCAATAAATATATATAGTGAACATATTATGTGTTAAGTTTTTGAGAAATGGCAAGGTGGAGCAAAGAAAAGAGGAAGAAAAATCAAAATCCAACGTTATGCTGATGACACTGTTATATTGGCATCATGACCAGAACTGGAAAAAATTATGAATAGACTAGGCACAATGAGTACAAAGTATGGTTTAAAAATAAATATGCAGACAACCAAAGTTATGATCATCGATATAATCAGATACAACCAGGCAGAGATAAAAATCATGGCAGGTTACGAAGTGGTCAGGAAATTTAATTACTTAGGCTCCGTTATTACTAACAGTAGAAAATGCGAAGAGAGATCCGTCGACGCATTACAATAACCAGAACCAGATCGGCGACAACCAAACTCACAAAAATTTGGAAAGAACACTGGCATCACAAAAAACACAAAATTAGGAAAATTACGCCTTGTTCGAGCATTGATATTTCCTATCGCCACCTATGGCATTTGTGGGTCTACCGTAGAATGTTGCGCATACCATGGACCGACCATCGCACAAATAACTCAATTCTAGCAGAACTTAACATAAAAACTAGACTCATCACAACTATCAACCAAAATATACTAAGATATTTTGGACATATAACTAGAAGAAGAGAAGGCATGGAGCGAATGATAGTTGAAGGTAAAGCAGCGGGTAAAACATCCAGAGGAAGATTTCCAGTACGATGGTCGGACCAAATAAAGGAGAAGACTGGTTACTCATTCTCTGAAGCAAAAAAATATTTTTATTGGGAATAAGACACAATTTAAATTTAAAATAAATTTTTTTTGGACGTTTCGATTTCCACTTTGGAAATCTTTCTCATAATACAAAACATTATCTAATGATGTTAAATATGCTTAATGGTTTGTATTTTAAAAACGATTGCCAAGGAGAAAGTCAAAAGGTGAAAAATAAACCCATTTTAAACTTAAAGTTGTGTCTTATTCCCAATAAAAATGATAATTAAGAAATTTTGCTGTTTCCAAAGCTACAATTACTTTTTTAATCGCCAATCTTTTCAAGAATATGGCATAACAAGAAAAAACTATGCAGTTTTAATCAGTAAGTCTCCTAGATACGTAAATATTTTACCACTACTTGTTTGCTGGTCGATTATGATAACTGGAAAAATTTAAATACCATTTTTGGCAAAACTTTCACTATTTTTACTGATATGCCATGTATTGCACCATTTTATTTCTATTATAGAATTTATAATGGTAATTTATAAGCTAACTTCACTTTTCACAAACTACTGCTACTATTTTACGCATCTGTACAACCACAGTTGTGATTAAGAAGTAAATCAGTAACTTCTAATATGGTTTTATTCAAATAACTATTTAGGCTTATACCACAAAAATTTTAATTTGATGTAAGGCAGAATATTTTTTCCGGTATTTACTGCTTCCCACATAATTGTTTCGTAAATTGAAGTCAAAAACCTCCCAAGGCTATGTAAATATAACCTTTCTTGTACCGAAATCAATTGACTATAACACCTAACTCTTTTGTAAGCCAATTTCGCGGCAGTTTAGCAGCTTCGAAAAGATTTTAAATCGTTCGGTGATTTATTACGTTCCCATACGGTTCAGATACGAAAATAGAATAAAACCATCACATTAACACTCCCAAAATCTTTACCCAAATTAAAGTACTAAAAGAATATATACACTTAGGTACAAAAAGTAAGACAACCAGCCGTTACCGTAGATAACTGTAGCTAAAGGATTTAATTTAATTTTTAACTAAAAGATAAGTATCCCCGTATACATAATCATTAAGCGAATTTGCATAGAAAAAGTTTTAGAATCTTTAAGGCACCATGGTGATACAACTTTAATACAAATCTGTATTGATTAGAGTACAAAAGAAGGGAAATTGAAAAAAATAATAATATTTATTTATTTATTCAGCTTCTTAGTTAGGTTCATAGATTTAGTATGGTACATGGGATTTAGTCACCAAGAATTATTGGCAATATTGACAGAAGACGTTCGTCTAGTCTTATGAATATTATTCTTCTTCTTTGGGTGCCGTGTCCGTATTCAGACATTGGCCGTCATCATGTTTACAATTTCCTGAAATCTTTCTCTGTCGGCTGCTGCGCGAAATAATTCTTCTACTGTGGAACCACAACATTGTCTAATATTACGCAGCCATGAAAGTTTCTTTCGACCAATCCATCTCTTTCCTTTCACTTTTCCTTGTAGTATAAGGCGAAGTAGATGTTATTTAGGTCCTCTAATTATATGGCCGAAGTATTCTGTTTTTCTCCTCTTTATGGTGTTTATGAGCAGACGTTCTGAATTGATCATTTGAAGAACATCTTCATTGGAAGTGTGCGAAACCCACGATATCTTTAGGATTCGTCTATAGCACCACAATTCGAATGCTTCTAACTTGTTTAGCCTTGTGGTTTTTAACGTCCATGTCTCACAACCGTACAATAGGATGGACCACACATAACATTTCAGGACCTTCTTACGAATATTCATCGACAGGTTTCTGTTGCATAAAACTGGTTTCCAGGTCATAAAAGCCTTACGTGATATTTCGATCCTGGTTATTATCTCTTCATCAGAGTCACAATTTACCTTTAATCAGCTGCCAAGGTATTTGAAATGATTTACCCTTTCGATCTCCTCTCCATTAAGAGAAATCAGACCTTGATCTATATTGATCTTTCCAACTGCCATCCACTTTGTCTTTGAAATGTTGATTTTTAGGCCTCTCCGATAGCTTGCTTCACTGACTAGATTTAGTAGTGTTTGGAGATCTTGTAAATTTTCTGCAAGAATGGCTGTATCGTCAGCGTATCTAGTATTGTTGATTACTTCTCCACCTAGTCTTACTCCCTCTTGTCTGTCATCCAAAACCTCCCTAAAGATTTCTTCAGAGTACAGATTAAAAAAGTGGGTGACAAAACACAACCCTGCCGTACTCCACGTTTGATGGATATTTTTTCAGTCGGACTGTCTTCAATTTGGATAGAGGCTACTTGATTGTAATATAAGTATTTCAGCAGTCTTATATCATAGTGGTCAAGTCCTGCTGCCCATAGGCAATCGAAAAGTGTATCGTGTATGAATATTGTGTATGAATATTATTAAACACGTGTTAATGATTGTGACATATATACTGATAAGAAAATATTAACAAAAAATACCCCTCTAACACATAGGTAGACTGAGTAAGACATGATGCAAGAAATGCCAAGCTTGAGGATTAGTAAAAAATGTTTGCAAATGATCCTGTTAAGATAAAATGAGATAAATTGAAGTTGACGAAAAGCTACCATGATTTACTATTTTACTATTAAAATTCGAAAGAGGTTGTTGTTATTTTTAATTGTTGAATGTACAGCAACATTTTTTTAGTTCATATCAAGCACAAGCTCCGTTGTGCTTATTCTGGAAACGTTGGATTATCTGTATTTAACTTTCGCTGGAACAAACCCATAATTGTATTCCATATCTACAAATAGGCTTAAGTATTTTATTGTAGAGTAGTATCTTGTCATGAGTGGATGACTTTAATCACCTTGACTCTTGGATGACTTTAAGCCCTTGTGTTTTTAACATATGATATCCACCTGAGTCATCCATTAAGAATGACGTTCAGATATTTTGCAGTATTTTAATGTGGACCCTGGACTTCGCTTTTTCTGACTGAAATATATTGTCTTCTATTATTAGTAAACTCAATGTGAATATATTTGGTTTCTATCAGTTTAATTCTCCATGCTTTAGTCCAATTCCTGATCTATTTAAAAAAGTTTTGCAGACTAACCACTACTTCTTCATGATTATTTACAACTGAGAAAATTGCTATGTCATAACCGAATGTGGCAATAGTATCTTGATTTGGTCCAGAGGTATTTCTGATATATAAAATGTACAAAACTTGTCCAAGGCCACTTTAAGACAGAACATTCTTCTACGTTTACCTTAAGTCTTTGCATGTAGTCTCAACTATAGGACGTTATATTTTTCACTATGGGTTATGCATCCAAAATATTGAAATTTTCTTCACTTCAACGGTAGACAATATTTCATTGTCTTTGTTTATTTTTCGCATAACTTCTTCATTGGTCACTGTATCTGTCCAAGATACTTTTAAAATTATTCGGCATGTTAACGGTAAAATGTTCGGCAAGTTTCAAAGGCTTCCAATTTATTGAGGTAACGTTTATAAAGAGTCTATAACTTTGCACCATATAACAAAACTGAAAAAACATAACATCATAGGATTCGTACTCTTAATTTTAGATTTAAATATCTGTTATATAGTATTTTTTTTCATATTTTTAAATACTTTTTTTGCTTTTTTATCTGAAAAGACACCAGATCTGATCTGTCTCAAATTAGAGTATCCTTCCTTCATTTCTGCTTGATTCTAAAAGATATTTCAAAAATATATGACTCCAGAGTTAGAGCTGGCAAACACGCAAATACATACTGCGATTGAAAACGTTCATAGAAAATATGAGGACAAAGGAAAAAAAAAAGAATGATACTCACCCAAACTAGTAAAGATCTTATAAACAAAAGAACAGAATTCTTTAACAGTTAGACCAAAGTATATCTTAAAATAAATTCGAAAAGATATCAGAAATTACAACACTGAACACATAATTCAAGCCATACATAAAAATAAAATTTGAATATACGAAAATGGTTGCGTTTCGATTTAATTCGAGTTTCTTACCACTCCCTGACACGTGTTTCTGGGTCTTCCCGTCATCAGAGAGAGCTTGTAAGAAAACTCAAACTAAACCAAAACGCACCGACTACTCTAGCAATTATAGAAAAAATAATTACCAGAGTATGCTACTAGAGACATTTAACTTCATAAAATTTGAAGTTTCTGCGCCGAAAAATAACTGAAGGAAAAGATCGACAAATATTTGCAAACTTGTAAATAAAAAGGAAGAAACTAAAACAAATAAGAAAGATAATTTAAAAATTACTTAAAATTTTTACTTAGAATTATATAAACGAGAAGAACTTCTAGATCCTAATCAAAATCAAATACCAAAATCATATACCAAATTCAAAATATAGGCTCAGAAGACATCGCAAATATCACAACAAACAAAATAAAAAGAGATCTCTCAGAGATGAAAAACAATAAATCACCTCTAGAAGATGAACAACAAATCAAAGAAGGACCAGAAACGTAAATAAATATCTTAAAATTTTTTTTAATGTTTTATTTGACAAGAGACGTAACCCCCTCCCAACGACATAATGCAATAATAATCATAATGCACAAGGTGACATTTTAGACCTAAAAAACTAGAGATCTTTAAGTTTGCTTTCCCATACATACAAACTATTCATAAAGGCTTAAAAAAGCTTACGAACAAACTGGATAGATACCAACCTTGCGAACGTGCTGGGTTCTGCTCCAGAAACGGAATAATTGATTATTTACGAGTTATTAAACTCGTAATACTCGAATACAATAAGTGCAACTTTGTTATATTCGTAGATCATGAAAAGGTCTTTGATACTATAGATCATTATAAAATGCTTCGAGCATTGACTGATAGCATTGGCTACCGATATATTGCCTTGATTAAGAGTATCTACGAAACTGGTACAGCTTATGTCCGACTTAATAAAGGTACCAAAAAGATCCGAATAAATTGTGGAATTAAATAGGGAGATGCTATCTCCCCAAAATTGTTTACTGCTTTACTCGAATATTTGTTGAAGCGAATGGAACGAGAGGATAATATGGGAATAAATAGAAATGGAGAGGATCTAAACAACCTAAGATTTGCCGATGACATCCTTTTCATATCTGGTATAGCTAATAAAGCAAATTAATGCTGAAAACGTTTATAACGCTTTATAAAGCGTCAAAACCTCTAAGACAAAATCTATGACCAACCTTGTAGTAGCAATACAATTCAGATTGATAGCCATAGCAATGACTAAGTAATAGCTTACAAAAATCTAAGGCAAAGAATAGGTCTCACATGGGCTGCCTTTGGTAGATTGAATAAATTTTTTAAGTCTAATATTCCAGTTTGTTTAAAAAGGTAGATTTTTAACCAATGTGTTTTACTGGTCCTTTTGTCCGGTGCAGAAACGATAATCATGATAAAAAGAACAATAAATAAAAGAGTTACACAACACGTTATGGAACGATCAATGTTAGGTATTACCATCAGAGATAAAGTACCAAACCTAGAAATAAGAAGAATAACAGGGGTCACTGATGCAGTTGAAAGAATAGCCATGGCTTAATGGGCAGGGGCCGGACATGTTGCCAGATTAACGGATGATAGTTGGACCAAAAAGACTCTGGAATGGTGACCAAGAAAAGAAGCATATCGAAGCAGAGGAGGATCACCAACTAGATGGAGGGATGATATAAAGCGTATCACCAAAGATTGGATGAAAGAAGCTCAAGATAGAAATAGGTGGACAATTGTAAGGGAGGACTACGTTAAGCAGTGGACAAATATAGGCTAATAAATTATGATCGTGATGATTCCAGTAGAAAATAGTGGTAGGTAAATAGGTAGGTAAAAGAGTAGTTTATATATAAATCCTTTATGCCTTAGGTACTTTATCAAAAGCTTGTGCTTGTGTTTTGAGTCAGTGGTGCAAATTTTTTTCTTTCAGTGCCATTTCTATGATGTCACCGATCATCTGCACTTAGTCAATAGTGACTCTCTTAATCCAAATTGGTGTAATGCAATTGGATTTCTTTTTTTAATTGTAGTTTACAGACTTTTTAGGAGCAGTTTTTCATAAAACTGTAAAATCACAGGAAAGAGTGATATAGATATTATAGGATAATAACTCGTGAGGTGATTTGCTATTTTATCGTAATAACTTCTGCCACTTTCCACAACCTCGGAACATATATTTGAGTCTATATGAGGCATTAAAAAATTTAAAATAGTTTTCTTTGGCTTACTTTAAAAACTCACTAGTAATGATATCTAACTCAGGCACTCTTTTCATGTTAACGTATTTTTTTTTGCTTCAAGACATTTAGGAGTGTAATTGATATCATTTTACCATTCGTTTAAATTTGTTATTAAGTTTTTTTCCATCGTGTGGTAGAAATGTATATTTTAGATAATCTGCAAATTGTTTCGTTTTTGGTTCATTACTGAGAACCCCGGTGCCCTGGTTATTCATAATAGGAGGCTTTTGTATAATTGGTCTTTTGAGCCACTTAGTTTCTTTCCACAGGGAATATTTAGTCATTCTATTGTCTATTCTTCTTCTTTTAGTACCCTATCCGATTATCGAACGTTTGCGATCATATTGACAATAATAAACTTTTTTACGGCAGCTCGAAACAGATTAGCGGCTGTCTTTTGATACCACTCTCATGTATTATGAGGTGTGGAAGTTTATATCTCTCTACATATCTCATCGCATAGCCAAAATATGGTAATTTTTCAATTTTTATTGATTTTGTTATTTCTGTGCTCTTTTTCATTCAGTATAAAATCATTTCATGTGTTATTCGGTTAATACAACTTATCCGTAATATGCGTCGGTAAATATATATCTTAAAGGCCTTAAGTGTTTTCAGAGAGTTCAGCTCTCCATGCCATACAGCAATGTGGAGAATATGTAGCAGCGTATTAATCTGATGTTAAGGTTTAATGTAATATCTCTATTAATGAGAATTTTCTTTAGTTTATAGAAGGCAGTTTTGACTTTTTCTATGTGCAATTTTATTTCTTTGCTTAGTGCTTTGCATCATTAGCTCTAATGTTCGTTGGCTGTAACTTTGTTTTGCTGATAAACATAAGTTTTGTCTTAGAAGTGTAAAGCTTTAGCCCATATTCAACACATGTTTCGGTCTGCGTATCTGACATTTTTGACATTAATCCCGTTGATTTTAATGCCTGCATCTTTATCTAAGGCTTCTTTGAATATAAATTTTAAGTAGATATTAAATAGTAAAGAAGATAAAATATAGCCCTGCCTCACTCCACGTCGTACTTTCCATACTTCAACCACATGTTTTCGTTATTATTGTTTTGGTTATCTTGATTGAATTTCGGTATCTTTCAGTAATTGTTATATAATCGATCTGATTTCTTATGATCTTTTTTTAGTATTTGCTGGTGACTTCTAAGTGTATAAACGACGCTTGAGTAGTTTGAAGAATGTATTTGCCACATATAAATTGTTTTCTGCGCAGAATTCTACAAAACAATTTCCTATTTCATTACGTTGTCCAAGTCCGAAATTACCTACAATTGTAGGCGTTTTCTTGTCTACCTTTTCTTACATACATCATAATATTTCTGTATGTCTTCTTTACTACTGCTAGCTGTGCGCGCGTGAACTTGGATCAGATTAATATCCACTGGCTTTGAGTTTAATTGCATCATGATGCAAACTCTGTCCGAAATGTAACAATCATTTAAACTACTTTAGTCATGTTTGTGGTAGTCCAGTTTTAAACAGATCCAGGATCATTTCCTTTGCGCCTTGAACTGGTACTGATGATCGCTGCTGTCCTTCATCGAGGAGGAATAGGAAAAGGTAACTAGATTTTGGAAGCATAAAGGGATGGGACATATTTTCTCTCAGTGAGGAGTTGAGAGTAAAGCAAGGCTTGCGTGGGCAGGACCTATTTTCTAGTGGGATCGTAGAAAACTATCTACTCGCTACCCGTATTATTTGCTATTAATACTTCGAAATACTCAGCTATGTATTTTTGTGGAATACACCTGATTTCTCAGTTTAGTTTCTGCGTGGCATTAGTTAAAGTATTTTTATCTGCAGAGCTTTTATTCATGTGCCAGTCTAGTCATAGATTTCTTTTTTAGGTTCTTATTTCCTTTATTTCTTCTGGACAATTTTTGCTTGAGTTGTTTGTTGTATTATTCCTAGCTACTTTTGAATATCATTGGTAATTTTTTTCAAGATCTTTTTCAAATTTTCATGTTTTCCAATGTATCAGAGAGACAGTGGGTTCTTGATGTAATCGAAATCTAGTCAAATGCTAGTCCATGCATTTTCTGCGTATATATAGTTAGAAGCAATATTTCTACGACGTAGAAGTAAATTTAGTCAGGTACCTATTTTATATGGATCCATTGGTCAGCTGGTAGGTTTGTCTGTATGTAGAATATTGCCTCTAAATTCCTTTTATTAGCTACTAAGCTCCTTTTATAATGAATCCTTGATATCGATCCATTAGCAAGTTTATATAACTTTCCTCTTTTACTGCATTTCGAGGAAGACAACATAATGTCACATGGCTAATTCTATAATTTTGCATGGCTACGTTGACAGACAGGGCTTTAGACTTCGCTGTCTAATATTCCACCTGTTGATAGTTACTAATAGTTTTAATAAGTAACAAATCTTTTACATTAATCAAAAGTTTGACTAATTTAAATCTTTTTTATATTTTTTAATAATACAATTTTGTGCTCCTGCTCTTAAGATTTTTTATTGCCCGAATATTTTTTAATAGTAGTAATAATCCTCTTGTAACCCGCAAAACATAACTTGTAAATCAAAGTTCTGTCAGATTTACAATCAACGTCCTCCCACCTGTTATTAGTATAAAGCACATGAATTGCCAAAAACAGTAAATACATTTGTCAGTACAAGCATCGAAAAAATAGGTAATCATCTAAACCAATTATTGTATTTTCTACCATCGATGGTGTTTTCTGTGCTCTCTTAAAAAAGTCCGTTAGGAAATTATTAGAATTTCACCAAACAAATTACTTTACACTTAAACAAACTTTAATAAAAGCTGACAATTTAAAATTAACTTAAATACCTTTTCACCATGACCCTTAAAACCACACGAACCTGCTCGGCGGTGAACACCATATGGGTGGTTTATTGATCGCTGAAAAGTCAGGGAATTGTTTTATTTGCGTATTTTGAAAAGTGAATTATCTGCGGTCAGAGGCAGAAGTCGTTTAAGAAGTGGCGATGTGCCGCCGAAGAAGGTGATGAGCCGGACCCATGCTGGGAGAAGATGAATATCGTTAAATACTACCATCGCACGGTCATCCAGTTATCGTGCGCGGTGGGGACCGGTCAACTCGACTGGATTCTCTTAAATCACACAAGTCTATTGAACATGTCGATTAGATTCCACTCGATCATTTAAGAAAATATGCTTTAAAAAGGCAATTTGTTATTATTTCCACATGAACTTGTAAGTACCGAGAGATTTATCGAAGTGAATTTTTTCGCTGTTAACTAATAGGCAGTACCCCGTGTTGAGGTGGAATACGATAATTCATTGGTCTTGAAATGTCATGAGTCATTATGGTTTATTTAAAAAAGAACCGAAGCTGCTTAGACAAACAGTGTTTTTACATATTATATCAAATTAATGTGAAATTGCTGCCATGTCGTTTTTACTGTTCATTTCAATCCTAATCTATAGTCTAAGGAATTAATGAATCTCTGCATTATCGATTTTTCGTAAAGCAAAATGGATTTTAATGTGGTTTCCTTCAATTCGTAATTATCTGTACAAACTTTGTGGCCGTATTTGATAATGAAGAAATGAAAAACTACATTTGTGTATTAGAAAAATGCGTTTTAAAAGTAAATGTTTAAGTATTTAAAGTTAAAAACTGTATAACTCGCTGAATATTGTTAAAAATAAGTCAATTTTGTTACTCGGTGATTTTGATGCCTATGGATACGAATATGCCACCGGTAAGAGTCCCTGGAGTAACTGGTGCCCAGTCATGATGTTAATAACGCCTTCCCCTGGATTTTTGTGAAAATTTGTTACATTGTACCGTACTTAGTCATCTAATAGTGATATTAGTGATGTTTGAAATGTATCAGTAACGGGGAAACATATAAAATACAACATATGTCACACGTAATATGTCACCTAAAGTAAGTTTTTACCGACACAAATCGACTAACTTTTGAGTCACTGATTTTGTACGGAATAAATTACTTTTATTATTAGAGTAAGATCCCAGAGCGATCAGACATAACTTATTTTCACACAGATGAAACCTTAGAGTCTCAGTAGCGTCTGGTGTGCTTTGAATACCTGCATATTTATGAACCTTGCTGAGTGACACCTGGGCAGCTACCAGGTGAGAAAGGTAACTAAAAATAAGAGCTATTTAACTTATATTTATATAACTGATTTTTATACATATTTTGTACATTAATATTTTGAAAATACTGTAATAAGTGTCAGACACTTGTCATGGACCAGAACTTTTGTCAGACGCTTTAAAGCTCCACTAAAATTAAATGAACTTTACTTACTTTTACATGTCTGATTTTTAGATTTTTAAATATGTTATTAATGAAACTATAATAAAGTTAGATTTAATCAGTCAGACAAATTAGAATGACCAAACATCCGAGTAAAAAATTCAAATACAAATTCAAATTCGAATACTTACTGTTTTCGACCCGATTAGATATTTTTGCATCTCTATTTTAATAATACGAACTCTAGCATTAAGATAAATATTAAACTAAATTAATAAATTGAATATATTTGGGATAATTAATTAATTCGTAGCAATTTGGTTTCATAAGAAATTATATTTACTTTATTGTATAAGATATACCAGTTAGGATAATTAAAAAAAAATAATTTTTGTAAAAAATGTTGTCCAAATGCATTTCTAAGAATTATAGATAAGAATAAAAGGTTACTGATTTTTCATACAAAGTAATATTTTTGTTGATATTTTTATTTGTTTTTGCATTCCTAAGAATTTTAAATAAGAACAAAAGGCTACTGATTTTTTATACAAAGTAATATTTGTGTTGATATTTGTATTTGTTTTTGAGAAAATATTGCCCTTGGTTTTGGAAGTAAAAATATCAAAGCCAGTGTTCAAAGACCAAGTATCTAATTTATTTATGAAGCATTGTGAATTTCTCGTCATGGTTCTAATATCTTTTCCTCTTACAAACATTATTAAGTTATCCGCATAGTCTTGCTTTTAACCGTTTTCGTAAGTTTTTTGGAATGTCGTTGATTGCTACTAGAAAAAGTGAGGGACTGATGAGAGATTCTCGCGGGACTTCATTTTCTGATGTTTTCAATAGCTAAGCGATTATGTCTAAATCCATTTGGCTCAGCAAGTAGCAAATTATCCTTTTGTAATATCCACGCCAATCTATAATTTATTATTTTCTCCGTGTTTGCTCATAAAGCAGGTAATGGATATTGGTCTGTACGATTCCACTTCAGAGCGGGTTTCTTCTCAGTTTGGAAAAGTAAAATATGTACTTTAGACCCGATTGTGGGAAAATACTGCTTTTCCTATATGCAGTTGAATATGTTTAGTAAGTGAATTTGCCCTGCCTCGGAAAGGCTTTTTTAGAAATATAGGTAAGATATCGTCAGGTCCACAACTTGAATCCTTAAGACTGGGAAGTATCATATTTAACTCTGAAAGGATCAGTTTATTATTTATAAATAAATTGGGAGCATAATCACTAAGATTAAGATATACGTCAGATGTCTCTCCTGACGCAAGAGACTGCATTGTTATTTTGATCAATAGAGAGACTGGAAGATTACTGCCAAAAATTTTGCAATGTCTTTATCGGTTGATATAATTTGATCTTGATGTTTCAGATATTTAATGGCATTTCTCTGAGTAGTGTCACACATTTGATTTTAGGTTTAGAATTTATTATGTTTGTGATTTTCTGCTTTTTAATTCTTTGAACTATTTTTTGAAGAAGAACCAACCAGGAACAACATAACTGATAATGATGAAGATGATGACTCGGATAAGCAGCATCATGATTGGTTGAATGATGAAAATTCTAATAATTGCGACAATGAATATGATGATTAAAATATAGAAAAATGTTTGTTTCAATCAATCCTAGTTGAACATTTTTTTACAAAAATTATTATTTTTTAATTATCCTAACTGGTATATTTTCTACAATAAAGTAAATATAATTTCTTATGAAACCAAATTGCTACGAATTAATTAATTATCCCAAATATATTCAATACATTAATTTACTTTAATATTTATCTTAATGCTAGAGTTCATATTATTAAAATAGAGATGCAAAAATATCTAATCGGGTCGAAAACAGTAAGTATTCGAATTTGAATTTGTATTTGAATTTTTTACTCAAATGTTTGGTCATTCTAATTTGTCTGACTGATTAAATCTAACTTTATTATAGTTTTATTAATAACATATTTAAAAATCTAAAAATCAGACATGTAAAAGTAAGTAAAGTTCATTTAATTTTAGTGGAGCTTTAAAGCGTCTGATAAAAGTTCTGGTCCATGACAAGTGTCTGACACTTATTATAGTATTTTTAAAATAATAATGTACAAAATATGTATAAAAATCAGTTATATAAATTTATGTTAAATAGCTCTTATTTTTAGTTACCTTTCTCACCTGGTACCTGCCCAGGTGTCACTCAGCAAGTTTCATAAATACGCAGGTATTCAAAGCACACCAGACGCTACTGAGACTCTAAGGTTTCATCTGTGTGAAAATAAGTTACGTCTGATCGCTCTGGGATCTTGGAGTATATTGTCTATCAAAAATAAAGTGTGAGCTAACACTTCTTGATGCCGGAAAATAATTGAAAATGAGTCAATTTTCGCTGATAAATATTTGCTATTAATCTTTCAGACCAAACCTCAAGAAGCATCCTATCGCATTATATCTAAACTCTTACTTCTATTTAATCTAAGAATATGGACGTCTACATGCACTCGTAATAAAATAACTAGTCCAATACACTACTTTAATACTCAAGAATGTATAATCTTATGAATTACGTAATCTTAGTAAGGACAATAAAACTAATTTCAATCTAGATATTTATTGCCTTCTATCAGATTAATAAATCCTGTTTTCTTTATTCTAATGACAACTTTCAGGTATTTTTACAGTAAGTTTGAATGGTACGTTGCAATTTCCGTTTGGTTCTTGGTGATTATGTGCTTATAGTAGCTTATCTTTACTTTCTAATCAGCCGTAGTAAATGTATCTCTAACAAAAGTCTAATAGGTTCCTTGGGGTAAAAGTATATGGCTTTATTTTATTTTTAATAAAACCACATACTGTTTAATTTTAGAAATCACTTTAAAATGTTAAATTTTATTTCTTAGTTTAATATTAGTATTACAGTTATTGTGTATAATCAGATACAACTAATTACGAACTAGATTCTCGTTTTGTCCTTAATGTTATTTTTATGATAACATTTTTATGTATGATATTAACCCTTAAATGGCGCCGTGGTTTATTCTTCAATTATAGTTAGCACCGACTTTCTATCGTCAGTCGGCAAATTCAAACAAAAATATAACTTCCAGACCATCTTTTACCACCTTTAGTCCACACAAATTATTGCATGCATTTAATATATTTTTTACCACCAAAAATGAGATGTTTTAACCAAATAATGCTTCAAACATAATGTGCCGAATAATTTTGAATTACGTTCCGCTAATGAACTTGCTTTTTTGTCCTTAAAAGTAGAAAAAAGTTTTAATTGCATTGCTTAATATTTCGTCTAAATATAACCATCTAACAATTTTAACTGTACTAATGTCCAAGTATCAATTTTCAAGTCCTAAACTGATTGATGTACGCTGAGTAATCCGGTTGTAAAAATACCGGCATGTACTTTATCTAAAGGACTGGACTTGCAAATTTTTAGTTTAGTTGTATCTTTGCAACCAGCTTGTTTATAGATATATGTGCATTGTGCATTGCTTTAATTTTGAGTTGTGTTAAAATTTTGTTGTGAATAGTTATAATAATTGCAGTATTTTTTTGAAACTGTCTATTTGTGTATAAAGAAAATGTTTAGACCATGGGAAAAATCACTTACAGTTTTTCGTGCATGGGAGCAAGAGAACCTAAGTAGTAGTAGAGAAAGTGTAGTAGTCAATATTTTAAGTGTAAATGATACAAAAAACAATGACACTCAGACTGTAACTGTAGAAAAGTGTCTAAGACTTCTAAAGCAAAGGATTGTTTTGAATGAACAATCTAAGGAAATTTGTATAGACGTTTACAAAAATCTTCAAAATGATCCTGAAAATAGTTGTAAAGGCAGTATTATAAGAAAAGCGGCCTTTCTAACAGGAATTCCGTATTCTACCATGCGCGATATCATAAAAAATGGTTTTAAAAAGAGAAAAACAAGATTGGATGCTGGAAAACCTAAACAAATTAATATCGTGACTGCTAAATGTTTAAGGAATTTGGTTTACGAGGAATACAAAAAAAATGTAATACCAACAATTGATATTATATACACCAAGCTTGTTGCGAAGGTAAGAAGCTGCCCTAAAACCACTTTACGTAGACGGCTGAAAAAACTTGGGTTCAAATACAAAATCGTTGATAAACTGGTGGCTATTCTGGAAAGTAAGAGGATAGTACACTGGCGTTTAGATTATTAAAAAAAAAATTCAAGAATATCGAGACCAACAGCGGACTATATATTATTTAGACGAGACATGGTATGACACGCATGATACCGCTAGTAAGGGTTAGACTGATGGTTCACTTGGGTGCCAGTTGAAAGGAGTACCTCCTCCGAATAAAGGTTCTCGGATGATTATTGTGCACTGTGGATCTGCAAATGGTTGGGTGCCCAATGATTTGTATTTTGAAGAAAACTATAATAAGAAACAGTTACTTGAAGTACTTCGTACTAAAACTTATAAAAAACAATATATACTGGACACTATTGCAATAATGTTGCAATAATGTTTTGAGGTTACCACCTTATTTTTGTATATTCAATTCTATCAAACTTATTTGGGGACAAGTAAAAAAACGGATTCGGAGGAAAAATAGTTTTCCAAAATTTGACGCGAAAGTGGTCGATTTAATTCGATATGAACTATCAGAGATTACAAGTGCCGACTGGAAAAAAGCAGTAAACCGTGTAGTGAAAGTAGAAAATGAGTACAGAAGACTAGGACAATTATTTTCAAACAGTGGACAACTTATTATTAATCTGGTGGATAGTGACGATGATGAGAGCTCGCCTGCAGGAGAAAAATTTTAGACAAGGTACGGTAACATGATGATTATTTCAGTTAAAACAACTTAGTTTTTCATTATAAATTGCTAACTTTGTTTAAAACAATATTTTCTTAAATGTAAAATACTTTTCCACAGTTTCGTCTATGTACGTCACCACCGTTAAACGCTAATAGGGATTTTCAACGCTTCTCACATATTTCAGGCACTTATGATATGTCGTATAATTTTAATATACTTATCTACGTCATACGTTATTGGTATATCGTATATACCAATAACTATACTTACAAAAGACGTATGACGTAGATATCTTAAAATTGTATGACATACAACAAGTGCCTGAGACAAATGGGAAGCGTTAAAAAGCCCTATAGAAGATGCCGTTGTATCACCTAGTATTTTTTCCGACAGGGTGGTAGAGTGATAATTTTTTTTACGTTTCACTTTTAACCATTTAAAAAATAAAGAAATATAACTTTTTGCTTGTTTTTTCAAAATCAGATTTTCTGCTCTTTGACTATAATAAATATACACATTACACATTTGTTACTTTATGATTTAATACTTGCATCAAAAAAATTGTGTCGGTGAAACAACCAATATCGCGATACGTCCCAGGACATCGGTTACTCGAATTTCATAATATACAAATATTATCTGTTTGAATTTGCCGACGGACGAAGTATCGTTGGACTCAACTATAACTGCGTCCTGGCGTCTACGGTCCCCATTTTTTTGAGTTTTTTGTAAAATTAATAAAGACATAGTTCATTATTTCATAAAGCTTTCTTTAGTATTCTACTGAAATCCATGCGAAGCTCCCTAGGTAATCTAGAATTTTACAGTCTTATATTGAGATATGATTCTGCAAGTTGTCTTGCAAGAATGTTGTAGACGGCTTTTCTCTCTATGGCTTGGTTGTTTGTATAACATCCTTGTAAAGTATGTGCATTGACACCTGCATTATTCAATATTGTAAATAAAAATAGTTATTGGTCACCGCCTAGTTCGCCGGCAGGATTTGGAAAACTTAGTTGGATACTTAAGAACCGCAAAATACCCCAATACTTGAGGAGCAAAGTGTTCAACCAATGCATCCTTCCTATCATGACATATGGATGTCAAACCTGGACCCTAACCAAGGCAAACATGAATAAACTAGCCACAACAGAAAGAACAATGGAAAGAGCAATGTTAGGTATACGACTGTCAGATAAAAAGAGGAACGACTGGGTAAGATCCAAAACAAAAGTCGAGGACATAGCAACAAAACTTGCCAAACGTGAATGGAGCTTCGCGGGCCACACTGCTAGACAAAAAGACCAACGTTGGAATACTACAATACAACATTGGAGACTTTACGAAAGTAAACAACTAAGAGGAAAACCACAGATGAGATGGGTTGATAATATTAAAAGAATAGCCGGAACAAATTGGAAATATGTTGTTCAGGATAGAGACCGATGGAGGGAGTTGGGAGATTTCTATGTCCAAACATGGACGACAGAAGGCTAAGAAGCAGAAGTTCGCCGGTTAGTAGAATATGTGGTACATTTCTGATCTAGTGCGTCCCTAAATCCAAATTTCCATACAAATCAATGAAGACAAGGTATTCAATGACAATATTTTAATTATAACTAATCTAGGGGGTGGGATTTAGGGGTTAAACCGTGATAAAATATTAAATTATGTTGTTTAACGTTAATTGACATTCATGTAATTTATTAAAAGATGATTTAAATCAATTACTCTCTTTAATTTACAATTATACGATTTTTTTCTGATATTGCTGGCTTTACCATTAAAAAAAACAACCAAAGGCACAAGTCCAGAAGTAAAGTGAAGGGGAAGTTGGGTGGTAAATTCAACTAAATCCAAAATCAGGGTTAAATCCAAATTTTTATGCAATTCGGTGGTGACATGGAAAATTACATCGCCGTATTTCACGTTCATTTGCTGACCTATTTTTGTTCTTCGTATATTAAGCCTTTTGCCTGTTCTTGTTCGATCTTGTCATATTTTTGACGTTGACCACCACGTATCTCGTCACGTTTAAAGCGTCTTCCTGATTGCCCGATGCTAGTTGGTCTTAAATCTCTTGCTATTTGAGCTAGGCTTTCGCTATCATTTGTGTGAAAGACTATTTCCATTTCCTTTCTTCCGTCTTTCCCAAAATACGTTATCATTTGTCCGTTAACTCCCAAATAGTATAGTGACATTACATCTCTATCAACCTGATCGTGGATTTCAATCCTTCTCTGTCTTGAGCTGGTTGTGAAGCTTTATGTAGAGCATTGCCAATGGTCTGGTTGGTTCAACTTAGTGTGTGGGAGATCTTCCTAGTAGTCATTTGCTATTGATTTTGCCATCTATGATTCGTTTTTCTAGGCCTTCCTAAGAATCACCTTCATCATCATCATCATCATTGGTGCTACAGCCCTATAAAAGAGCCTCGACATTCCCAAGTCTATTACGCCAGTCAGTTCTATCCATTGCCAACTGTTGCCAGTTTGCTTCGCCTATTTGTCTACCATCCTCATCTACACCATCCCTCCATCTAAGTTTTGGCCTACCCCTACTTCTACTTCCCACAGGTTGTGACATAAGGATTCTTCTAGAAGTGTTGTTCTGCTGTGATCTTGCCAGATGCCCTGCCCATCTTAGTCTTCCTATTTTTACAAAGGATACTACGTCTTTACCACCAAATATATGTTTATATCTGTGATATATCTCGTAGTTGTACCTCCTTCTCCAAACACCATTTTCACAGATGCCATCGAATATTCTTCTCAGGATCCTTCGTTCAAATATAAGCAGGAGATTTTCATCTGCCTTGGTTTTGTATATGGTCATTTTTGTTTTTTGGCTTAAGTTTCTGCTTCTCATATGTCTACTCAGTCCAAAATAACATTTGTTAGAATCATCTTAACATTTTTTAATTGCAATGGGGCTTAAATAGGATATCGTTTTAAAACCCTTGCAATTTTGTTTAATGTTAGAATGTGCCACTTGGATTACCCCGAACTTTTCTTATTACTTTTTTGGGTGCAATACTGATAAAATGTTGCAGAAAGTATTCGTACCTTCTTACTTAAATCTTAATTCGGGTCTAAAATCCTACTACCTACCCTCAGCAACTATATTACAAAAATTTCAATTTAAAAACAACATCTTATTTTCTCTGGAATTTTTCACCCTGGCATGCTCTCATTTAAAAAAACAACAAACTGTATACCTCTAATAGAAAGAATAGAAGTCAAAAATTTTAACATGGATCAACTTAGTCTATTGTTGTATACAAATGCAATCTTTCCGCCATGGACAATCCGCCTACTGACTATTGATCTAACACTAAGAAATTGGCCCAAATCAATTTGCAGAAATCATATCCCATTACCCCAACTACTTACAAATCTTTTACGACGCCTCTAAAACCACAGATGGACATGCTGCTGCTTACTATTTTGCTGAAGAAAATTCCTACAGCATACACTTACCTACAAATGATAGTATAATCACAGGCTAGACCACAGCTATATTAAAAGCCTTGACTTTTTTCAAAACGATTAACATGATGAAGTGTGTAATCATTACAGATTCCCTTAAAGCGTTATTAAAATTAAAGCACATGTATACAACATATCCCATTATACGAGCAATAAAAAATAAATTAGAAATACTTTATTTCATAGGAAAGGACACAGCTTTCATTTGGGTACGATTGCACACTTGAATCTGGGGAAATGAAAAAGAAGATTAACTAGCAACTACAAGCCGTATCAACGTATAAGATACTACAAAAATTACAAAATATCCTTATAGTGACATGAAACATCTAGTTAAGGTTCATTGCAATAACCTTTGGCAAAATTACTGGGAAACCTCAGCAACCAGATTAAACCCAATATGCCAAAGGTGAACAGCTCTTTGAATAAACCTACAAGTAGACGAGATCAAGTAATTATAAATCGTTTAATAATTGATCATACTGCTGTTACACACAAATTTTTAATCAGTAAAGATCCAATTTTTAATTCCACAGGGTTCAGCACTAGGTCCCATCCTGTGGAATGTCCTGTACGACGGGGTGTTGAGGCTAAAAATGCCAAGGGGATGCACTCTAGTAGCTTATGCCGATGATCTTGCACTTATTGTGAAGGCGAGTCAGAAAACGGACATGGCTAATGCGGCTAACACAGACCTGCGTCGCATTAGTAGGTGGATTAGAGAGAACGATCTACAGCAGTTAGTTCTCAAAGGGAGCCGGGAAAAATCCTCTCTTCGCTTTATAGTGGAAGGTGTGGAAGTTGCACCGGTTAAATCGATTAAGTGTCTGGATGTCTGGTTGTCAGAAGGACTAAGGTTCGGAGTACACATCCAAAAGACGGTAGAGAAGGCGAACAAATCTAAAGACCTTGATCCGGCTGATGCCAAACATTGGAGGCCCAGGTAGCACCAAAAGCAAGGTGCTAAATAGAGTTTTTCAGTCGGTGGTAACCTACGCTGCCCCCATGTGGTGTAGTGCACTAAATACTGCGAAATACGCTAAGCTGATGGAGACTTCGCAAAGGCTAATGCTCCCCAGGCTATCTAGCGCATATAGGACGGTTTCAAATAGGGCTCTATATGTCATTGTAGCGGTGATACCGATCGTTTTGTTGTGCAAAGAGCGAGCGAGGGTGTATGGGAGAAGAATGGATGGAAATATAGATGAGAATAAGAGAAAAAGAACGATAGTAGAGTGGCAGAGAGAATGGGCGAATGATAGCGAAAAGGCAAGGTGGACGAAGGAGCTTATTTCTGATCTAGGGCCGTGATGGGAATGTAAGTTCAGAAAACTAGACTACTTCCTGACGCAGATTCTGACTTCTAGGTAGTATTGGCACCTTCACAAATAGAATAGGCAAATCTGCCTCGGCAGACTGTACTGTTTGTGGCGTACCGGACGCTCCCGCCCACATTTTTAACTGAAAGAGATAGGCAAATGAGAGGGGAGATTTCGAGAGGCAAATGAGTTTTGGGCTGGATGAAATAAACACGGTAAACATAATGTTGAGAGGAGAGAAAGAATGGATAGAAATACACTGTCTGATTTCTGGGGTGATGAAGAAAAAGGAGCAGAAGGACAGAGGAGGAAATTAAACCAGGGATCTAAAATTTATGGCTAATATTATTTTTATTAGTTTATGGCCTAACGTGTTAAATATTTTCTGATTTACGGTAACAGGTGTGGTTATTTATAAGTTTTTAGTTTTTTATTTTAGTTGTTTATTGAGTGGCAATACCATCTCTCTGGAACGGTGGTTAAGGTTTTAGCTAGAACACGATTAATCCGGCACTACCCTGGGGTCTTCTGGCCCAGTATCCTACTCTGCCGAAAGATGCCAGGGTGTCTAGCTCCGTGACATAGATATCTAAAAAAGATTTTCCCCACCGTTGCCTGCCAGAATCCAATGGATACCTTCTTAGGATCTTACTGGAACCTGGCAATACGGCAATTAAAAACAAAGATCTACAATCAATTTGCAACAGCTGCTCCACGTCATTGACAGTGAAACACTTCCTGCTTGACTGCCCATGTTTCTAAAATCAAAGAAGAATGCAAGGAATTTCAGACGATCTCAAATCCATCCTGACAGACAAAAATTTAAATGTATTAAATTATTTAAGAGATATAAAATTGTTTTATACTATTTAATGTACATAATGATATTAAAACTATTGTGTTTATACAGATGCATCCAAAAGTGTCGAAGGTGTGGGATGTGCATACTGGGATAACAATAATAAAAACAGTAAAATGTTTAAACTCAATTCCATCATAAGTACATACACAGCTGAATTAATAGCGATAGTGGAGGCACTAAAATATTTATCTAATATAATTCATTCAAAGTTTATAATTTCTAGTGACAGCAAAATTTCTTTAAGTAAAATTGGTACCATAAATCCTAAATCAAAAGTAAATTAAATTGAATTATATATAATAAATAAAATTAAAGAACTTCAGCAGCAAGGCAAAACTGTTAAGTTGGCATGGATTAAAAGCCACTGTGAAATAACTGGAAATGAAATATTGGATGAATTGGCAAAAAACGCGGTGACACAAGGAGTATTCACTCATTATCTTTGTACGTCTAGAGATATAGAATCAGACATATTCAAAGAGCTTAAGAAAGAATGGAAAGAAAGGTATATTAATGAGAATATAAATACAGAAAACCATTACAAAGCAATCAGAAACTATATTACGGATAAATCTTGGTTTTCGACATGAATAAATGAAGTCGACAAAGGATATAACAAGAACTATATGCAGAATGAGATTTAACCACTGTCTTACACCATCATATATGTTTAAAATGAACCTAGCTGATAGTCCACAATGTACTTGTGGTCAGATAGGTAACCTACCACATAAAATTTTGGACTGTTCTCTTACATCTAATAAGATTAATAATTTTTTATATTCGCTGTAATCTTTGACCGCTGTCCACCATCCCATTAATTTAAATTATTTATTAACATTAGAAAACAATGAGTTTTTATATAGATTATTGTATAAACATGTTATAGATATTAAACTCAAATTGTAATTGTAAATATAGAGTAAGTATTTCTTTGTAATTTGTTAGCATATAAAAAAATAACAAAAAAAAGAAAATTAAAAAATAAATAAAAAAATAAAATAAAAAAATATAAGAAATAAATAATAATTAAAAAAAAATAAATAAAAATAAAAAAAATGAGGAACTTGGACAGTCCACAGTAAAGTAGCTATTGAATTAAGTAGATAGCTACAGAAGGGTTTGCTGTGGAACTCTGAGGACCTCATCACCTATTTTATATAAAAATAACTAAAAAGTACTAATAGAAAAAAAACTAGAAACAAATTACCAAAAAAAAAATATGTATTAAAGATCAATACTACTTAGTAATAGATTTAGGATAAGATTGTATAAGAAACAATGACTAATGAAAAAATGAGTAAAAATTGTAAGATTGGCGAATGGATTTAGTGTCCGCAGTCATATAAACCCAAACAAACAACAACAGTACTACTAATAACCCTGAGTGGTTGATGTGGAATAGGTGTTTTAAATAACAAAAAACATTTTTAGTATCTACTGCTGTCATTCTAGCCAACCTCATTAATTTATTTTAATCCACCGATTTCCCTCAATGCTTCCACAATTGAACTAACAGATAAATATATATATATATATATATATATATATATATATATATATATATATATATATATATATATATATATATATATATATATATATGATACAAAACTCAAATATTTGGGTGTGCAGCGGAAGATAGGACAAAGAAGTACTCTTTTTAGTTAACCAAGCTTTCGCAAATCTTTATTTGCATCATCAGGGTGCTACAATAAACAAAATTAGTACAAAATACAGAAAAGAATTATTTTGCATCTTACACTAATTGAGGTTAGTTGTCGTGATGTTTATTAAATGAAATGTGCAACTCATTTGATCCCTACAAATGATAGCGAAAACTATCCAAAATTGTTTTTAAAAAAACGTTCTTTAACAAATACATATTTAAAACACTTTAAAACACATATACAAGAACACTCAAATAAAATTATGTTAAAATAATTACAGAACATGTCATAATATAAAATTTAGGTTATAAACATTCTTATCAGAAACAAAAGAATTGGTTGTGAATTCGTTACTGCCAACTTAAAACGATAGAACGTTAGATCTTAATGATAACAATGTAAAGGTAATAGTATACCTGATAGACGCTGAACTTCTTGAAACAGAAAAGGTAAAAAGACTTATATTAGAACAAGTAGGAGAGGTACTGTATATCTCATATATAATGAAACTTATATTGTTGATGATGAATTGTCTGTGTTAGTAGATTCGTGTTTATCCAAAGTTAACAATAATGAATATAGGTTGCTTAAATTATTGGTATCTGTCTTTTTGTTAATAGTTTCTTTTTCTTGAAAAATGAAAGCCATCTCGAGAAACAATCTTTTTAAATAATTGCTCTCCGTGGATAGGATTTTTACATTTGGAAAATCGAAAGAGTGCCCTGTTGTGTTAGCATGTGTGGCTAGAGAACATCTATCAGGGTGTAACCTAATGTCACTCTTGTGAAGAGTCAAGCGGCTAGAAACTTTTTGGGAGGTGTGACCTATATAAGAACCTTCACAGCCCAAACAATTAAGTTTGTAGACAACATCACTTTTATCTAAGTTTGGTACTTTATCTTTCAATGACTTGTACAAAGATCCCACAACTAGAGTGCTTTTATAAGCAATTTTTACATTTGGTAGGTATTGAGCAAAAATTCTGGTCAATTTGGGAGAGACGTCCTTAATAAATGGAAGTGATACAAAAGATATATTAGGAATATTGTTAGTCAGTGAGTGGGAATCAGAGCTAACTTTCATAGCACCTGTATTTTGGGGAGGGTTTACTTGTGTGTTGAGTATAACAGAGGATGTGTTAAAGATGATTTTCCTGAGTAAGGATTCGGGGTAAGAATTATCTAGGAACAACTGTAAAAGGATGTTGAGATTCTTTTTTCTAAAAACAGGGTCAGCTAGTTTACAAACTCGTGTGGTCATTTGTTTGACTAGATTAATTTTCATGCTTGACTTGTGGTAAGAGTGGTAGTTGAGATATCTTCCAGAGTTACACTTTTTTCTATACCAATCAATTGTAATGATGTTATCCGGTTCTCTAATAAACATTGTGTCGAGAAAAGGAACAGATTGGTTTTGATCCTCTTTTTCAAGAGTAAATTGAATGTGGGAGTCGTAGCTATTGAAAATGTCTAAGAGCTCAATTTCTAAACCTTGTGGGCACGACATAATAATGTCATCCACATACTTTTTAATAAAAGGAACATTGAAAGGAACAACCTGAAGAATAATATCCAACAGATCATCCATTACATATGTAGCTAGAATTGGAGAGATACTGGCTCCCATAGGAGTGCCAAAGGTTTGTTTATAATATTTGTTATTGAAAGAGAAGCAAGTGGAATTAAACAAGAACTCTATCATCTCAATAAACATATCGTAATCGATGCTACATACTTGTGAAATTTTATTCCAGTGTTTATGAATAGATCGGAGAACGGCATTTAAATAAACATTACTGAAGAGGGAGACCACATCTAGACTAACGAGAACATAATTATGTGGTAATACAGTTCTGTTAAATAACTCAACAACTTGGAAAGAATCTCTGATGTAGTAGTCATTACTTGAATCATAAGCTTTGGTCAAAATATTAGTGAGAAAGCCTGCAATATGTTCAGTTGGTGAGCCTATGGAGGAAACTATAGGTCTCATAGTTAAGCTAGGTTTATGGATTTTAGGGAGGGTGTAGAATTTAGCAACAACACTTTTATAGGATGAGAGTCTCTTTTTTGTGTTCAAATCAATTTGTTTATGTTGCCAAAGGCGTTTTACTATGGCATTAGATTTATTTTGAATATTGCTAGTTGGGTCACTAGGGAGGGTTATGTAGGATGAACCCTGATCAAGAATCTCTTGAGAAAGTTTAAAGTAATCATCTTTCAACATTATTACGGTAACATTACCTTTGTCAGATTGAGTCACTACTAACTCAGGGTGAGATTTGAGGAAGCGTTTAGTTTCTTCAAAGAGATTTTGTAGGAGAGAAGGGGAACTCCTACGTTTAAACGAGTTATTAGTGATTATGTTAATCGATCTAGCAATTGCAATATTTCTACAATCAGGATCCGGAATAAATGATGATATAAAATCAATATCTGATAAAAGCGGTTTAATAGGAGAATCAATACCTAACCGTGGTTCAATGCTAAACTTAGGACCTAACGAGAGAAACTTAATAACGTTTGATGGAATTTCAACTCGGGAGATATTTTTTATCCAAGCATCCTTAGTAATAAGTTGGTTGTTCAACATAGTAGATTTTAAATTGTTGAATTTATTAATATTACTATTTTTTATCTTATGAAAAGAAAAATTATAGTGTTTCATTTGTTTCTGAATAAAATTATTACAAATATGTTCACTAGTACTACTAATTATATTTAACTTAAGGGTATTTAGTTTATTCTCTAATGATTTTATTAGTTTATGATTAATGTTTATTTCAATAGTTAAAAGTTTATACCCTAATTTGTTAATAAAAGTTCTCGTAAGGTGGGTGTGAGTATCTTGCCTGTAAATTAAATTCTCAATTGGGACAGCACAATGTGAAATGTGTTTCGGAAGTATTCCAGATTTCTTACATTTTAAAAGGAAAATTCTTCTATTTCTTTCTTTGGATAATTTTAGACTCGTCTTCGACCATCCCTTGAGGAATCCAACGGCTGCAGTTCCATATGTAGCGTAGATGTTCTCGTAAAAACCCATTACACAGTAAACTGAAAAAGCGATAAACGCTTGTCATCAACGCTGATCAAATAGAATACAAAACTCAAATATTTGGGTGTGCAGCGGAAGATAGGACAAAGAAGTACTCTTTTTAGTTAACCAAGCTTTCGCAAATCTTTATTTGCATCATCAGGGTGCTACAATAAACAAAATTAGTACAAAATACAGAAAAGAATTATTTTGCATCTTACACTAATTGAGGTTAGTTGTCGTGATGTTTATTAAATGAAATGTGCAACTCATTTGATCCCTACAAATGATAGCGAAAACTATCCAAAATTGTTTTTAAAAAAACGTTCTTTAACAAATACATATTTAAAACACTTTAAAACACATATACAAGAACACTCAAATAAAATTATGTTAAAATAATTACAGAACATGTCATAATATAAAATTTAGGTTATAAACATTCTTATCAGAAACAAAAGAATTGGTTGTGAATTCGTTACTGCCAACTTAAAACGATAGAACGTTAGATCTTAATGATAACAATGTAAAGGTAATAGTATACCTGATAGACGCTGAACTTCTTGAAACAGAAAAGGTAAAAAGACTTATATTAGAACAAGTAGGAGAGGTACTGTATATCTCATATATAATGAAACTTATATTGTTGATGATGAATTGTCTGTGTTAGTAGATTCGTGTTTATCCAAAGTTAACAATAATGAATATAGGTTGCTTAAATTATTGGTATCTGTCTTTTTGTTAATAGTTTCTTTTTCTTGAAAAATGAAAGCCATCTCGAGAAACAATCTTTTTAAATAATTGCTCTCCGTGGATAGGATTTTTACATTTGGAAAATCGAAAGAGTGCCCTGTTGTGTTAGCATGTGTGGCTAGAGAACATCTATCAGGGTGTAACCTAATGTCACTCTTGTGAAGAGTCAAGCGGCTAGAAACTTTTTGGGAGGTGTGACCTATATAAGAACCTTCACAGCCCAAACAATTAAGTTTGTAGACAACATCACTTTTATCTAAGTTTGGTACTTTATCTTTCAATGACTTGTACAAAGATCCCACAACTAGAGTGCTTTTATAAGCAATTTTTACATTTGGTAGGTATTGAGCAAAAATTCTGGTCAATTTGGGAGAGACGTCCTTAATAAATGGAAGTGATACAAAAGATATATTAGGAATATTGTTAGTCAGTGAGTGGGAATCAGAGCTAACTTTCATAGCACCTGTATTTTGGGGAGGGTTTACTTGTGTGTTGAGTATAACAGAGGATGTGTTAAAGATGATTTTCCTGAGTAAGGATTCGGGGTAAGAATTATCTAGGAACAACTGTAAAAGGATGTTGAGATTCTTTTTTCTAAAAACAGGGTCAGCTAGTTTACAAACTCGTGTGGTCATTTGTTTGACTAGATTAATTTTCATGCTTGACTTGTGGTAAGAGTGGTAGTTGAGATATCTTCCAGAGTTACACTTTTTTCTATACCAATCAATTGTAATGATGTTATCCGGTTCTCTAATAAACATTGTGTCGAGAAAAGGAACAGATTGGTTTTGATCCTCTTTTTCAAGAGTAAATTGAATGTGGGAGTCGTAGCTATTGAAAATGTCTAAGAGCTCAATTTCTAAACCTTGTGGGCACGACATAATAATGTCATCCACATACTTTTTAATAAAAGGAACATTGAAAGGAACAACCTGAAGAATAATATCCAACAGATCATCCATTACATATGTAGCTAGAATTGGAGAGATACTGGCTCCCATAGGAGTGCCAAAGGTTTGTTTATAATATTTGTTATTGAAAGAGAAGCAAGTGGAATTAAACAAGAACTCTATCATCTCAATAAACATATCGTAATCGATGCTACATACTTGTGAAATTTTATTCCAGTGTTTATGAATAGATCGGAGAACGGCATTTAAATAAACATTACTGAAGAGGGAGACCACATCTAGACTAACGAGAACATAATTATGTGGTAATACAGTTCTGTTAAATAACTCAACAACTTGGAAAGAATCTCTGATGTAGTAGTCATTACTTGAATCATAAGCTTTGGTCAAAATATTAGTGAGAAAGCCTGCAATATGTTCAGTTGGTGAGCCTATGGAGGAAACTATAGGTCTCATAGTTAAGCTAGGTTTATGGATTTTAGGGAGGGTGTAGAATTTAGCAACAACACTTTTATAGGATGAGAGTCTCTTTTTTGTGTTCAAATCAATTTGTTTATGTTGCCAAAGGCGTTTTACTATGGCATTAGATTTATTTTGAATATTGCTAGTTGGGTCACTAGGGAGGGTTATGTAGGATGAACCCTGATCAAGAATCTCTTGAGAAAGTTTAAAGTAATCATCTTTCAACATTATTACGGTAACATTACCTTTGTCAGATTGAGTCACTACTAACTCAGGGTGAGATTTGAGGAAGCGTTTAGTTTCTTCAAAGAGATTTTGTAGGAGAGAAGGGGAACTCCTACGTTTAAACGAGTTATTAGTGATTATGTTAATCGATCTAGCAATTGCAATATTTCTACAATCAGGATCCGGAATAAATGATGATATAAAATCAATATCTGATAAAAGCGGTTTAATAGGAGAATCAATACCTAACCGTGGTTCAATGCTAAACTTAGGACCTAACGAGAGAAACTTAATAACGTTTGATGGAATTTCAACTCGGGAGATATTTTTTATCCAAGCATCCTTAGTAATAAGTTGGTTGTTCAACATAGTAGATTTTAAATTGTTGAATTTATTAATATTACTATTTTTTATCTTATGAAAAGAAAAATTATAGTGTTTCATTTGTTTCTGAATAAAATTATTACAAATATGTTCACTAGTACTACTAATTATATTTAACTTAAGGGTATTTAGTTTATTCTCTAATGATTTTATTAGTTTATGATTAATGTTTATTTCAATAGTTAAAAGTTTATACCCTAATTTGTTAATAAAAGTTCTCGTAAGGTGGGTGTGAGTATCTTGCCTGTAAATTAAATTCTCAATTGGGACAGCACAATGTGAAATGTGTTTCGGAAGTATTCCAGATTTCTTACATTTTAAAAGGAAAATTCTTCTATTTCTTTCTTTGGATAATTTTAGACTCGTCTTCGACCATCCCTTGAGGAATCCAACGGCTGCAGTTCCATATGTAGCGTAGATGTTCTCGTAAAAACCCATTACACAGTAAACTGAAAAAGCGATAAACGCTTGTCATCAACGCTGATCAAATAGAATACAAAACTCAAATATTTGGGTGTGCAGCGGAAGATAGGACAAAGAAGTACTCTTTTTAGTTAACCAAGCTTTCGCAAATCTTTATTTGCATCATCAGGGTGCTACAATAAACAAAATTAGTACAAAATACAGAAAAGAATTATTTTGCATCTTACACTAATTGAGGTTAGTTGTCGTGATGTTTATTAAATGAAATGTGCAACTCATTTGATCCCTACAAATGATAGCGAAAACTATCCAAAATTGTTTTTAAAAAAACGTTCTTTAACAAATACATATTTAAAACACTTTAAAACACATATACAAGAACACTCAAATAAAATTATGTTAAAATAATTACAGAACATGTCATAATATAAAATTTAGGTTATAAACATTCTTATCAGAAACAAAAGAATTGGTTGTGAATTCGTTACTGCCAACTTAAAACGATAGAACGTTAGATCTTAATGATAACAATGTAAAGGTAATAGTATACCTGATAGACGCTGAACTTCTTGAAACAGAAAAGGTAAAAAGACTTATATTAGAACAAGTAGGAGAGGTACTGTATATCTCATATATAATGAAACTTATATTGTTGATGATGAATTGTCTGTGTTAGTAGATTCGTGTTTATCCAAAGTTAACAATAATGAATATAGGTTGCTTAAATTATTGGTATCTGTCTTTTTGTTAATAGTTTCTTTTTCTTGAAAAATGAAAGCCATCTCGAGAAACAATCTTTTTAAATAATTGCTCTCCGTGGATAGGATTTTTACATTTGGAAAATCGAAAGAGTGCCCTGTTGTGTTAGCATGTGTGGCTAGAGAACATCTATCAGGGTGTAACCTAATGTCACTCTTGTGAAGAGTCAAGCGGCTAGAAACTTTTTGGGAGGTGTGACCTATATAAGAACCTTCACAGCCCAAACAATTAAGTTTGTAGACAACATCACTTTTATCTAAGTTTGGTACTTTATCTTTCAATGACTTGTACAAAGATCCCACAACTAGAGTGCTTTTATAAGCAATTTTTACATTTGGTAGGTATTGAGCAAAAATTCTGGTCAATTTGGGAGAGACGTCCTTAATAAATGGAAGTGATACAAAAGATATATTAGGAATATTGTTAGTCAGTGAGTGGGAATCAGAGCTAACTTTCATAGCACCTGTATTTTGGGGAGGGTTTACTTGTGTGTTGAGTATAACAGAGGATGTGTTAAAGATGATTTTCCTGAGTAAGGATTCGGGGTAAGAATTATCTAGGAACAACTGTAAAAGGATGTTGAGATTCTTTTTTCTAAAAACAGGGTCAGCTAGTTTACAAACTCGTGTGGTCATTTGTTTGACTAGATTAATTTTCATGCTTGACTTGTGGTAAGAGTGGTAGTTGAGATATCTTCCAGAGTTACACTTTTTTCTATACCAATCAATTGTAATGATGTTATCCGGTTCTCTAATAAACATTGTGTCGAGAAAAGGAACAGATTGGTTTTGATCCTCTTTTTCAAGAGTAAATTGAATGTGGGAGTCGTAGCTATTGAAAATGTCTAAGAGCTCAATTTCTAAACCTTGTGGGCACGACATAATAATGTCATCCACATACTTTTTAATAAAAGGAACATTGAAAGGAACAACCTGAAGAATAATATCCAACAGATCATCCATTACATATGTAGCTAGAATTGGAGAGATACTGGCTCCCATAGGAGTGCCAAAGGTTTGTTTATAATATTTGTTATTGAAAGAGAAGCAAGTGGAATTAAACAAGAACTCTATCATCTCAATAAACATATCGTAATCGATGCTACATACTTGTGAAATTTTATTCCAGTGTTTATGAATAGATCGGAGAACGGCATTTAAATAAACATTACTGAAGAGGGAGACCACATCTAGACTAACGAGAACATAATTATGTGGTAATACAGTTCTGTTAAATAACTCAACAACTTGGAAAGAATCTCTGATGTAGTAGTCATTACTTGAATCATAAGCTTTGGTCAAAATATTAGTGAGAAAGCCTGCAATATGTTCAGTTGGTGAGCCTATGGAGGAAACTATAGGTCTCATAGTTAAGCTAGGTTTATGGATTTTAGGGAGGGTGTAGAATTTAGCAACAACACTTTTATAGGATGAGAGTCTCTTTTTTGTGTTCAAATCAATTTGTTTATGTTGCCAAAGGCGTTTTACTATGGCATTAGATTTATTTTGAATATTGCTAGTTGGGTCACTAGGGAGGGTTATGTAGGATGAACCCTGATCAAGAATCTCTTGAGAAAGTTTAAAGTAATCATCTTTCAACATTATTACGGTAACATTACCTTTGTCAGATTGAGTCACTACTAACTCAGGGTGAGATTTGAGGAAGCGTTTAGTTTCTTCAAAGAGATTTTGTAGGAGAGAAGGGGAACTCCTACGTTTAAACGAGTTATTAGTGATTATGTTAATCGATCTAGCAATTGCAATATTTCTACAATCAGGATCCGGAATAAATGATGATATAAAATCAATATCTGATAAAAGCGGTTTAATAGGAGAATCAATACCTAACCGTGGTTCAATGCTAAACTTAGGACCTAACGAGAGAAACTTAATAACGTTTGATGGAATTTCAACTCGGGAGATATTTTTTATCCAAGCATCCTTAGTAATAAGTTGGTTGTTCAACATAGTAGATTTTAAATTGTTGAATTTATTAATATTACTATTTTTTATCTTATGAAAAGAAAAATTATAGTGTTTCATTTGTTTCTGAATAAAATTATTACAAATATGTTCACTAGTACTACTAATTATATTTAACTTAAGGGTATTTAGTTTATTCTCTAATGATTTTATTAGTTTATGATTAATGTTTATTTCAATAGTTAAAAGTTTATACCCTAATTTGTTAATAAAAGTTCTCGTAAGGTGGGTGTGAGTATCTTGCCTGTAAATTAAATTCTCAATTGGGACAGCACAATGTGAAATG
This sequence comes from Diabrotica undecimpunctata, assembly GCF_040954645.1. Lineage (NCBI taxonomy): Eukaryota > Metazoa > Arthropoda > Insecta > Coleoptera > Chrysomelidae > Diabrotica > Diabrotica undecimpunctata. The sequence goes on from NC_092806.1 coordinate 43,675,441, forward strand.
TGTTTCGGAAGTATTCCAGATTTCTTACATTTTAAAAGGAAAATTCTTCTATTTCTTTCTTTGGATAATTTTAGACTCGTCTTCGACCATCCCTTGAGGAATCCAACGGCTGCAGTTCCATATGTAGCGTAGATGTTCTCGTAAAAACCCATTACACAGTAAACTGAAAAAGCGATAAACGCTTGTCATCAACGCTGATCAAATAGAATACAAAACTCAAATATTTGGGTGTGCAGCGGAAGATAGGACAAAGAAGTACTCTTTTTAGTTAACCAAGCTTTCGCAAATCTTTATTTGCATCATCAGGGTGCTACAATAAACAAAATTAGTACAAAATACAGAAAAGAATTATTTTGCATCTTACACTAATTGAGGTTAGTTGTCGTGATGTTTATTAAATGAAATGTGCAACTCATTTGATCCCTACAAATGATAGCGAAAACTATCCAAAATTGTTTTTAAAAAAACGTTCTTTAACAAATACATATTTAAAACACTTTAAAACACATATACAAGAACACTCAAATAAAATTATGTTAAAATAATTACAGAACATGTCATAATATAAAATTTAGGTTATAAACATTCTTATCAGAAACAAAAGAATTGGTTGTGAATTCGTTACTGCCAACTTAAAACGATAGAACGTTAGATCTTAATGATAACAATGTAAAGGTAATAGTATACCTGATAGACGCTGAACTTCTTGAAACAGAAAAGGTAAAAAGACTTATATTAGAACAAGTAGGAGAGGTACTGTATATCTCATATATAATGAAACTTATATTGTTGATGATGAATTGTCTGTGTTAGTAGATTCGTGTTTATCCAAAGTTAACAATAATGAATATAGGTTGCTTAAATTATTGGTATCTGTCTTTTTGTTAATAGTTTCTTTTTCTTGAAAAATGAAAGCCATCTCGAGAAACAATCTTTTTAAATAATTGCTCTCCGTGGATAGGATTTTTACATTTGGAAAATCGAAAGAGTGCCCTGTTGTGTTAGCATGTGTGGCTAGAGAACATCTATCAGGGTGTAACCTAATGTCACTCTTGTGAAGAGTCAAGCGGCTAGAAACTTTTTGGGAGGTGTGACCTATATAAGAACCTTCACAGCCCAAACAATTAAGTTTGTAGACAACATCACTTTTATCTAAGTTTGGTACTTTATCTTTCAATGACTTGTACAAAGATCCCACAACTAGAGTGCTTTTATAAGCAATTTTTACATTTGGTAGGTATTGAGCAAAAATTCTGGTCAATTTGGGAGAGACGTCCTTAATAAATGGAAGTGATACAAAAGATATATTAGGAATATTGTTAGTCAGTGAGTGGGAATCAGAGCTAACTTTCATAGCACCTGTATTTTGGGGAGGGTTTACTTGTGTGTTGAGTATAACAGAGGATGTGTTAAAGATGATTTTCCTGAGTAAGGATTCGGGGTAAGAATTATCTAGGAACAACTGTAAAAGGATGTTGAGATTCTTTTTTCTAAAAACAGGGTCAGCTAGTTTACAAACTCGTGTGGTCATTTGTTTGACTAGATTAATTTTCATGCTTGACTTGTGGTAAGAGTGGTAGTTGAGATATCTTCCAGAGTTACACTTTTTTCTATACCAATCAATTGTAATGATGTTATCCGGTTCTCTAATAAACATTGTGTCGAGAAAAGGAACAGATTGGTTTTGATCCTCTTTTTCAAGAGTAAATTGAATGTGGGAGTCGTAGCTATTGAAAATGTCTAAGAGCTCAATTTCTAAACCTTGTGGGCACGACATAATAATGTCATCCACATACTTTTTAATAAAAGGAACATTGAAAGGAACAACCTGAAGAATAATATCCAACAGATCATCCATTACATATGTAGCTAGAATTGGAGAGATACTGGCTCCCATAGGAGTGCCAAAGGTTTGTTTATAATATTTGTTATTGAAAGAGAAGCAAGTGGAATTAAACAAGAACTCTATCATCTCAATAAACATATCGTAATCGATGCTACATACTTGTGAAATTTTATTCCAGTGTTTATGAATAGATCGGAGAACGGCATTTAAATAAACATTACTGAAGAGGGAGACCACATCTAGACTAACGAGAACATAATTATGTGGTAATACAGTTCTGTTAAATAACTCAACAACTTGGAAAGAATCTCTGATGTAGTAGTCATTACTTGAATCATAAGCTTTGGTCAAAATATTAGTGAGAAAGCCTGCAATATGTTCAGTTGGTGAGCCTATGGAGGAAACTATAGGTCTCATAGTTAAGCTAGGTTTATGGATTTTAGGGAGGGTGTAGAATTTAGCAACAACACTTTTATAGGATGAGAGTCTCTTTTTTGTGTTCAAATCAATTTGTTTATGTTGCCAAAGGCGTTTTACTATGGCATTAGATTTATTTTGAATATTGCTAGTTGGGTCACTAGGGAGGGTTATGTAGGATGAACCCTGATCAAGAATCTCTTGAGAAAGTTTAAAGTAATCATCTTTCAACATTATTACGGTAACATTACCTTTGTCAGATTGAGTCACTACTAACTCAGGGTGAGATTTGAGGAAGCGTTTAGTTTCTTCAAAGAGATTTTGTAGGAGAGAAGGGGAACTCCTACGTTTAAACGAGTTATTAGTGATTATGTTAATCGATCTAGCAATTGCAATATTTCTACAATCAGGATCCGGAATAAATGATGATATAAAATCAATATCTGATAAAAGCGGTTTAATAGGAGAATCAATACCTAACCGTGGTTCAATGCTAAACTTAGGACCTAACGAGAGAAACTTAATAACGTTTGATGGAATTTCAACTCGGGAGATATTTTTTATCCAAGCATCCTTAGTAATAAGTTGGTTGTTCAACATAGTAGATTTTAAATTGTTGAATTTATTAATATTACTATTTTTTATCTTATGAAAAGAAAAATTATAGTGTTTCATTTGTTTCTGAATAAAATTATTACAAATATGTTCACTAGTACTACTAATTATATTTAACTTAAGGGTATTTAGTTTATTCTCTAATGATTTTATTAGTTTATGATTAATGTTTATTTCAATAGTTAAAAGTTTATACCCTAATTTGTTAATAAAAGTTCTCGTAAGGTGGGTGTGAGTATCTTGCCTGTAAATTAAATTCTCAATTGGGACAGCACAATGTGAAATGTGTTTCGGAAGTATTCCAGATTTCTTACATTTTAAAAGGAAAATTCTTCTATTTCTTTCTTTGGATAATTTTAGACTCGTCTTCGACCATCCCTTGAGGAATCCAACGGCTGCAGTTCCATATGTAGCGTAGATGTTCTCGTAAAAACCCATTACACAGTAAACTGAAAAAGCGATAAACGCTTGTCATCAACGCTGATCAAATAGAATACAAAACTCAAATATTTGGGTGTGCAGCGGAAGATAGGACAAAGAAGTACTCTTTTTAGTTAACCAAGCTTTCGCAAATCTTTATTTGCATCATCAGGGTGCTACAATAAACAAAATTAGTACAAAATACAGAAAAGAATTATTTTGCATCTTACACTAATTGAGGTTAGTTGTCGTGATGTTTATTAAATGAAATGTGCAACTCATTTGATCCCTACAAATGATAGCGAAAACTATCCAAAATTGTTTTTAAAAAAACGTTCTTTAACAAATACATATTTAAAACACTTTAAAACACATATACAAGAACACTCAAATAAAATTATGTTAAAATAATTACAGAACATGTCATAATATAAAATTTAGGTTATAAACATTCTTATCAGAAACAAAAGAATTGGTTGTGAATTCGTTACTGCCAACTTAAAACGATAGAACGTTAGATCTTAATGATAACAATGTAAAGGTAATAGTATACCTGATAGACGCTGAACTTCTTGAAACAGAAAAGGTAAAAAGACTTATATTAGAACAAGTAGGAGAGGTACTGTATATCTCATATATAATGAAACTTATATTGTTGATGATGAATTGTCTGTGTTAGTAGATTCGTGTTTATCCAAAGTTAACAATAATGAATATAGGTTGCTTAAATTATTGGTATCTGTCTTTTTGTTAATAGTTTCTTTTTCTTGAAAAATGAAAGCCATCTCGAGAAACAATCTTTTTAAATAATTGCTCTCCGTGGATAGGATTTTTACATTTGGAAAATCGAAAGAGTGCCCTGTTGTGTTAGCATGTGTGGCTAGAGAACATCTATCAGGGTGTAACCTAATGTCACTCTTGTGAAGAGTCAAGCGGCTAGAAACTTTTTGGGAGGTGTGACCTATATAAGAACCTTCACAGCCCAAACAATTAAGTTTGTAGACAACATCACTTTTATCTAAGTTTGGTACTTTATCTTTCAATGACTTGTACAAAGATCCCACAACTAGAGTGCTTTTATAAGCAATTTTTACATTTGGTAGGTATTGAGCAAAAATTCTGGTCAATTTGGGAGAGACGTCCTTAATAAATGGAAGTGATACAAAAGATATATTAGGAATATTGTTAGTCAGTGAGTGGGAATCAGAGCTAACTTTCATAGCACCTGTATTTTGGGGAGGGTTTACTTGTGTGTTGAGTATAACAGAGGATGTGTTAAAGATGATTTTCCTGAGTAAGGATTCGGGGTAAGAATTATCTAGGAACAACTGTAAAAGGATGTTGAGATTCTTTTTTCTAAAAACAGGGTCAGCTAGTTTACAAACTCGTGTGGTCATTTGTTTGACTAGATTAATTTTCATGCTTGACTTGTGGTAAGAGTGGTAGTTGAGATATCTTCCAGAGTTACACTTTTTTCTATACCAATCAATTGTAATGATGTTATCCGGTTCTCTAATAAACATTGTGTCGAGAAAAGGAACAGATTGGTTTTGATCCTCTTTTTCAAGAGTAAATTGAATGTGGGAGTCGTAGCTATTGAAAATGTCTAAGAGCTCAATTTCTAAACCTTGTGGGCACGACATAATAATGTCATCCACATACTTTTTAATAAAAGGAACATTGAAAGGAACAACCTGAAGAATAATATCCAACAGATCATCCATTACATATGTAGCTAGAATTGGAGAGATACTGGCTCCCATAGGAGTGCCAAAGGTTTGTTTATAATATTTGTTATTGAAAGAGAAGCAAGTGGAATTAAACAAGAACTCTATCATCTCAATAAACATATCGTAATCGATGCTACATACTTGTGAAATTTTATTCCAGTGTTTATGAATAGATCGGAGAACGGCATTTAAATAAACATTACTGAAGAGGGAGACCACATCTAGACTAACGAGAACATAATTATGTGGTAATACAGTTCTGTTAAATAACTCAACAACTTGGAAAGAATCTCTGATGTAGTAGTCATTACTTGAATCATAAGCTTTGGTCAAAATATTAGTGAGAAAGCCTGCAATATGTTCAGTTGGTGAGCCTATGGAGGAAACTATAGGTCTCATAGTTAAGCTAGGTTTATGGATTTTAGGGAGGGTGTAGAATTTAGCAACAACACTTTTATAGGATGAGAGTCTCTTTTTTGTGTTCAAATCAATTTGTTTATGTTGCCAAAGGCGTTTTACTATGGCATTAGATTTATTTTGAATATTGCTAGTTGGGTCACTAGGGAGGGTTATGTAGGATGAACCCTGATCAAGAATCTCTTGAGAAAGTTTAAAGTAATCATCTTTCAACATTATTACGGTAACATTACCTTTGTCAGATTGAGTCACTACTAACTCAGGGTGAGATTTGAGGAAGCGTTTAGTTTCTTCAAAGAGATTTTGTAGGAGAGAAGGGGAACTCCTACGTTTAAACGAGTTATTAGTGATTATGTTAATCGATCTAGCAATTGCAATATTTCTACAATCAGGATCCGGAATAAATGATGATATAAAATCAATATCTGATAAAAGCGGTTTAATAGGAGAATCAATACCTAACCGTGGTTCAATGCTAAACTTAGGACCTAACGAGAGAAACTTAATAACGTTTGATGGAATTTCAACTCGGGAGATATTTTTTATCCAAGCATCCTTAGTAATAAGTTGGTTGTTCAACATAGTAGATTTTAAATTGTTGAATTTATTAATATTACTATTTTTTATCTTATGAAAAGAAAAATTATAGTGTTTCATTTGTTTCTGAATAAAATTATTACAAATATGTTCACTAGTACTACTAATTATATTTAACTTAAGGGTATTTAGTTTATTCTCTAATGATTTTATTAGTTTATGATTAATGTTTATTTCAATAGTTAAAAGTTTATACCCTAATTTGTTAATAAAAGTTCTCGTAAGGTGGGTGTGAGTATCTTGCCTGTAAATTAAATTCTCAATTGGGACAGCACAATGTGAAATGTGTTTCGGAAGTATTCCAGATTTCTTACATTTTAAAAGGAAAATTCTTCTATTTCTTTCTTTGGATAATTTTAGACTCGTCTTCGACCATCCCTTGAGGAATCCAACGGCTGCAGTTCCATATGTAGCGTAGATGTTCTCGTAAAAACCCATTACACAGTAAACTGAAAAAGCGATAAACGCTTGTCATCAACGCTGATCAAATAGAATACAAAACTCAAATATTTGGGTGTGCAGCGGAAGATAGGACAAAGAAGTACTCTTTTTAGTTAACCAAGCTTTCGCAAATCTTTATTTGCATCATCAGGGTGCTACAATAAACAAAATTAGTACAAAATACAGAAAAGAATTATTTTGCATCTTACACTAATTGAGGTTAGTTGTCGTGATGTTTATTAAATGAAATGTGCAACTCATTTGATCCCTACAAATGATAGCGAAAACTATCCAAAATTGTTTTTAAAAAAACGTTCTTTAACAAATACATATTTAAAACACTTTAAAACACATATACAAGAACACTCAAATAAAATTATGTTAAAATAATTACAGAACATGTCATAATATAAAATTTAGGTTATAAACATTCTTATCAGAAACAAAAGAATTGGTTGTGAATTCGTTACTGCCAACTTAAAACGATAGAACGTTAGATCTTAATGATAACAATGTAAAGGTAATAGTATACCTGATAGACGCTGAACTTCTTGAAACAGAAAAGGTAAAAAGACTTATATTAGAACAAGTAGGAGAGGTACTGTATATCTCATATATAATGAAACTTATATTGTTGATGATGAATTGTCTGTGTTAGTAGATTCGTGTTTATCCAAAGTTAACAATAATGAATATAGGTTGCTTAAATTATTGGTATCTGTCTTTTTGTTAATAGTTTCTTTTTCTTGAAAAATGAAAGCCATCTCGAGAAACAATCTTTTTAAATAATTGCTCTCCGTGGATAGGATTTTTACATTTGGAAAATCGAAAGAGTGCCCTGTTGTGTTAGCATGTGTGGCTAGAGAACATCTATCAGGGTGTAACCTAATGTCACTCTTGTGAAGAGTCAAGCGGCTAGAAACTTTTTGGGAGGTGTGACCTATATAAGAACCTTCACAGCCCAAACAATTAAGTTTGTAGACAACATCACTTTTATCTAAGTTTGGTACTTTATCTTTCAATGACTTGTACAAAGATCCCACAACTAGAGTGCTTTTATAAGCAATTTTTACATTTGGTAGGTATTGAGCAAAAATTCTGGTCAATTTGGGAGAGACGTCCTTAATAAATGGAAGTGATACAAAAGATATATTAGGAATATTGTTAGTCAGTGAGTGGGAATCAGAGCTAACTTTCATAGCACCTGTATTTTGGGGAGGGTTTACTTGTGTGTTGAGTATAACAGAGGATGTGTTAAAGATGATTTTCCTGAGTAAGGATTCGGGGTAAGAATTATCTAGGAACAACTGTAAAAGGATGTTGAGATTCTTTTTTCTAAAAACAGGGTCAGCTAGTTTACAAACTCGTGTGGTCATTTGTTTGACTAGATTAATTTTCATGCTTGACTTGTGGTAAGAGTGGTAGTTGAGATATCTTCCAGAGTTACACTTTTTTCTATACCAATCAATTGTAATGATGTTATCCGGTTCTCTAATAAACATTGTGTCGAGAAAAGGAACAGATTGGTTTTGATCCTCTTTTTCAAGAGTAAATTGAATGTGGGAGTCGTAGCTATTGAAAATGTCTAAGAGCTCAATTTCTAAACCTTGTGGGCACGACATAATAATGTCATCCACATACTTTTTAATAAAAGGAACATTGAAAGGAACAACCTGAAGAATAATATCCAACAGATCATCCATTACATATGTAGCTAGAATTGGAGAGATACTGGCTCCCATAGGAGTGCCAAAGGTTTGTTTATAATATTTGTTATTGAAAGAGAAGCAAGTGGAATTAAACAAGAACTCTATCATCTCAATAAACATATCGTAATCGATGCTACATACTTGTGAAATTTTATTCCAGTGTTTATGAATAGATCGGAGAACGGCATTTAAATAAACATTACTGAAGAGGGAGACCACATCTAGACTAACGAGAACATAATTATGTGGTAATACAGTTCTGTTAAATAACTCAACAACTTGGAAAGAATCTCTGATGTAGTAGTCATTACTTGAATCATAAGCTTTGGTCAAAATATTAGTGAGAAAGCCTGCAATATGTTCAGTTGGTGAGCCTATGGAGGAAACTATAGGTCTCATAGTTAAGCTAGGTTTATGGATTTTAGGGAGGGTGTAGAATTTAGCAACAACACTTTTATAGGATGAGAGTCTCTTTTTTGTGTTCAAATCAATTTGTTTATGTTGCCAAAGGCGTTTTACTATGGCATTAGATTTATTTTGAATATTGCTAGTTGGGTCACTAGGGAGGGTTATGTAGGATGAACCCTGATCAAGAATCTCTTGAGAAAGTTTAAAGTAATCATCTTTCAACATTATTACGGTAACATTACCTTTGTCAGATTGAGTCACTACTAACTCAGGGTGAGATTTGAGGAAGCGTTTAGTTTCTTCAAAGAGATTTTGTAGGAGAGAAGGGGAACTCCTACGTTTAAACGAGTTATTAGTGATTATGTTAATCGATCTAGCAATTGCAATATTTCTACAATCAGGATCCGGAATAAATGATGATATAAAATCAATATCTGATAAAAGCGGTTTAATAGGAGAATCAATACCTAACCGTGGTTCAATGCTAAACTTAGGACCTAACGAGAGAAACTTAATAACGTTTGATGGAATTTCAACTCGGGAGATATTTTTTATCCAAGCATCCTTAGTAATAAGTTGGTTGTTCAACATAGTAGATTTTAAATTGTTGAATTTATTAATATTACTATTTTTTATCTTATGAAAAGAAAAATTATAGTGTTTCATTTGTTTCTGAATAAAATTATTACAAATATGTTCACTAGTACTACTAATTATATTTAACTTAAGGGTATTTAGTTTATTCTCTAATGATTTTATTAGTTTATGATTAATGTTTATTTCAATAGTTAAAAGTTTATACCCTAATTTGTTAATAAAAGTTCTCGTAAGGTGGGTGTGAGTATCTTGCCTGTAAATTAAATTCTCAATTGGGACAGCACAATGTGAAATGTGTTTCGGAAGTATTCCAGATTTCTTACATTTTAAAAGGAAAATTCTTCTATTTCTTTCTTTGGATAATTTTAGACTCGTCTTCGACCATCCCTTGAGGAATCCAACGGCTGCAGTTCCATATGTAGCGTAGATGTTCTCGTAAAAACCCATTACACAGTAAACTGAAAAAGCGATAAACGCTTGTCATCAACGCTGATCAAATAGAATACAAAACTCAAATATTTGGGTGTGCAGCGGAAGATAGGACAAAGAAGTACTCTTTTTAGTTAACCAAGCTTTCGCAAATCTTTATTTGCATCATCAGGGTGCTACAATAAACAAAATTAGTACAAAATACAGAAAAGAATTATTTTGCATCTTACACTAATTGAGGTTAGTTGTCGTGATGTTTATTAAATGAAATGTGCAACTCATTTGATCCCTACAAATGATAGCGAAAACTATCCAAAATTGTTTTTAAAAAAACGTTCTTTAACAAATACATATTTAAAACACTTTAAAACACATATACAAGAACACTCAAATAAAATTATGTTAAAATAATTACAGAACATGTCATAATATAAAATTTAGGTTATAAACATTCTTATCAGAAACAAAAGAATTGGTTGTGAATTCGTTACTGCCAACTTAAAACGATAGAACGTTAGATCTTAATGATAACAATGTAAAGGTAATAGTATACCTGATAGACGCTGAACTTCTTGAAACAGAAAAGGTAAAAAGACTTATATTAGAACAAGTAGGAGAGGTACTGTATATCTCATATATAATGAAACTTATATTGTTGATGATGAATTGTCTGTGTTAGTAGATTCGTGTTTATCCAAAGTTAACAATAATGAATATAGGTTGCTTAAATTATTGGTATCTGTCTTTTTGTTAATAGTTTCTTTTTCTTGAAAAATGAAAGCCATCTCGAGAAACAATCTTTTTAAATAATTGCTCTCCGTGGATAGGATTTTTACATTTGGAAAATCGAAAGAGTGCCCTGTTGTGTTAGCATGTGTGGCTAGAGAACATCTATCAGGGTGTAACCTAATGTCACTCTTGTGAAGAGTCAAGCGGCTAGAAACTTTTTGGGAGGTGTGACCTATATAAGAACCTTCACAGCCCAAACAATTAAGTTTGTAGACAACATCACTTTTATCTAAGTTTGGTACTTTATCTTTCAATGACTTGTACAAAGATCCCACAACTAGAGTGCTTTTATAAGCAATTTTTACATTTGGTAGGTATTGAGCAAAAATTCTGGTCAATTTGGGAGAGACGTCCTTAATAAATGGAAGTGATACAAAAGATATATTAGGAATATTGTTAGTCAGTGAGTGGGAATCAGAGCTAACTTTCATAGCACCTGTATTTTGGGGAGGGTTTACTTGTGTGTTGAGTATAACAGAGGATGTGTTAAAGATGATTTTCCTGAGTAAGGATTCGGGGTAAGAATTATCTAGGAACAACTGTAAAAGGATGTTGAGATTCTTTTTTCTAAAAACAGGGTCAGCTAGTTTACAAACTCGTGTGGTCATTTGTTTGACTAGATTAATTTTCATGCTTGACTTGTGGTAAGAGTGGTAGTTGAGATATCTTCCAGAGTTACACTTTTTTCTATACCAATCAATTGTAATGATGTTATCCGGTTCTCTAATAAACATTGTGTCGAGAAAAGGAACAGATTGGTTTTGATCCTCTTTTTCAAGAGTAAATTGAATGTGGGAGTCGTAGCTATTGAAAATGTCTAAGAGCTCAATTTCTAAACCTTGTGGGCACGACATAATAATGTCATCCACATACTTTTTAATAAAAGGAACATTGAAAGGAACAACCTGAAGAATAATATCCAACAGATCATCCATTACATATGTAGCTAGAATTGGAGAGATACTGGCTCCCATAGGAGTGCCAAAGGTTTGTTTATAATATTTGTTATTGAAAGAGAAGCAAGTGGAATTAAACAAGAACTCTATCATCTCAATAAACATATCGTAATCGATGCTACATACTTGTGAAATTTTATTCCAGTGTTTATGAATAGATCGGAGAACGGCATTTAAATAAACATTACTGAAGAGGGAGACCACATCTAGACTAACGAGAACATAATTATGTGGTAATACAGTTCTGTTAAATAACTCAACAACTTGGAAAGAATCTCTGATGTAGTAGTCATTACTTGAATCATAAGCTTTGGTCAAAATATTAGTGAGAAAGCCTGCAATATGTTCAGTTGGTGAGCCTATGGAGGAAACTATAGGTCTCATAGTTAAGCTAGGTTTATGGATTTTAGGGAGGGTGTAGAATTTAGCAACAACACTTTTATAGGATGAGAGTCTCTTTTTTGTGTTCAAATCAATTTGTTTATGTTGCCAAAGGCGTTTTACTATGGCATTAGATTTATTTTGAATATTGCTAGTTGGGTCACTAGGGAGGGTTATGTAGGATGAACCCTGATCAAGAATCTCTTGAGAAAGTTTAAAGTAATCATCTTTCAACATTATTACGGTAACATTACCTTTGTCAGATTGAGTCACTACTAACTCAGGGTGAGATTTGAGGAAGCGTTTAGTTTCTTCAAAGAGATTTTGTAGGAGAGAAGGGGAACTCCTACGTTTAAACGAGTTATTAGTGATTATGTTAATCGATCTAGCAATTGCAATATTTCTACAATCAGGATCCGGAATAAATGATGATATAAAATCAATATCTGATAAAAGCGGTTTAATAGGAGAATCAATACCTAACCGTGGTTCAATGCTAAACTTAGGACCTAACGAGAGAAACTTAATAACGTTTGATGGAATTTCAACTCGGGAGATATTTTTTATCCAAGCATCCTTAGTAATAAGTTGGTTGTTCAACATAGTAGATTTTAAATTGTTGAATTTATTAATATTACTATTTTTTATCTTATGAAAAGAAAAATTATAGTGTTTCATTTGTTTCTGAATAAAATTATTACAAATATGTTCACTAGTACTACTAATTATATTTAACTTAAGGGTATTTAGTTTATTCTCTAATGATTTTATTAGTTTATGATTAATGTTTATTTCAATAGTTAAAAGTTTATACCCTAATTTGTTAATAAAAGTTCTCGTAAGGTGGGTGTGAGTATCTTGCCTGTAAATTAAATTCTCAATTGGGACAGCACAATGTGAAATGTGTTTCGGAAGTATTCCAGATTTCTTACATTTTAAAAGGAAAATTCTTCTATTTCTTTCTTTGGATAATTTTAGACTCGTCTTCGACCATCCCTTGAGGAATCCAACGGCTGCAGTTCCATATGTAGCGTAGATGTTCTCGTAAAAACCCATTACACAGTAAACTGAAAAAGCGATAAACGCTTGTCATCAACGCTGATCAAATAGAATACAAAACTCAAATATTTGGGTGTGCAGCGGAAGATAGGACAAAGAAGTACTCTTTTTAGTTAACCAAGCTTTCGCAAATCTTTATTTGCATCATCAGGGTGCTACAATAAACAAAATTAGTACAAAATACAGAAAAGAATTATTTTGCATCTTACACTAATTGAGGTTAGTTGTCGTGATGTTTATTAAATGAAATGTGCAACTCATTTGATCCCTACAAATGATAGCGAAAACTATCCAAAATTGTTTTTAAAAAAACGTTCTTTAACAAATACATATTTAAAACACTTTAAAACACATATACAAGAACACTCAAATAAAATTATGTTAAAATAATTACAGAACATGTCATAATATAAAATTTAGGTTATAAACATTCTTATCAGAAACAAAAGAATTGGTTGTGAATTCGTTACTGCCAACTTAAAACGATAGAACGTTAGATCTTAATGATAACAATGTAAAGGTAATAGTATACCTGATAGACGCTGAACTTCTTGAAACAGAAAAGGTAAAAAGACTTATATTAGAACAAGTAGGAGAGGTACTGTATATCTCATATATAATGAAACTTATATTGTTGATGATGAATTGTCTGTGTTAGTAGATTCGTGTTTATCCAAAGTTAACAATAATGAATATAGGTTGCTTAAATTATTGGTATCTGTCTTTTTGTTAATAGTTTCTTTTTCTTGAAAAATGAAAGCCATCTCGAGAAACAATCTTTTTAAATAATTGCTCTCCGTGGATAGGATTTTTACATTTGGAAAATCGAAAGAGTGCCCTGTTGTGTTAGCATGTGTGGCTAGAGAACATCTATCAGGGTGTAACCTAATGTCACTCTTGTGAAGAGTCAAGCGGCTAGAAACTTTTTGGGAGGTGTGACCTATATAAGAACCTTCACAGCCCAAACAATTAAGTTTGTTTGAAGGTTCTTATATAGGTCACACCTCCCAAAAAGTTTCTAGCCGCTTGACTCTTCACAAGAGTGACATTAGGTTACACCCTGATAGATGTTCTCTAGCCACACATGCTAACACAACAGGGCACTCTTTCGATTTTCCAAATGTAAAAATCCTATCCACGGAGAGCAATTATTTAAAAAGATTGTTTCTCGAGATGGCTTTCATTTTTCAAGAAAAAGAAACTATTAACAAAAAGACAGATACCAATAATTTAAGCAACCTATATTCATTATTGTTAACTTTGGATAAACACGAATCTACTAACACAGACAATTCATCATCAACAATATAAGTTTCATTATATATGAGATATACAGTACCTCTCCTACTTGTTCTAATATAAGTCTTTTTACCTTTTCTGTTTCAAGAAGTTCAGCGTCTATCAGGTATACTATTACCTTTACATTGTTATCATTAAGATCTAACGTTCTATCGTTTTAAGTTGGCAGTAACGAATTCACAACCAATTCTTTTGTTTCTGATAAGAATGTTTATAACCTAAATTTTATATTATGACATGTTCTGTAATTATTTTAACATAATTTTATTTGAGTGTTCTTGTATATGTGTTTTAAAGTGTTTTAAATATGTATTTGTTAAAGAACGTTTTTTTAAAAACAATTTTGGATAGTTTTCGCTATCATTTGTAGGGATCAAATGAGTTGCACATTTCATTTAATAAACATCACGACAACTAACCTCAATTAGTGTAAGATGCAAAATAATTCTTTTCTGTATTTTGTACTAATTTTGTTTATTGTAGCACCCTGATGATGCAAATAAAGATTTGCGAAAGCTTGGTTAACTAAAAAGAGTACTTCTTTGTCCTATCTTCCGCTGCACACCCAAATATTTGAGTTTTGTATTCTATTTGATCAGCGTTGATGACAAGCGTTTATCGCTTTTTCAGTTTACTGTGTAATGGGTTTTTACGAGAACATCTACGCTACATATGGAACTGCAGCCGTTGGATTCCTCAAGGGATGGTCGAAGACGAGTCTAAAATTATCCAAAGAAAGAAATAGAAGAATTTTCCTTTTAAAATGTAAGAAATCTGGAATACTTCCGAAACACATTTCACATTGTGCTGTCCCAATTGAGAATTTAATTTACAGGCAAGATACTCACACCCACCTTACGAGAACTTTTATTAACAAATTAGGGTATAAACTTTTAACTATTGAAATAAACATTAATCATAAACTAATAAAATCATTAGAGAAAAAACTAAATACCCTTAAGTTAAATATAATTAGTAGTACTAGTGAACATATTTGTAATAATTTTATTCAGAAACAAATGAAACACTATAATTTTTCTTTTCATAAGATAAAAAATAGTAATATTAATAAATTCAACAATTTAAAATCTACTATGTTGAACAACCAACTTATTACTAAGGATGCTTGGATAAAAAATATCTCCCGAGTTGAAATTCCATCAAACGTTATTAAGTTTCTCTCGTTAGGTCCTAAGTTTAGCATTGAACCACGGTTAGGTATTGATTCTCCTATTAAACCGCTTTTATCAGATATTGATTTTATATCATCATTTATTCCGGATCCTGATTGTAGAAATATTGCAATTGCTAGATCGATTAACATAATCACTAATAACTCGTTTAAACGTAGGAGTTCCCCTTCTCTCCTACAAAATCTCTTTGAAGAAACTAAACGCTTCCTCAAATCTCACCCTGAGTTAGTAGTGACTCAATCTGACAAAGGTAATGTTACCGTAATAATGTTGAAAGATGATTACTTTAAACTTTCTCAAGAGATTCTTGATCAGGGTTCATCCTACATAACCCTCCCTAGTGACCCAACTAGCAATATTCAAAATAAATCTAATGCCATAGTAAAACGCCTTTGGCAACATAAACAAATTGATTTGAACACAAAAAAGAGACTCTCATCCTATAAAAGTGTTGTTGCTAAATTCTACACCCTCCCTAAAATCCATAAACCTAGCTTAACTATGAGACCTATAGTTTCCTCCATAGGCTCACCAACTGAACATATTGCAGGCTTTCTCACTAATATTTTGACCAAAGCTTATGATTCAAGTAATGACTACTACATCAGAGATTCTTTCCAAGTTGTTGAGTTATTTAACAGAACTGTATTACCACATAATTATGTTCTCGTTAGTCTAGATGTGGTCTCCCTCTTCAGTAATGTTTATTTAAATGCCGTTCTCCGATCTATTCATAAACACTGGAATAAAATTTCACAAGTATGTAGCATCGATTACGATATGTTTATTGAGATGATAGAGTTCTTGTTTAATTCCACTTGCTTCTCTTTCAATAACAAATATTATAAACAAACCTTTGGCACTCCTATGGGAGCCAGTATCTCTCCAATTCTAGCTACATATGTAATGGATGATCTGTTGGATATTATTCTTCAGGTTGTTCCTTTCAATGTTCCTTTTATTAAAAAGTATGTGGATGACATTATTATGTCGTGCCCACAAGGTTTAGAAATTGAGCTCTTAGACATTTTCAATAGCTACGACTCCCACATTCAATTTACTCTTGAAAAAGAGGATCAAAACCAATCTGTTCCTTTTCTCGACACAATGTTTATTAGAGAACCGGATAACATCATTACAATTGATTGGTATAGAAAAAAGTGTAACTCTGGAAGATATCTCAACTACCACTCTTACCACAAGTCAAGCATGAAAATTAATCTAGTCAAACAAATGACCACACGAGTTTGTAAACTAGCTGACCCTGTTTTTAGAAAAAAGAATCTCAACATCCTTTTACAGTTGTTCCTAGATAATTCTTACCCCGAATCCTTACTCAGGAAAATCATCTTTAACACATCCTCTGTTATACTCAACACACAAGTAAACCCTCCCCAAAATACAGGTGCTATGAAAGTTAGCTCTGATTCCCACTCACTGACTAACAATATTCCTAATATATCTTTTGTATCACTTCCATTTATTAAGGACGTCTCTCCCAAATTGACCAGAATTTTTGCTCAATACCTACCAAATGTAAAAATTGCTTATAAAAGCACTCTAGTTGTGGGATCTTTGTACAAGTCATTGAAAGATAAAGTACCAAACTTAGATAAAAGTGATGTTGTCTACAAACTTAATTGTTTGGGCTGTGAAGGTTCTTATATAGGTCACACCTCCCAAAAAGTTTCTAGCCGCTTGACTCTTCACAAGAGTGACATTAGGTTACACCCTGATAGATGTTCTCTAGCCACACATGCTAACACAACAGGGCACTCTTTCGATTTTCCAAATGTAAAAATCCTATCCACGGAGAGCAATTATTTAAAAAGATTGTTTCTCGAGATGGCTTTCATTTTTCAAGAAAAAGAAACTATTAACAAAAAGACAGATACCAATAATTTAAGCAACCTATATTCATTATTGTTAACTTTGGATAAACACGAATCTACTAACACAGACAATTCATCATCAACAATATAAGTTTCATTATATATGAGATATACAGTACCTCTCCTACTTGTTCTAATATAAGTCTTTTTACCTTTTCTGTTTCAAGAAGTTCAGCGTCTATCAGGTATACTATTACCTTTACATTGTTATCATTAAGATCTAACGTTCTATCGTTTTAAGTTGGCAGTAACGAATTCACAACCAATTCTTTTGTTTCTGATAAGAATGTTTATAACCTAAATTTTATATTATGACATGTTCTGTAATTATTTTAACATAATTTTATTTGAGTGTTCTTGTATATGTGTTTTAAAGTGTTTTAAATATGTATTTGTTAAAGAACGTTTTTTTAAAAACAATTTTGGATAGTTTTCGCTATCATTTGTAGGGATCAAATGAGTTGCACATTTCATTTAATAAACATCACGACAACTAACCTCAATTAGTGTAAGATGCAAAATAATTCTTTTCTGTATTTTGTACTAATTTTGTTTATTGTAGCACCCTGATGATGCAAATAAAGATTTGCGAAAGCTTGGTTAACTAAAAAGAGTACTTCTTTGTCCTATCTTCCGCTGCACACCCAAATATTTGAGTTTTGTATTCTATTTGATCAGCGTTGATGACAAGCGTTTATCGCTTTTTCAGTTTACTGTGTAATGGGTTTTTACGTGAACATCTACGCTACATATGGAACTGCAGCCGTTGGATTCCTCAAGGGATGGTCGAAGACGAGTCTAAAATTATCCAAAGAAAGAAATAGAAGAATTTTCCTTTTAAAATGTAAGAAATCTGGAATACTTCCGAAACACATTTCACATTGTGCTGTCCCAATTGAGAATTTAATTTACAGGCAAGATACTCACACCCACCTTACGAGAACTTTTATTAACAAATTAGGGTATAAACTTTTAACTATTGAAATAAACATTAATCATAAACTAATAAAATCATTAGAGAATAAACTAAATACCCTTAAGTTAAATATAATTAGTAGTACTAGTGAACATATTTGTAATAATTTTATTCAGAAACAAATGAAACACTATAATTTTTCTTTTCATAAGATAAAAAATAGTAATATTAATAAATTCAACAATTTAAAATCTACTATGTTGAACAACCAACTTATTACTAAGGATGCTTGGATAAAAAATATCTCCCGAGTTGAAATTCCATCAAACGTTATTAAGTTTCTCTCGTTAGGTCCTAAGTTTAGCATTGAACCACGGTTAGGTATTGATTCTCCTATTAAACCGCTTTTATCAGATATTGATTTTATATCATCATTTATTCCGGATCCTGATTGTAGAAATATTGCAATTGCTAGATCGATTAACATAATCACTAATAACTCGTTTAAACGTAGGAGTTCCCCTTCTCTCCTACAAGATCTCTTTGAAGAAACTAAACGCTTCCTCAAATCTCACCCTGAGTTAGTAGTGACTCAATCTGACAAAGGTAATGTTACCGTAATAATGTTGAAAGATGATTACTTTAAACTTTCTCAAGAGATTCTTGATCAGGGTTCATCCTACATAACCCTCCCTAGTGACCCAACTAGCAATATTCAAAATAAATCTAATGCCATAGTAAAACGCCTTTGGCAACATAAACAAATTGATTTGAACACAAAAAAGAGACTCTCATCCTATAAAAGTGTTGTTGCTAAATTCTACACCCTCCCTAAAATCCATAAACCTAGCTTAACTATGAGACCTATAGTTTCTTCCATAGGCTCACCAACTGAACATATTGCAGGCTTTCTCACTAATATTTTGACCAAAGCTTATGATTCAAGTAATGACTACTACATCAGAGATTCTTTCCAAGTTGTTGAGTTATTTAACAGAACTGTATTACCACATAATTATGTTCTCGTTAGTCTAGATGTGGTCTCCCTCTTCAGTAATGTTTATTTAAATGCCGTTCTCCGATCTATTCATAAACACTGGAATAAAATTTCACAAGTATGTAGCATCGATTACGATATGTTTATTGAGATGATAGAGTTCTTGTTTAATTCCACTTGCTTCTCTTTCAATAACAAATATTATAAACAAACCTTTGGCACTCCTATGGGAGCCAGTATCTCTCCAATTCTAGCTACATATGTAATGGATGATCTGTTGGATATTATTCTTCAGGTTGTTCCTTTCAATGTTCCTTTTATTAAAAAGTATGTGGATGACATTATTATGTCGTGCCCACAAGGTTTAGAAATTGAGCTCTTAGACATTTTCAATAGCTACGACTCCCACATTCAATTTACTCTTGAAAAAGAGGATCAAAACCAATCTGTTCCTTTTCTCGACACAATGTTTATTAGAGAACCGGATAACATCATTACAATTGATTGGTATAGAAAAAAGTGTAACTCTGGAAGATATCTCAACTACCACTCTTACCACAAGTCAAGCATGAAAATTAATCTAGTCAAACAAATGACCACACGAGTTTGTAAACTAGCTGACCCTGTTTTTAGAAAAAAGAATCTCAACATCCTTTTACAGTTGTTCCTAGATAATTCTTACCCCGAATCCTTACTCAGGAAAATCATCTTTAACACATCCTCTGTTATACTCAACACACAAGTAAACCCTCCCCAAAATACAGGTGCTATGAAAGTTAGCTCTGATTCCCACTCACTGACTAACAATATTCCTAATATATCTTTTGTATCACTTCCATTTATTAAGGACGTCTCTCCCAAATTGACCAGAATTTTTGCTCAATACCTACCAAATGTAAAAATTGCTTATAAAAGCACTCTAGTTGTGGGATCTTTGTACAAGTCATTGAAAGATAAAGTACCAAACTTAGATAAAAGTGATGTTGTCTACAAACTTAATTGTTTGGGCTGTGAAGGTTCTTATATAGGTCACACCTCCCAAAAAGTTTCTAGCCGCTTGACTCTTCACAAGAGTGACATTAGGTTACACCCTGATAGATGTTCTCTAGCCACACATGCTAACACAACAGGGCACTCTTTCGATTTTCCAAATGTAAAAATCCTATCCACGGAGAGCAATTATTTAAAAAGATTGTTTCTCGAGATGGCTTTCATTTTTCAAGAAAAAGAAACTATTAACAAAAAGACTGATACCAATAATTTAAGCAACCTATATTCATTATTGTTAACTTTGGATAAACACGAATCTACTAACACAGACAATTCATCATCAACAATATAAGTTTCATTATATATGAGATATACAGTACCTCTCCTACTTGTTCTAATATAAGTCTTTTTACCTTTTCTGTTTCAAGAAGTTCAGCGTCTATCAGGTATACTATTACCTTTACATTGTTATCATTAAGATCTAACGTTCTATCGTTTTAAGTTGGCAGTAACGAATTCACAACCAATTCTTTTGTTTCTGATAAGAATGTTTATAACCTAAATTTTATATTATGACATGTTCTGTAATTATTTTAACATAATTTTATTTGAGTGTTCTTGTATATGTGTTTTAAAGTGTTTTAAATATGTATTTGTTAAAGAACGTTTTTTTAAAAACAATTTTGGATAGTTTTCGCTATCATTTGTAGGGATCAAATGAGTTGCACATTTCATTTAATAAACATCACGACAACTAACCTCAATTAGTGTAAGATGCAAAATAATTCTTTTCTGTATTTTGTACTAATTTTGTTTATTGTAGCACCCTGATGATGCAAATAAAGATTTGCGAAAGCTTGGTTAACTAAAAAGAGTACTTCTTTGTCCTATCTTCCGCTGCACACCCAAATATTTGAGTTTTGTATTCTATTTGATCAGCGTTGATGACAAGCGTTTATCGCTTTTTCAGTTTACTGTGTAATGGGTTTTTACGAGAACATCTACGCTACATATGGAACTGCAGCCGTTGGATTCCTCAAGGGATGGTCGAAGACGAGTCTAAAATTATCCAAAGAAAGAAATAGAAGAATTTTCCTTTTAAAATGTAAGAAATCTGGAATACTTCCGAAACACATTTCACATTGTGCTGTCCCAATTGAGAATTTAATTTACAGGCAAGATACTCACACCCACCTTACGAGAACTTTTATTAACAAATTAGGGTATAAACTTTTAACTATTGAAATAAACATTAATCATAAACTAATAAAATCATTAGAGAATAAACTAAATACCCTTAAGTTAAATATAATTAGTAGTACTAGTGAACATATTTGTAATAATTTTATTCAGAAACAAATGAAACACTATAATTTTTCTTTTCATAAGATAAAAAATAGTAATATTAATAAATTCAACAATTTAAAATCTACTATGTTGAACAACCAACTTATTACTAAGGATGCTTGGATAAAAAATATCTCCCGAGTTGAAATTCCATCAAACGTTATTAAGTTTCTCTCGTTAGGTCCTAAGTTTAGCATTGAACCACGGTTAGGTATTGATTCTCCTATTAAACCGCTTTTATCAGATATTGATTTTATATCATCATTTATTCCGGATCCTGATTGTAGAAATATTGCAATTGCTAGATCGATTAACATAATCACTAATAACTCGTTTAAACGTAGGAGTTCCCCTTCTCTCCTACAAAATCTCTTTGAAGAAACTAAACGCTTCCTCAAATCTCACCCTGAGTTAGTAGTGACTCAATCTGACAAAGGTAATGTTACCGTAATAATGTTGAAAGATGATTACTTTAAACTTTCTCAAGAGATTCTTGATCAGGGTTCATCCTACATAACCCTCCCTAGTGACCCAACTAGCAATATTCAAAATAAATCTAATGCCATAGTAAAACGCCTTTGGCAACATAAACAAATTGATTTGAACACAAAAAAGAGACTCTCATCCTATAAAAGTGTTGTTGCTAAATTCTACACCCTCCCTAAAATCCATAAACCTAGCTTAACTATGAGACCTATAGTTTCCTCCATAGGCTCACCAACTGAACATATTGCAGGCTTTCTCACTAATATTTTGACCAAAGCTTATGATTCAAGTAATGACTACTACATCAGAGATTCTTTCCAAGTTGTTGAGTTATTTAACAGAACTGTATTACCACATAATTATGTTCTCGTTAGTCTAGATGTGGTCTCCCTCTTCAGTAATGTTTATTTAAATGCCGTTCTCCGATCTATTCATAAACACTGGAATAAAATTTCACAAGTATGTAGCATCGATTACGATATGTTTATTGAGATGATAGAGTTCTTGTTTAATTCCACTTGCTTCTCTTTCAATAACAAATATTATAAACAAACCTTTGGCACTCCTATGGGAGCCAGTATCTCTCCAATTCTAGCTACATATGTAATGGATGATCTGTTGGATATTATTCTTCAGGTTGTTCCTTTCAATGTTCCTTTTATTAAAAAGTATGTGGATGACATTATTATGTCGTGCCCACAAGGTTTAGAAATTGAGCTCTTAGACATTTTCAATAGCTACGACTCCCACATTCAATTTACTCTTGAAAAAGAGGATCAAAACCAATCTGTTCCTTTTCTCGACACAATGTTTATTAGAGAACCGGATAACATCATTACAATTGATTGGTATAGAAAAAAGTGTAACTCTGGAAGATATCTCAACTACCACTCTTACCACAAGTCAAGCATGAAAATTAATCTAGTCAAACAAATGACCACACGAGTTTGTAAACTAGCTGACCCTGTTTTTAGAAAAAAGAATCTCAACATCCTTTTACAGTTGTTCCTAGATAATTCTTACCCCGAATCCTTACTCAGGAAAATCATCTTTAACACATCCTCTGTTATACTCAACACACAAGTAAACCCTCCCCAAAATACAGGTGCTATGAAAGTTAGCTCTGATTCCCACTCACTGACTAACAATATTCCTAATATATCTTTTGTATCACTTCCATTTATTAAGGACGTCTCTCCCAAATTGACCAGAATTTTTGCTCAATACCTACCAAATGTAAAAATTGCTTATAAAAGCACTCTAGTTGTGGGATCTTTGTACAAGTCATTGAAAGATAAAGTACCAAACTTAGATAAAAGTGATGTTGTCTACAAACTTAATTGTTTGGGCTGTGAAGGTTCTTATATAGGTCACACCTCCCAAAAAGTTTCTAGCCGCTTGACTCTTCACAAGAGTGACATTAGGTTACACCCTGATAGATGTTCTCTAGCCACACATGCTAACACAACAGGGCACTCTTTCGATTTTCCAAATGTAAAAATCCTATCCACGGAGAGCAATTATTTAAAAAGATTGTTTCTCGAGATGGCTTTCATTTTTCAAGAAAAAGAAACTATTAACAAAAAGACAGATACCAATAATTTAAGCAACCTATATTCATTATTGTTAACTTTGGATAAACACGAATCTACTAACACAGACAATTCATCATCAACAATATAAGTTTCATTATATATGAGATATACAGTACCTCTCCTACTTGTTCTAATATAAGTCTTTTTACCTTTTCTGTTTCAAGAAGTTCAGCGTCTATCAGGTATACTATTACCTTTACATTGTTATCATTAAGATCTAACGTTCTATCGTTTTAAGTTGGCAGTAACGAATTCACAACCAATTCTTTTGTTTCTGATAAGAATGTTTATAACCTAAATTTTATATTATGACATGTTCTGTAATTATTTTAACATAATTTTATTTGAGTGTTCTTGTATATGTGTTTTAAAGTGTTTTAAATATGTATTTGTTAAAGAACGTTTTTTTAAAAACAATTTTGGATAGTTTTCGCTATCATTTGTAGGGATCAAATGAGTTGCACATTTCATTTAATAAACATCACGACAACTAACCTCAATTAGTGTAAGATGCAAAATAATTCTTTTCTGTATTTTGTACTAATTTTGTTTATTGTAGCACCCTGATGATGCAAATAAAGATTTGCGAAAGCTTGGTTAACTAAAAAGAGTACTTCTTTGTCCTATCTTCCGCTGCACACCCAAATATTTGAGTTTTGTATTCTATTTGATCAGCGTTGATGACAAGCGTTTATCGCTTTTTCAGTTTACTGTGTAATGGGTTTTTACGAGAACATCTACGCTACATATGGAACTGCAGCCGTTGGATTCCTCAAGGGATGGTCGAAGACGAGTCTAAAATTATCCAAAGAAAGAAATAGAAGAATTTTCCTTTTAAAATGTAAGAAATCTGGAATACTTCCGAAACACATTTCATATTGTGCTGTCCCAATTGAGAATTTAATTTACAGGCAAGATACTCACACCCACCTTACGAGAACTTTTATTAACAAATTAGGGTATAAACTTTTAACTATTGAAATAAACATTAATCATAAACTAATAAAATCATTAGAGAATAAACTAAATACCCTTAAGTTAAATATAATTAGTAGTACTAGTGAACATATTTGTAATAATTTTATTCAGAAACAAATGAAACACTATAATTTTTCTTTTCATAAGATAAAAAATAGTAATATTAATAAATTCAACAATTTAAAATCTACTATGTTGAACAACCAACTTATTACTAAGGATGCTTGGATAAAAAATATCTCCCGAGTTGAAATTCCATCAAACGTTATTAAGTTTCTCTCGTTAGGTCCTAAGTTTAGCATTGAACCACGGTTAGGTATTGATTCTCCTATTAAACCGCTTTTATCAGATATTGATTTTATATCATCATTTATTCCGGATCCTGATTGTAGAAATATTGCAATTGCTAGATCGATTAACATAATCACTAATAACTCGTTTAAACGTAGGAGTTCCCCTTCTCTCCTACAAAATCTCTTTGAAGAAACTAAACGCTTCCTCAAATCTCACCCTGAGTTAGTAGTGACTCAATCTGACAAAGGTAATGTTACCGTAATAATGTTGAAAGATGATTACTTTAAACTTTCTCAAGAGATTCTTGATCAGGGTTCATCCTACATAACCCTCCCTAGTGACCCAACTAGCAATATTCAAAATAAATCTAATGCCATAGTAAAACGCCTTTGGCAACATAAACAAATTGATTTGAACACAAAAAAGAGACTCTCATCCTATAAAAGTGTTGTTGCTAAATTCTACACCCTCCCTAAAATCCATAAACCTAGCTTAACTATGAGACCTATAGTTTCCTCCATAGGCTCACCAACTGAACATATTGCAGGCTTTCTCACTAATATTTTGACCAAAGCTTATGATTCAAGTAATGACTACTACATCAGAGATTCTTTCCAAGTTGTTGAGTTATTTAACAGAACTGTATTACCACATAATTATGTTCTCGTTAGTCTAGATGTGGTCTCCCTCTTCAGTAATGTTTATTTAAATGCCGTTCTCCGATCTATTCATAAACACTGGAATAAAATTTCACAAGTATGTAGCATCGATTACGATATGTTTATTGAGATGATAGAGTTCTTGTTTAATTCCACTTGCTTCTCTTTCAATAACAAATATTATAAACAAACCTTTGGCACTCCTATGGGAGCCAGTATCTCTCCAATTCTAGCTACATATGTAATGGATGATCTGTTGGATATTATTCTTCAGGTTGTTCCTTTCAATGTTCCTTTTATTAAAAAGTATGTGGATGACATTATTATGTCGTGCCCACAAGGTTTAGAAATTGAGCTCTTAGACATTTTCAATAGCTACGACTCCCACATTCAATTTACTCTTGAAAAAGAGGATCAAAACCAATCTGTTCCTTTTCTCGACACAATGTTTATTAGAGAACCGGATAACATCATTACAATTGATTGGTATAGAAAAAAGTGTAACTCTGGAAGATATCTCAACTACCACTCTTACCACAAGTCAAGCATGAAAATTAATCTAGTCAAACAAATGACCACACGAGTTTGTAAACTAGCTGACCCTGTTTTTAGAAAAAAGAATCTCAACATCCTTTTACAGTTGTTCCTAGATAATTCTTACCCCGAATCCTTACTCAGGAAAATCATCTTTAACACATCCTCTGTTATACTCAACACACAAGTAAACCCTCCCCAAAATACAGGTGCTATGAAAGTTAGCTCTGATTCCCACTCACTGACTAACAATATTCCTAATATATCTTTTGTATCACTTCCATTTATTAAGGACGTCTCTCCCAAATTGACCAGAATTTTTGCTCAATACCTACCAAATGTAAAAATTGCTTATAAAAGCACTCTAGTTGTGGGATCTTTGTACAAGTCATTGAAAGATAAAGTACCAAACTTAGATAAAAGTGATGTTGTCTACAAACTTAATTGTTTGGGCTGTGAAGGTTCTTATATAGGTCACACCTCCCAAAAAGTTTCTAGCCGCTTGACTCTTCACAAGAGTGACATTAGGTTACACCCTGATAGATGTTCTCTAGCCACACATGCTAACACAACAGGGCACTCTTTCGATTTTCCAAATGTAAAAATCCTATCCACGGAGAGCAATTATTTAAAAAGATTGTTTCTCGAGATGGCTTTCATTTTTCAAGAAAAAGAAACTATTAACAAAAAGACAGATACCAATAATTTAAGCAACCTATATTCATTATTGTTAACTTTGGATAAACACGAATCTACTAACACAGACAATTCATCATCAACAATATAAGTTTCATTATATATGAGATATACAGTACCTCTCCTACTTGTTCTAATATAAGTCTTTTTACCTTTTCTGTTTCAAGAAGTTCAGCGTCTATCAGGTATACTATTACCTTTACATTGTTATCATTAAGATCTAACGTTCTATCGTTTTAAGTTGGCAGTAACGAATTCACAACCAATTCTTTTGTTTCTGATAAGAATGTTTATAACCTAAATTTTATATTATGACATGTTCTGTAATTATTTTAACATAATTTTATTTGAGTGTTCTTGTATATGTGTTTTAAAGTGTTTTAAATATGTATTTGTTAAAGAACGTTTTTTTAAAAACAATTTTGGATAGTTTTCGCTATCATTTGTAGGGATCAAATGAGTTGCACATTTCATTTAATAAACATCACGACAACTAACCTCAATTAGTGTAAGATGCAAAATAATTCTTTTCTGTATTTTGTACTAATTTTGTTTATTGTAGCACCCTGATGATGCAAATAAAGATTTGCGAAAGCTTGGTTAACTAAAAAGAGTACTTCTTTGTCCTATCTTCCGCTGCACACCCAAATATTTGAGTTTTGTATTCTATTTGATCAGCGTTGATGACAAGCGTTTATCGCTTTTTCAGTTTACTGTGTAATGGGTTTTTACGAGAACATCTACGCTACATATGGAACTGCAGCCGTTGGATTCCTCAAGGGATGGTCGAAGACGAGTCTAAAATTATCCAAAGAAAGAAATAGAAGAATTTTCCTTTTAAAATGTAAGAAATCTGGAATACTTCCGAAACACATTTCACATTGTGCTGTCCCAATTGAGAATTTAATTTACAGGCAAGATACTCACACCCACCTTACGAGAACTTTTATTAACAAATTAGGGTATAAACTTTTAACTATTGAAATAAACATTAATCATAAACTAATAAAATCATTAGAGAATAAACTAAATACCCTTAAGTTAAATATAATTAGTAGTACTAGTGAACATATTTGTAATAATTTTATTCAGAAACAAATGAAACACTATAATTTTTCTTTTCATAAGATAAAAAATAGTAATATTAATAAATTCAACAATTTAAAATCTACTATGTTGAACAACCAACTTATTACTAAGGATGCTTGGATAAAAAATATCTCCCGAGTTGAAATTCCATCAAACGTTATTAAGTTTCTCTCGTTAGGTCCTAAGTTTAGCATTGAACCACGGTTAGGTATTGATTCTCCTATTAAACCGCTTTTATCAGATATTGATTTTATATCATCATTTATTCCGGATCCTGATTGTAGAAATATTGCAATTGCTAGATCGATTAACATAATCACTAATAACTCGTTTAAACGTAGGAGTTCCCCTTCTCTCCTACAAAATCTCTTTGAAGAAACTAAACGCTTCCTCAAATCTCACCCTGAGTTAGTAGTGACTCAATCTGACAAAGGTAATGTTACCGTAATAATGTTGAAAGATGATTACTTTAAACTTTCTCAAGAGATTCTTGATCAGGGTTCATCCTACATAACCCTCCCTAGTGACCCAACTAGCAATATTCAAAATAAATCTAATGCCATAGTAAAACGCCTTTGGCAACATAAACAAATTGATTTGAACACAAAAAAGAGACTCTCATCCTATAAAAGTGTTGTTGCTAAATTCTACACCCTCCCTAAAATCCATAAACCTAGCTTAACTATGAGACCTATAGTTTCCTCCATAGGCTCACCAACTGAACATATTGCAGGCTTTCTCACTAATATTTTGACCAAAGCTTATGATTCAAGTAATGACTACTACATCAGAGATTCTTTCCAAGTTGTTGAGTTATTTAACAGAACTGTATTACCACATAATTATGTTCTCGTTAGTCTAGATGTGGTCTCCCTCTTCAGTAATGTTTATTTAAATGCCGTTCTCCGATCTATTCATAAACACTGGAATAAAATTTCACAAGTATGTAGCATCGATTACGATATGTTTATTGAGATGATAGAGTTCTTGTTTAATTCCACTTGCTTCTCTTTCAATAACAAATATTATAAACAAACCTTTGGCACTCCTATGGGAGCCAGTATCTCTCCAATTCTAGCTACATATGTAATGGATGATCTGTTGGATATTATTCTTCAGGTTGTTCCTTTCAATGTTCCTTTTATTAAAAAGTATGTGGATGACATTATTATGTCGTGCCCACAAGGTTTAGAAATTGAGCTCTTAGACATTTTCAATAGCTACGACTCCCACATTCAATTTACTCTTGAAAAAGAGGATCAAAACCAATCTGTTCCTTTTCTCGACACAATGTTTATTAGAGAACCGGATAACATCATTACAATTGATTGGTATAGAAAAAAGTGTAACTCTGGAAGATATCTCAACTACCACTCTTACCACAAGTCAAGCATGAAAATTAATCTAGTCAAACAAATGACCACACGAGTTTGTAAACTAGCTGACCCTGTTTTTAGAAAAAAGAATCTCAACATCCTTTTACAGTTGTTCCTAGATAATTCTTACCCCGAATCCTTACTCAGGAAAATCATCTTTAACACATCCTCTGTTATACTCAACACACAAGTAAACCCTCCCCAAAATACAGGTGCTATGAAAGTTAGCTCTGATTCCCACTCACTGACTAACAATATTCCTAATATATCTTTTGTATCACTTCCATTTATTAAGGACGTCTCTCCCAAATTGACCAGAATTTTTGCTCAATACCTACCAAATGTAAAAATTGCTTATAAAAGCACTCTAGTTGTGGGATCTTTGTACAAGTCATTGAAAGATAAAGTACCAAACTTAGATAAAAGTGATGTTGTCTACAAACTTAATTGTTTGGGCTGTGAAGGTTCTTATATAGGTCACACCTCCCAAAAAGTTTCTAGCCGCTTGACTCTTCACAAGAGTGACATTAGGTTACACCCTGATAGATGTTCTCTAGCCACACATGCTAACACAACAGGGCACTCTTTCGATTTTCCAAATGTAAAAATCCTATCCACGGAGAGCAATTATTTAAAAAGATTGTTTCTCGAGATGGCTTTCATTTTTCAAGAAAAAGAAACTATTAACAAAAAGACAGATACCAATAATTTAAGCAACCTATATTCATTATTGTTAACTTTGGATAAACACGAATCTACTAACACAGACAATTCATCATCAACAATATAAGTTTCATTATATATGAGATATACAGTACCTCTCCTACTTGTTCTAATATAAGTCTTTTTACCTTTTCTGTTTCAAGAAGTTCAGCGTCTATCAGGTATACTATTACCTTTACATTGTTATCATTAAGATCTAACGTTCTATCGTTTTAAGTTGGCAGTAACGAATTCACAACCAATTCTTTTGTTTCTGATAAGAATGTTTATAACCTAAATTTTATATTATGACATGTTCTGTAATTATTTTAACATAATTTTATTTGAGTGTTCTTGTATATGTGTTTTAAAGTGTTTTAAATATGTATTTGTTAAAGAACGTTTTTTTAAAAACAATTTTGGATAGTTTTCGCTATCATTTGTAGGGATCAAATGAGTTGCACATTTCATTTAATAAACATCACGACAACTAACCTCAATTAGTGTAAGATGCAAAATAATTCTTTTCTGTATTTTGTACTAATTTTGTTTATTGTAGCACCCTGATGATGCAAATAAAGATTTGCGAAAGCTTGGTTAACTAAAAAGAGTACTTCTTTGTCCTATCTTCCGCTGCACACCCAAATATTTGAGTTTTGTATTCTATTTGATCAGCGTTGATGACAAGCGTTTATCGCTTTTTCAGTTTACTGTGTAATGGGTTTTTACGAGAACATCTACGCTACATATGGAACTGCAGCCGTTGGATTCCTCAAGGGATGGTCGAAGACGAGTCTAAAATTATCCAAAGAAAGAAATAGAAGAATTTTCCTTTTAAAATGTAAGAAATCTGGAATACTTCCGAAACACATTTCACATTGTGCTGTCCCAATTGAGAATTTAATTTACAGGCAAGATACTCACACCCACCTTACGAGAACTTTTATTAACAAATTAGGGTATAAACTTTTAACTATTGAAATAAACATTAATCATAAACTAATAAAATCATTAGAGAATAAACTAAATACCCTTAAGTTAAATATAATTAGTAGTACTAGTGAACATATTTGTAATAATTTTATTCAGAAACAAATGAAACACTATAATTTTTCTTTTCATAAGATAAAAAATAGTAATATTAATAAATTCAACAATTTAAAATCTACTATGTTGAACAACCAACTTATTACTAAGGATGCTTGGATAAAAAATATCTCCCGAGTTGAAATTCCATCAAACGTTATTAAGTTTCTCTCGTTAGGTCCTAAGTTTAGCATTGAACCACGGTTAGGTATTGATTCTCCTATTAAACCGCTTTTATCAGATATTGATTTTATATCATCATTTATTCCGGATCCTGATTGTAGAAATATTGCAATTGCTAGATCGATTAACATAATCACTAATAACTCGTTTAAACGTAGGAGTTCCCCTTCTCTCCTACAAAATCTCTTTGAAGAAACTAAACGCTTCCTCAAATCTCACCCTGAGTTAGTAGTGACTCAATCTGACAAAGGTAATGTTACCGTAATAATGTTGAAAGATGATTACTTTAAACTTTCTCAAGAGATTCTTGATCAGGGTTCATCCTACATAACCCTCCCTAGTGACCCAACTAGCAATATTCAAAATAAATCTAATGCCATAGTAAAACGCCTTTGGCAACATAAACAAATTGATTTGAACACAAAAAAGAGACTCTCATCCTATAAAAGTGTTGTTGCTAAATTCTACACCCTCCCTAAAATCCATAAACCTAGCTTAACTATGAGACCTATAGTTTCCTCCATAGGCTCACCAACTGAACATATTGCAGGCTTTCTCACTAATATTTTGACCAAAGCTTATGATTCAAGTAATGACTACTACATCAGAGATTCTTTCCAAGTTGTTGAGTTATTTAACAGAACTGTATTACCACATAATTATGTTCTCGTTAGTCTAGATGTGGTCTCCCTCTTCAGTAATGTTTATTTAAATGCCGTTCTCCGATCTATTCATAAACACTGGAATAAAATTTCACAAGTATGTAGCATCGATTACGATATGTTTATTGAGATGATAGAGTTCTTGTTTAATTCCACTTGCTTCTCTTTCAATAACAAATATTATAAACAAACCTTTGGCACTCCTATGGGAGCCAGTATCTCTCCAATTCTAGCTACATATGTAATGGATGATCTGTTGGATATTATTCTTCAGGTTGTTCCTTTCAATGTTCCTTTTATTAAAAAGTATGTGGATGACATTATTATGTCGTGCCCACAAGGTTTAGAAATTGAGCTCTTAGACATTTTCAATAGCTACGACTCCCACATTCAATTTACTCTTGAAAAAGAGGATCAAAACCAATCTGTTCCTTTTCTCGACACAATGTTTATTAGAGAACCGGATAACATCATTACAATTGATTGGTATAGAAAAAAGTGTAACTCTGGAAGATATCTCAACTACCACTCTTACCACAAGTCAAGCATGAAAATTAATCTAGTCAAACAAATGACCACACGAGTTTGTAAACTAGCTGACCCTGTTTTTAGAAAAAAGAATCTCAACATCCTTTTACAGTTGTTCCTAGATAATTCTTACCCCGAATCCTTACTCAGGAAAATCATCTTTAACACATCCTCTGTTATACTCAACACACAAGTAAACCCTCCCCAAAATACAGGTGCTATGAAAGTTAGCTCTGATTCCCACTCACTGACTAACAATATTCCTAATATATCTTTTGTATCACTTCCATTTATTAAGGACGTCTCTCCCAAATTGACCAGAATTTTTGCTCAATACCTACCAAATGTAAAAATTGCTTATAAAAGCACTCTAGTTGTGGGATCTTTGTACAAGTCATTGAAAGATAAAGTACCAAACTTAGATAAAAGTGATGTTGTCTACAAACTTAATTGTTTGGGCTGTGAAGGTTCTTATATAGGTCACACCTCCCAAAAAGTTTCTAGCCGCTTGACTCTTCACAAGAGTGACATTAGGTTACACCCTGATAGATGTTCTCTAGCCACACATGCTAACACAACAGGGCACTCTTTCGATTTTCCAAATGTAAAAATCCTATCCACGGAGAGCAATTATTTAAAAAGATTGTTTCTCGAGATGGCTTTCATTTTTCAAGAAAAAGAAACTATTAACAAAAAGACAGATACCAATAATTTAAGCAACCTATATTCATTATTGTTAACTTTGGATAAACACGAATCTACTAACACAGACAATTCATCATCAACAATATAAGTTTCATTATATATGAGATATACAGTACCTCTCCTACTTGTTCTAATATAAGTCTTTTTACCTTTTCTGTTTCAAGAAGTTCAGCGTCTATCAGGTATACTATTACCTTTACATTGTTATCATTAAGATCTAACGTTCTATCGTTTTAAGTTGGCAGTAACGAATTCACAACCAATTCTTTTGTTTCTGATAAGAATGTTTATAACCTAAATTTTATATTATGACATGTTCTGTAATTATTTTAACATAATTTTATTTGAGTGTTCTTGTATATGTGTTTTAAAGTGTTTTAAATATGTATTTGTTAAAGAACGTTTTTTTAAAAACAATTTTGGATAGTTTTCGCTATCATTTGTAGGGATCAAATGAGTTGCACATTTCATTTAATAAACATCACGACAACTAACCTCAATTAGTGTAAGATGCAAAATAATTCTTTTCTGT
The DNA here is from genome assembly GCF_040954645.1 of Diabrotica undecimpunctata. Classification (NCBI taxonomy): domain Eukaryota; kingdom Metazoa; phylum Arthropoda; class Insecta; order Coleoptera; family Chrysomelidae; genus Diabrotica; species Diabrotica undecimpunctata. The sequence continues at coordinate 43,708,991 of NC_092806.1, forward strand.
ATTTTGTACTAATTTTGTTTATTGTAGCACCCTGATGATGCAAATAAAGATTTGCGAAAGCTTGGTTAACTAAAAAGAGTACTTCTTTGTCCTATCTTCCGCTGCACACCCAAATATTTGAGTTTTGTATTCTATTTGATCAGCGTTGATGACAAGCGTTTATCGCTTTTTCAGTATATATATATGTATATATATATATATATATATATTAAATGAAATTACTTATGGCTTATAAAAACTGATTAAAAAATAGAGATGCATATAAAATTTAAAACTTGAAATCTTTAAAAACTCTAAAATACATTTTTAAAAAAGTAGGTATGAGTGGATTAAAACTATTAATGAGAGGGGAAAAATAACAGTAATAGATTAGGAAATCGACGAGGATTAAGGAAAAATATTTATTTGCATTTAAAAAAAATTTCCAAGAATGTTTTTCACGTATCAGATTAAAACGGTGTTTTGTACGGTTCTAGACATAAAGTAAATTCCAATATCGTAATCTGATCAAATAAGTCTCTACAGGTAAAATCAAATTCAGACAAATAAAAAAAATCAATTAAAAATTAAAGAAATCTCTGAGAAAAAACATCAAATGAATCAGGTCGAATTATTTTCACCCTTTGATTTTTATCGAATTCAATCTCCGACACCCTATTAAACAACAAAAAAATAACCAGACAAGAAAACATTTTTCAAAAGTCTTGTTAACCTGCTACCGAAACCTTATCGATACTTCGTATCGCCTAAATCTTCCTAATTTGGACCAAATTACTAAAAAATGTTTCACAAGAGATTTTAACTATTTGAAACATTTTGTTCTATTCTTTTCGTTTAAATGATATGTGATGGACGTGAAGTATTCGACAAAAGGAGGACTGGCATCGCTAAGATGAGTATCTTTGAAAGACTTATTCGATTGGAAGTAAATGTATGGCACATGTGTGCACAACACCGGATTTTTAAAGTAGATACGGCGTGCTAAAGGAATGTAATCTGGCATTTTAGTGGATGGTATAATCAAACACCAAACCCAGTAGTTATGAACAAAAATATATTCAGATTTTCAAAACAATATCGTGTTTGTGTAGATCCAGCGATACACTGGCTGATAGGAAACCTTTGCAATAAAGTAAAACCTTCTAGTTTAATTGGTATATTTGTAAACTTATTAAAATAATGGAAATATTCAACAGATTACAATTTTCGAAAGGTTTTCGGTCCTATCAGATTATCATCAGTGAAAACTTGAGTATTTGCATAAAAACCACAAAACAGTACAAAAAAAATCGACCTTTGGATTACTTTTTAAAGCCGACCATTAAACTTAAAGATACGCAATACTGCGAAAAAACATAAAAAAAAATAATAAAGAACCTCAAAGTCCACATACTTGGGCAAAATAATTAAATTTAACAAGAAAAATAAAATTCAACAGATAAAACCTCAAACAAAATTGAGGCCATCCCCGTAAAAAGGGCCCATATGCCAAATGGAGCTTTTGAGAAAAACGCAATTGAAAATTTAACAAGTATTTTGAAAACAAATATTAAAACTTTGAACTTTATTAAAAGCTAAAATAAAAGTATTGTATTGAAAATAAAGTTACAATAAGATGTTTCAAAGATATAGACACATTTTTATGTAAATATAATTTTTTTACATTAGCTTGTTATGGGTCCTTTTTCCACAGATTATTTGCGAAAGTATGAAATAAGTTTAAGAAAATCTTTATTTGGCAAATGACATAAAAAATAAACATTGAAACAAGTTATTATTATACAAAGAAAGTTATACAGAAATTTCTTCTAGTATGCAGCATATCCATTTTTCATCTTCTTGGGACAAAAACGAAAATAGATTTCTCACGTCTTTTACCTTCGCCGCCTTTATTCCAATCACTGGGACAGTTTGATGAGCAATGTTTGTGTTGATGTTTCTTCCTTTCCAAATTGTGAATGGTATGTAATTTTTCATGTATATTTGAGAACAAGCCAATGTTTTGTCTTTTTTGTATTTCATTTGTACATACTGTTGAATGCTGAAAACAAGTCCCTTTGTTCTTGGCTTATTTAGAAAGAGTCCTTCCAAACTTTCAGTCCAATTTTTTATTAGCGTTCTGTCCATGACAACATTAAAAGGAGATGGATTTTTCCGACAATGTACTATTGCTTCCAAATATGGCTTTGCCTTCCCTATGTATTCCTTATTTTTTTAAGATGACTTCACCAGCCCAAAATTGCGATTGCACTGGTTAGAGAAATGGCCACGAACCGGAAATATATATCGAATATTAACGTTAAACTTGTGTGCTAGCCACATTCAAAATTTTACCAATGAAATGTTCTTATTTTGTCCTCCGCACGTATCCGACAAAAATACGATTTCAGTAACATCGCCATTTTTTTTGCACAAGTAGTCCCAGAATCAGACCAATGAAATAACAGAATCGGCGCCTTTTTTCCTTGTCCTTCCATAAATGTATACATAAAAAACGACCCATCATTGTAAATATGTATATTAAAGAGAAAACACCAAAGTAGACGTTTATAAAACTGCACTGTTACATTGAGTTTTGAAACTGGTAGATTTTGTCCATAGTCAAATTTAATAATAAGGCAACTACTGTCAGTTTTACTTCTTGCTATCAAATTCCTTCTCATTGCTATATGTCGCTTTACTTTCATATTATGAAGGCGATAGGAAATTACACAGGCATCGTTAGGATTAATAGATAGTGTTTGTTTACATTCTGTGCAGAAATCACATACAGCTGTTTTGGGATTGTTGAAACTTTATGATTTTGTATTTTATCTTTAGATTTGTGCATGTCTGTTCTTTATAGTATTGTACAAAAAGCTTATACAGCTTTTTAATATTTAATTCGGGATTATCAAAATATTTTAGTTCGGATTTGTGTTGGGAATAATGACTTTTCTTAAACGGAATAGTTTCCAAATGCGCTTCACAGATACTTGAAAAAAAAAAATTAGGATCATGGTCCGACATATTCCCATGTATACGCTCGTAAAACTTTTGGATTATTCTTAAGTCGTTTACGGTCCACATTAAGTTTTTTCATACACTGAGCCAAAAAAGACTCCTGTTGAGGCTTCGCTTGTAAATAAAAGTGTTAAAATAAATGTTTTTGATAATCGACACTTAAATGGGTAAAACATTTGTCCAGGCAGCATTTTATGATTAACTGAAATGACTTAGCTGCAACATCGCAACCTGCCGAGGTGACGTATATTTTACCTGATTGCCTTTTAACTTTCCTTTTTTCTCGCGTCACATTAATCTTCTTACATCTTGTCAGTTTTTGTCTAACTATGTCTTTGTCAGAATCCATTTTTAAAGCTCAATGAACACACTTACGTTAACGACAAGCAAACGAACAACGGACGCGAACACAACTTTGTTAAAATGGTAGTTAAATGTTTTGTTTATCGAATGACACAGGTTTGAGACATTGTTGCCAAACTTGGCCCACATGAACTTTACATCATGGCGGATCGATTTAAATGATCTGCGGAAAAACGGCCCATAGGCTTATGGGCCCTTTTTCCGGGGATGACAATTTATCTGGTTAATGCTTGGAAAGCAGCTTCCCTATTATTAATGTATATTATATTATTATCTGTTAACAAACATGTAAAAGATATCACCCTAAATAAAGTTTTTCCAATTACTAAGTTATACTAGTGATACCAATAGATCGTTTAACACAATTTGGAATACCGGGAAAATATCAGGAGAATGGTAATAATCTAACTTAATTCACTTAAAAAAACAAGCTAACTCCAGACGAAGTATAAATTTCAGATTGATAAGTCTTATGACCCTTCTTTTTATTGCACTGTTTCGTTTCGAAAGTCGGCGATCCAAATAGCAATTGTAGCTTTGGAAACTGCTGGACGAAAGATTTCTGTGGATGACCGGTCAAACCATCTTCTCAGGTCTTTCAGCCATGAGTTCTGGCGTCTTGTAACTGACCTTCTGCCCTGCAATTTACCTTTCAATATAATTTGGAGTAATTCATATTTTTTACCTATCAACACATGACCCAAGTATTGTATTTTCCACTCTTTGATTATACTGAGTAATTCTTTTTCTTTACTCAAGCGCCAAAGTACGTCACCGATGGTAACTTTTTGTACCCATGGAATTCACATACACTTCAAAGACATCTTTCTTTTTTTCTGTTTCAGAATCCATTGTCCAACTTTCACAGCCATACAGCAAAACGGAGAAAACGTAACATCTGATCATTCGAATTCTGAGCTCTAGACTAAGGTCTGATCTTGTAAAAAATGTTTTCATGTTCATGAGTATTTTAATCGCTTGTTCGATTCTTGATAAGATTTCTTTTTTTTGGGTTACACTGGCTATTGATATTTGCTTTTAAATATCTTATGGTCTGTTCTATTATTTGTCCCTTGGCATACAAATGTACGTTTGTTGGTTTCTTTGAAAAAACTATAATTTTAGTTTTTAAAAGGTTTAGATGTAAACCTTTCCGCTATAACGGACTACCACATTTATTATATTTTGTAGTTCTTGTGCGTTGCTTGCTATTAGGAGGGTATCATTAGCGTACCTTAGCGTACCGTAATCTTGATTCCACCTTAAACCTCTTCTAATGCTTTTCTAAACATAAATTCCGAATTAAGACAGACTAAATAATAGCGGTGATAAGAGGCAACCAAAAGGGAGGCTTTTGTTTTGCTCTGCATGCAATGATATAGAAGTGTTATGACCAACACAAAGGTTTTTTCCTTTTACTTTTAAAATTGTTAAGTACTTTACACCAAAATTTCCAAGGGCCAAGATTGGCATAGACGGCCAAACATCCAGAAATATTAATACAACTAAAAGAGTAATACAGGTTTGTGTATTGTCCCTTATGCTGTTTAACTTTGGAAAACCTCCCTACGTTATTTGGAACAAACATGTATTCTTGTCTTAGTATGTGATTACCGATGATGTCGCGAACCGCTCCAAAACGGTTATTTCTCCCTAGAATCAGTGAGATGGATCAATCTTGACTATGATTTACTTATTTGACTGGTTTTAACTACCTTTAATAATTGCGGGGTGGATTAAGTAGCTCTGCGGCAAGGTTAGTGACCTACCAATCGTAAAAACGAATATTGCTCAAAGAATTAATGTGCAGTTTTTTAACTAGATTGATACTATAAAGTCGACCACGGTAAGACATATTGACAAGCGAAAAATATCCAAAACCCTGAAGAGAATTACTACATTACTACATGAGATTGCTCAACTCAAGGGACCAAAAAATAACTCAAGTGTTAAAAAAATAAATAGACATTAGCGCTCTACAGGAAACAAAATATAAATCACTAATACACTAATCTACAGTGGAGTAGCAAAACAAAAATAGGGCCAATAGTGTCATTGGTCATACTGCGGCAGAGTCTTCTAACTCTAATCCCACAAATTAATCGCATTTCTCCTTTAGTGATCCTTTCCCAACTTAACTGCTCCTTTTCTAACTTGGCTGCACCGTACTGAAGACGACCAATAGTCAGAAATATGTATATACGGTTGCCTTGCATCGATATACCTATTTAGTTTTCTGTTTACCTGTTTTGCAAGACATGCCATTACATTGTGTGTGTCTGTGTTAAAAAGTATACCTGATATACCACATCCCTGTTTCCCATTGCTTTCCATAGTTGTTTTCTGGTTACACTATCATATGCTTTCTCCAAGTGGATAAAGGTTATATATGTGTTTCAATATTTTTCTCTTTGTTCTTTTCTATCACCTGTCTATTAATGTATATATTATCCAGACACGATCTGGCTTTTTGCACTCCATCTTGTTCTTCGCCATAATGATCCATGTGTTGTTTTATTTTTTTTTATTACTGTAGAAAAGATTCTTGCTGTTTTTTTTTTTGGCATAGACTTTTAGTCATTCAGCCAGACTCAACATGGTAGAAAAGGTTGTCTTCTTGCTGTTAAAGGCATTACATTGATCCCTCTATAGTTATTTGACTATTTTTTTAAATGGAGGACATATGATATATTTCACTCCTCTGGAATCACCTCTCCTTCTTCGATTTTATTGAATAACACTCGTAAGAGTAATACGATTCTTGCACCTCCATATTTCAACAGTCCTCTTTTTATGTTCCGTGGTCCTGACTGCTTTGTTGTTCTCAGCTTTCTTTAGTGTTTTTCTTTTAATCATCTCTTCTAGGTTGTCACTGTATTTCTCCAAATATTCATTTGACTAGCACTTCGTTCGCCGCTTTCTCTGTTTTTTCCTTAAGGTGTTGATACATTTCTGTTATGGTCCACTCTTTATTCATATGTAGCATATTCTGATATAGTGTTCTAATAATAAATTGTTGTACAAGTTCTACTTTATGTCTCGTATTTGCGATTTTTTTGCATTAACTCATCTCTCTGCATATTGTCTCTTTGTCGTCTTCCCGTGTATATGAATTTCTCTATTATTATTTTTAATATGAAAATATAATTGTGCTATCCTAATGTCTATGGGTATCTGTCCAACCTGAAAATCTGAGATGTTCAATCTTGTAAGTCTAAAGACACTTTCTTGAGTAATGAAAGTAGTACTAGGCCTACATATATCTTAATTTGGTCTCATAAAAATAATTAATAAATCTTTGATTTTGTTATCAAATAATTTCATAAATATTAAAAAGCGTGTAACATCAAAAATATAAAAGTACACACTTAAGATAAAATATCAGCGATTAAGCTCCCCATTTACCTGGCGTGGTTTTAAAAAAAGGTAGCAAGAGTTCAGTAGGCCCAAAAAATAAACAGGAAATTAGACATTTAATAAGCTCAGCCTCTATAAAAAGTTAAAATTATGTTAAGTACCGTTACTGCTAATAGCTTAATGAAAAAATTCAGAAACTAATTACCAAAATTCGACTGATGAATTTTGGTAGCATTATTACATATTACAGTAAAGCACAATATACGGGAACCCATTAAACTGTAAAGATTATGTCCAAGAGGCCATATCGCACGTTCAAGTATCTTGAGGAGCGCTGTAAAATTAAGAAGGAAGTAATTTTAGTACCTGGCAAGCTTGTAATTTTAAATAATTTCAGACGAGTTTTTGAACAATATGTATTTTGTTTTAATGGACGAATTGATTTTATACAGCGTGACGTAAAACAAGGCCATTTCAGAAGTTATTAATGACTTGAATTTTATTTCCATATGCGCTTGGAGTTCAATATTTATAATGTGTTATTTCAATTTTTTAGATTGGTACTCACACCAGTCTATCTGGAAAAAAATCATTGATTTCACGTTAAATGTTTTTTATTGGAATGTTAGTTACTGCTACAAAATAATACTAAACAAATATAAACGTGCCAAGTAAATGAGATCATTTTAAAACATGTTTAAGCCGTTTTAGATACTTTCTGCTAGATAATGCAAGCATATACAAGATTTATTCGTTGTATCGTTAAATTTTCAACTTTTGCAAGTTTAAAACAAACACGAAGTTACACGAGACCAAATTTGGAGAATACGGTGGATGGAGAAGCAGCAGTTCTTAGCCCAATTGTACCAATTTGGTCGTGGCCATGGAGGAGGTATAAGCCGCTGCGTTGTCATTTTGGAAGAGCACTTTGTGTTCAGCCAAATAGGGTGGTTTTCTCTACAATTCACGTCGAATCGGTCCAATAATTCGGCATACTAGAGTCATGTAACCATTTTATCCTTAACCATGTAGTCGGTGTAGATAAAACCATGTTAATTACAGAAAACGACTCAGAAATATCTTTGTATTGCCCTTGAATAGCGCCAAAACACTGCTCTGCGTACGTAGCAAACGTAGCATTCATTAGGTCGATAGCTTTCTAATGTCCCAAATTTTAAGCAGAATATGACTCATAAGTTCTTCTAAGATGGCTACTGTCTGAGATATTACTGCTCGCTCTGAATCGGTGGTCTATCAATACGAGATAGGGGATTTTTGTCACGTTATCCTTTATGGTAGCCATTTTTTAGGTACCTGGTAGAGTGGCTCATCAACAACTGATATGGGACCACGTGCAAATTCGTTAAACAAATTTGATGGTCACTATCGAAGGAAAAATGTCATCGTACAGAGCACCTAGGCGCTCTTCTTTATTGAATTGATTTCCTTTCAAAATTAAAAAATCAAATCATCGACCGATTATTACTCTTTTTCCTTTTTTCTAAAATCTGCGTACACTCAACACAAAACAAAACTACGAGACCGATTCGAAGGGTTCAAAGGAGTAGTGATTTGCATTATATAATGCTGCCTTCAGTTAGCATCTCTTGCCTCTCCTACGCAATTCATATCCTCAGCTCTACAAAATGTGATTTTGATCACACGGGTGAATTCCGGACACATGAGAGTGGATTCAAAAATGGCTTTATCCAATAATACACACAAAATTTTGATCCAACACACAACACTAGATAATCCAGAGTAAAAAAAATGATAGAATGTTTTCCCTTTACAATTTTACAACATTTACGAATACTGAACAAAAAGGAAGACTCTTAATGTTAAAAAACAAGTGTAATATGCTATTTGGGGGTATAATAATATTATTTACTGATCAACTAAACAAAATCATATCGAAATTCTCAATGGTCATATAGATCTCCAAGAATCATTCGATCTCGATTTAATCAGACCCTAATAAATAACTATTCACAGAACCACAGATTAAAGACAAAATAAATCTACAAAAAATAAACAAAAATCCAAAAAATAAATAAAAAAAAACACTGGTTACTTATATCAAACACCAAAGAGTACGAAGATATCGGAAAAATAAATTTTTCCGATATCTTCTTCCTGCATTGTAAAAAATGAATAATTCAGTAAAAATTTTCACTTAAGATATACATGTACATAATAAGAATATCAAAAACCAGCCTATCCTAAAGACCAACTCTAAAACTACTTTACAGATGTAAAAAAATAGCAGTCCAACAAGTTCAAATTCAAAACTTGAAGGACAATCCAGGGATCGTCTCAGTTAAATTTGGAGAAACGAGAGAACAAACCGGCACTAATCACTTCATCCACTATTTACATCCACAACCGATCGCAAAAGAAATTAAATTTACAGAATCTCAGTGCATTACTGCCAACCACGTGATAGAAAATGAACTATGCAAAAGATGCTTGAACACCACTCTCTACCACGGATTCCCTATATTGAAGAAAAAGACCTAACTAGATATCATTATACCATGGATATTGATAACTACTATACGAAACATACCTTTGTTTTTATTTTAAATTTTTCTCATCATCCATTCATCATCCATTCTAAGTAGTTCAGTTATTTCGATTTATACTCACTCACAACTATTATTATTCACAAAATATCCATCCCATCTAGTCCAAACCTAGCATATAACTAATATTTTTTTTAATATAGGGACCAGCCATGTAAAAGAAGAAAATCCAAAACATTAGTCTGTCGCGAAAAGTTTTCACACAGGAATGATCAGACTAATGGTTTCTTGTAGGCCTATCTGTTTCTGATGTTAGCGACAATCATGGCAATCTCTACTTTGCATACTGCTGCTCTTAAAAGATTTGTCATTATTGTGTTACACCATTTACGTAGATTCTTTGGCCAGAAAATCTTTTGCCTTCTTGGGCCTTGACTAATGACTGGATCATACAAATTTTCTAATTAATCAACGATGCTGTCTAGTCTTAAAGTATTATAGTTACTGCCACCACATCAGTCATCCGACCATCCGGTCACATCCCCCTCAGTGAATGGAGGAATAATTACAGTACAGTAACCCCATAGATAAGCAGTATTGAAGTACAATAATACAGCCGATAAGCAGTTTCGCAGACAGATCGTAGCCGATTAATTTCATATAAATATTAAAATTTAAATACTTGTTATAATTGAATTAATAAACTTGCTGCTACTTTGTTTAAAAAGTACCTACTTTTTAAAGAGTACTTCGGGTTTGACAACACTTAAGTAACCATACAGCCATATGCTTCAATTCATGAACATTTTGAAAACAGAACAGTACTTAACCCATTTGAACCTACCATCATTTAAAAAGGCCGGAAGGTTTTTTCTAGTATATTACAAACATCAACGTTTTAAATGTAGATGCCGCTTTAGTTTTACAATCCTAAATTATCATTTTACCCATCCAATACTATTATAAATCATTTAGTAAATAATTTCTAATGTGTTAGGAAGTTTTTTTGTAGGAGTAATTTAAGCTACTTGATGCGATACACAAGAATTTTTTTGTCGGTTACAATATCATATAACACGTGCTCAAACTATCATGTTCTTTTAAAAGGCTGGTAGGACAATCAGCATCTATAATGTTCTGTATTACTATATATTTTTTCTTTTTCTTAGTTGCTCGTACTGGGAAAAGCCCCTTGCACTAGCGGAGCTACTTAAAGAAATAGAAAAATAAGATATTGACGTTCAGGATAGAATTGCAATTTTGTCTCCTGAAAATGTAAACGATGACGTTACCGGTTAGGATTCGGGTAAAGAAGTTAATGTTGATATTGATAATTTACCTGAATGTCAACTAAGGGCAGAGTTTCAAGTTAATGTACCAAATTAATCTGATTCAGATGATGGAAAGTCATTAGCGGACTTTGTTGAACAGAAATCTAAAAATTTTTAAAAAATCAAGTACTTAAAAGGAGATTCACAGTTTAATTTCCCTACATGGATTCTTTTTCAATTCGTAAACAATCAGCGCTCACCAACAATGATATTTAAATTGTTTATGGCTGATATAGTTGATCAGAATACGGAATAAAGTAATACCTATGACCCACAAAAAAAGTCGGTAGGTGATATATCTAGTGATGAAATATTCTGCTTCATTGATATATTATTGCTAGTTGTAATTGCTCTGTTGCTAGCAGAAAAATTTATTGGCAAAATTCTGATGTCACAAATAATAAATATTGTGAAGCAGCAATGACAGAACAATTACCAACATTAATAAATAAAATTATAAAACACAGTAAAACACCGGAATAATAGAGAACGAGCGAACTAATTCTACTATTTAAAAATGGAGATAAAAAACAGCCAAAAAACTACAGAGGTAGAAACTAAGTTTAGCAGATGAACAACAGATTATTCGTAGTAGAAGATCGTGTACAGATGCAATATTCGTTATTAAGCAAATTACTGAGAAATCACTAGAGTATAATAGACCAGCATTTCTGTGTCTGATTGACCTAAAGAAAGCGTTTGACAGAGTAAGACTCTAAGATGTAATCCATCTTCTGTATAATAGAGAAGCTCTCCTTAATATTCTAAAAACTATCGAAAACATCTACCAAAACAACAAAATGGAAGTCAGAATAGATGGACAACTTACAGAACCTATAAAAATAGGCAGCAGAATAAGACAAGGGGATTCATTGAGCCCCATGCTCTTCAATTTTATCATTGATAAAATCATCAAAAGCGTTAGCAAAGGAAGAGAATACAGAATGGGAAAGAAAGAAATCAAAATACTATGTTACGCAGACAACGCAATATTGATAGCCCAAGATGAAAATAGTCTGCAAAGACTGGTTCACAGATTTAGCAAAAGAGCAAAAGAATTTAATATGACAATCTCATCTCAGAAAACTAAAACAATAGTAGCCAGAAAAGAACCAACCAGATGTAAAATGGAAATTTATGGCATCAGTATTGAACAAGTAATGGAAATAAAATACCTGAGAATGACACTGGCTAGCTATGGAGACCTGGACAAAGAAGTAAAAGATCAAACACATAAAGCAAATAGACTGGCAGTATGCCTTAATAACACTATATGGCGCAACAGACACATTAACACTGAGATGAAATCAAGAATTTATAAAGCCAGTGTAAGATCAATAATAACATATGCCTCAGAAACAAGACCCGACACAGCCGCAACGCAAGGGCTACTGGAAACGGCCGAGATGAGAGTACTGAGAAGAATTACAGGAAATAGGTTGAGAGATCAAAAAAAAAAGTGAAGACATAAAAAGGAAATGTAACGTAGAGTGTATAAATGAATGGACACAAAATAGAAAAAATGAATGAAATAACCACATAAACAGAATGGAGGAGACCCGTGTCGTTAAAATAGCAAGAGATAAGTCACCAATCGGCAGAAGAAGTATCGGACTACCACGCAAAAGATGGAGTGACAACCTTTCATAGAGGTATTAATCCGCTAATGAACAAGCAGAATTGCTTATAAAGATAAAGAAGAAAAAGAAGAAGACAAATAATAAAATGGTTTTTTCACCCACATTTAGAGATCGGTTTCAATATATCATGACAAATATCCACTGCAACAGAATAAGCAAGATAAGTTCTCTAAAATAAAACCAATCTTTGAATCTCTTAACAAAAAATTCTTCGAATATGCTCCAATAGAAGAAAACCACAGTATAGATGAAGCTATGGTGCCCTATTTTGGGTTCGTAATTGCAATTAATTTTTCCGGGGAAAGTTGTTAAATAAAGTAATCTTATTGCTAGCGCCACCTGTTGACGAATTAACAAAGCATACGTTGTTTACTTACGACAAACCTGTCAAATCAGACCAAATATTAATGATAAAATATAAATAAATATCATTTGATATTAAATTTAATTATTACATAAATTAAATAATATATTTAAACATAATAATTGTATTTATATGAAATTATTTTAAAACGAGAATTACTTAATATAAAGATTTAAACAGATGAGTCAATGTTCTTATTAATCGGATGACATTTATGAGTTTAATTAAATTTTGACTATCGCTACGAATCAAATCTTCTAGTGACAGATATTCTTTTAATTTTTTTACTTCTCATTTAATGTCTATATTTTGTTAATTATTTTTCATGCGGTTTTTAATTTAAAGTGTATAAGCTGATCAGAAACGAATTGATCAAGAATAGTGAATGGATGTCAAGAACCGTTATTCTAGTAAGCTACCCGTGACGACGCCATACGCCATCTTGAGGCGCTACTTCCATGACGCTCGCCTCAGCATTTTACTGTAGAGAAAAAAAAAAGTAATACAACGCCAGTATAAAACCTTCGCTTCAAAAATAAACTAACATGACTCTTAAAGGTGAATGTTAATTTTAAGTTTGGATTAATAAATTAACAAAATACACTTTTTAAGTAAATTTCCTTAGTATCATCCTCTGACGCTGCATACCGTAGGAAGCACGAGAGAATTATATTTACAAAATTTGATACAAAACATATTAATTTCAATCTCTTATCCTTAACAAACTTTTTTATACACACTTCCTGCGTTGTTTAAATTTGTTAAAAGGGTGGTTACGGTGCTGTTGATAAAATGAAAAAAAATATATAATATTCAGGACACCTGGCCCAGGAGATTGTTTCGACTAGCGCTGCAACAGGAAATGTTAAGGTATGTTATATAGGACACGTGTGTGCGCAGACCACCATAGCAAAATGTATATCTTTAAAAATTCACTTGAAATGCGCACTTGCCAGATATGCTTTGGTTAATGAGAGATATCTGAATCACTCAATTTAGAAAATTAACATGAGGGTATGGGAGAGTGGCATGTTTTTGAGTAATTAACTAAGATTGTCTCATACTGCACGTGTTAATAATCTCGAAAGAATCTGTGTACTTTCTTAAGAATAAGGGGGATTTAATGGGACAGCTACTCTAGTCAGTTAATGACGATTTTCAGCGTAAACATTATTAATGATAAACAGGTTAAAAAACTTGTGTCTAAATGACTTCATGTTGGTAAAGTAGGTCTATTTAAATCCAACTTTTATTAAAAAAAATATAGTCTAAATATGAAATTTGGGTAAAGCAAAGGATATAAAGGAACAATTTTTCATAAAATAATCATTAATTCTAGTTTGAATATATCATTCCTGTCATTCTTGTCTTGTATCATTCCACCATATTAATCCACTACTTATTCTGGTGACATCATCAGTCTCATCAATGTATCGTCCATTATCACAGCAATGATATTTCAGGAATATTGTTTAAGGTCTAATTGTTATAATTATATACTTTACCATGCCAATATATAGTATGGCGTCAAGGAAAGGAAAAGGAATACGTTGCCGTACCTGATACTGTGCAATCAAAACGTTTGTATTTATGTGATTTCAAAACATACACGATATATCCTCGATATGTTATTGACTTCTTAATAGAATGTATTAAGATCTGTAGGTCTGTGACAAATCTATGTGCAAAATTACCACAATTGAAGAAGTTGATATAAATACAAAGAAGTTCGAAAAACACTTGAAAAGCTGAAGAACAGAAAAGCTGCAGGTAAAGACAGTAAAATATTGTGGAGCAGCAATGACAGAACAATTAACAACATTTATTTAAAAAAAATATATAAAACACAAACATATAATAACATAAAATACAACAAATTTGTGATTTTGACGATTTATGTAATTTCAGTAAATTATAGTTGTTACTGTTGTTATTGTTATTATTATCTTCTGACTTTCTGTAAGCTTTGTCCATAAAATTGGACAATTTTCAGTGACAATAAAGCATATATTTTTATATTCTATTCTATGGTGACAAGTGCAAATTGTTTTGCCCCAGATATTCCCACGGAATAAACATAATCTTTTAAAAACCCCAAAACAAAAATTCATCGGTTTAAAATCTGGACCGCGAGGTGTCCATTCAAGTGCTGCATCGGCCCCCTCTTATCCTATGTGCTGGATATCGTTGAAATAGTCCTAACCTTGTCGCTGTAATGGGATGGAGCACAATCCTGCAAAAAACTACATTTTAGTCTTTGTCCAATTAGAAGAACAGATCGTTTTAAAAAAATGAAATTTTATTTTTTTTTTCCGTTACAAATACTGACAATTCTAGCACAAAAATTTAATTTAAAATTACTCTAATTGTGGTGCATGTTTTACCGTTAGGATTTACTTTACGGCCCGGGTATTAGTGTTGTCATTATTAGTGACTATATTTCAAGTAAATGTTTCTTCGTCGGTCAATAAAATATCTATATATATATATATATATATATATATATATATATATATATATATATATATAATTGTTATAAAGTGTACGTCTCGGCTGTTATCTTTTAAAAGCCAGTCACAAAATCGTACACCTTTGGAATGGTCTTGTGTCACACTTTTATACGACATATCCCTAATTCGAAAATCACCCTCATGCTTATTTTTGAGTGCTCATCAATACGGTCTAGAAAAGCATTATCATTTGTACGGTTATTTGCGCTATCACTATTACAACGCTTTTGTTTTTGTAAAGTAGGGTACTTATTTGCTGCCACCGCACCATTTCCTTGACATTTACCTAATTAAAAAATAAAGAAAAAGGTAGCCACCATCGATATTTCCGTAGTTGTTATTGTAACTTAACACTAAATGCATATCTGCCCTTTCAGTAAAAGTGTAATTGTTCGTTTTCAATTTAATCAATTTAAACAAAACTTTCGTTCACAATAACTGTCAAATCACTATCAAGATAGAAAACACAGCCATAATTTGCCTACTCGAATAATGAACTTGATATCAGTATACTTTTATTATTTTAGCTTGACATTTAATTAAGTAGCTGTATCTTTTAAATTAATGAATTAATTTACAAACAAATACTGAAAGACAAAAAACTTATAAAATATGTATGCTTATGCTTCATTGGCCATGGTATGCTTACACATAATACTAATTTTCAAAATGTAAAAATTTAAACCGTTTTGGTGTAATTTCTGGGTGCACCTTTTATTATAGGTAAGTTAGGTCAAATCGACTTATTTTCATCTCTAAAAATCGTGGTATAATAATTTATGACCAATCATTTTGTGACACCCTGTAATTTTTAAGTAGATACAGTTTTGATTTCATCAACAAATTTCGATTTATATTACTTGATATTCACCCCTAACATTTTAACTTTTTGTACAAAACAAGAAATGACGTCATATCCTTTCTATTTCAGCGTTAGTAAATTAGAAGTGTGTCTGAATACTAAATTCATTAAATAGGTTAAGCAAAAAGTGTGCCTAGGGCGGAGTTGTGCTACTTCCGTTCTTTTAAATAAATCGCTCTGCTTGGTGGTGGAACAACCCTCAGAGAACACGTGTACTTAAATTGGTTTTCCATAAATTAAATGGACTACTGGAGGGTTTAGTTTTATTAATTGGCTATATGCTTGATGACGGAATATTAAGTAATTAAACGTTTAAGGTTGTGGAGGAAATACAGTTTAAGTGACCCCGTGCGTAAATATACCTTGCTGGAAAATTGGTCTATTACCGTAATCTACGCTTCATCGAAGTCACTATGTAAAACAAAAAGGTAGATTTGGTTTTTAAAGTAAATACCATACAGACAATATATAAAAATAATCGAAAAGAAAATATTTAAAGCTTCGTATTTACTATATGTATGCGCATCCAGATAGAGAAGTCTCTCCGTGGATGACCGCCCGTATGATAATGAAGCAAGTATGTGGATAATACATTGTCAAACTATTGGTTGACATTATGAATATACATTCAAATAAATACAAAAAGATCATTAACAACTGTAATCTACCGGTCCACCGAGATATAGATGCTGCTAACCGTAACCGAATTGGATTGAACACCAAAGTGTCATATTTTGTATCACCCATGGTTCGGTCAAATCTGAGGATGTCTTTTAGTCAACTGGGTAATTGGAGAAGATAACATAGTTGGGAGACAGTCTACAGAGTAGGAGGTGACGACAGCAATACAATAAATATAAAATAACAAAAGTCGTGGGAAAAATAACTTTTATATCAACTAATAGTGCAAATACGGAAACATGAAATAATACCAACTGATTGACATATAAGGCCCGAATATACCCGCTACATAAAAGAAATAAACTAAAGTATAAAAACTATAGAGGTAGAGCCTTATTAAATACTTTATACAAAATATTGACAAGAGTGTAACGAGCAATTAAACTTTTGGGTATACAAAAAAAATTGATCAGACTAGTAAAAATGACAGTGCATGGCATTTACTGATGATCTAACGATCTTAACAAAAACTACTAAAGAATTAAGAAGAGTGGTGAAGAAAATAGTTGAAGAAGCAGAGAAGTACGAACTTGGGCTAAATGAAGACATAACCAAATATATGATCATGGCAGGGACGTAAGTAAAAAGAGAGAAGAAGGTGAGGTCTGTAAGTGGTAATAGGTATAGTTTCAAAAGAGAGGGCACTTTTTAATAAATTGGTATAGTATTTGATGAAAATGGAAAAGAGAAATGTGAGCTTGATGCCAGAACAGCGAAAGGGAATAAAAAATTAGGCAGTTTAAAAATCCAAATTAATTCAAAATATTTTTATACAAGGTAAACTCCGAATGTATAGGTAAAACAGTAATTAGACTGACAGTAGCGTATGTCTACGAGGCATGAACATTAAATAGAAAGAAAGAGGATAGTCTGGAAAGATGGGAAAGAAAAATATTGAGACGCGTATTCGGAGGAAGTAAGACAGAAGATGGATGGGAGAAAAGAACCAACAACGAATTAGTTGCTTTGTACAAAGAACCTACCATTTTCAGTTTCGTCAAGTAACAAAGGATCAGATAGTTGGTACATGTAGAAGGAATGCATAGAAAGAATGACAAAATTCACAATCAAGCATGTGAAGGTGAGGGATTGGAACAGAAAAGCACAATGAATGGAGAAATATTGTTCATCGGATCCTTCAGAGTATTTAAGAACTTTGTATATACTAATGTGATATTAAAAGTCAGAGATGCGCCAAGCAATTAATTAGCTAATTAATTAATTAATTAAACTTATTTAAATGATGCAATTATGATTTTATCACACTATTTAATTCTCTTATCTCAGGGTTATATTCGTGCTTCAATATCTATGCTTTACATATGATAGGTAAGGTCTGAGGAATACCGGAATAATAAACATATATGATACAAAATTATATATTGAAATAAAATTCACACTCAAATATCTTAAACAAAAAATATCTCATACAATGATTATCAAAATTTTGTTCTACGTACGTGAACCTTCAAAAATTAATGTTATATACTACATAAATTAAAATTTCAAATCAAAATTGTTGTTCTATATCTCCTGATAAATATTTCTATCTTTTCTGAAGCAATAAAAAAAAACTTTGTTGATAAAGGAAAAACTGACGAATAAAAAAAACTATCTCTCTGATGATGAGTTGTCCAAATCCTTGTTCCTTGTAGCCTACACTATCTATTCTTAGCAGTTCCCTAGGTGATCAGCAATCTTACAACAAATTATTGCGGGTCTCTCGTCTTCAATGATCTCCTTCAGATGCACGTATCGTTCAAAAGATAAACTTCTTCTCCTCTCGATAAACTGAATCTCTCGTTCCGGCCTGAACAGTGACTCTTGGAATATATAAGTAGAAAAGTATGACTTACAGTATTTTACTGGATCAGCTTCCGTCAGGATACACTTAGTCCACGAAAACTCACAAACATTCACTTCTAATGCTTACTATCATTTGGGAACCGCCAAAGAACTACGACTGTTCGCCTTGCACCCTTGGAAAACAACTGATGATCTTTTTTTCCTCTAAAATCTAGCTAAACTCTCATTCATCTATCTCTCCCACTTTTTTCAACTTTTTGCCAATCAAAGTTCGTCATATTTATCCCCATTTAGATAACAAACAACAACCTTAACTACAATTATAACTTTCCTAAAAACTATTAACATGTTCTTCGTTTCTACAAATTCTTAAAAACTAACGGAGAAATATAATTTCTAAATTCTACCCTATTGTCTTTATTCACTGTACAAGTGGAACATTTGTACATTTGGAAAACCCGGTCGTATTGTTTAATTCACTACGTTCACTTAAATATATTTTACAAAGAAAATAATTTATGCATATCTTAAATTTTGTTTACTACAGGTAATCTAAATATAATAGACTTTCATTTCTTTGAAATATCTTTCATAGTTTATCAGTTGAAATATTTTGAATTATTATGTTTTATAATTTGAAATATATTAAGAGCAAACCAATATTATTTTTAATTTTACATAGCATAACAATAACTGTAATTAGTCAATTTTATGATTTTGTTTTATATAAATGCCCTAGGTCTTAACGGCCTGTTGGGCATATCAATAAAATAATTCTTAATAGCGTATATATACAAATATCACCCGACGTTATTTTATTGTCAAAATTTTGTCGTACCATACTTACTATTAAAAAAAAAACAAAACCTATTTATAAGAGAAGTTTGATAAGATATTTGTTTCAAAATAATTTTATGAATATTATGCTAGATATTTAAATAAATTAACATCTAAAAGGTGTAAATATTGAAAAATAAATAATACTTCTGACTTAAATAGCTACATTTTTCGAAATTAACAGAAATATTTAAAAGCATTTCAAAAGAACTCTATTAATAAGCACAAATGATTATTTCTAATAACGCATTCAGTCCAGAATAAATTTCTCTCATAAATTCAAAAAAATGAATAGATTCAGAAACGCGTTAATAATCTCCTCAAATAAAGGCATACCCACGAATTTTAATGGTAATGATAGCCCCGGTTGGCCCTTTTCAAAAAGAATTAAAGAATCGAATTTAACTTTTTATATGTGTATAATTCACTACGTTCCATAGACGTAGAATATAAAAAAGATATAAGTATAATTAAACTTGAAAATTTTCCTCTATTTCTCTATTTTCCAATATTTATTTGTTTAAAATATTTTATAAAATATTTATTCCAAATCAAGAGAATGATGAGCGTATGAAAATTAATTGAAAGTATTTATATAAAATTAATAGAATAAGAAAAATGTATATAAGGTGATAATTATAAAAAAAAGTAAATAAAAAAGTATTATGGAAAAGCAACTAAAAAACTATAACATGTATGTATAGTTTGGGAATTAGCTACTTATTACATCGATAAGATGTTAAATTAAGGCAAAGATGATATGAGTGCTTTAGAACATTGCTAGAGGAGAGGTAGAGGAAATAAGAATACCGGGGATACCGAGAGATGAGGTTGTCGAGGTTTTAAATTAGATTAAGAGTGGTATTAGGATATGATGAAATATCTGTTCAGGTTTGGAAGGCTCTATGAGGAGAAGGGGTTGATGTTTTTGAGCAAATGATGTGTAGGCTATACGGGGAAGAAAGGATGCCCAATGCATAGAAAGAGAGAGAGTTAGATAGTATCATTGTATAAAGACAAAGGGGACATTCAGGACTAAAAGAACTATAGAGGGATAAAGTTAGGATTGCACACAATGAAAATGTAGGAGAAAACTGTAAAGCGAAGGTTAAGGAGAGAGACATCGATAGAACAGTTTGGGTTTATGCCAGGAAGGAGAAAAGCTAGGGAAGAAAAAAGAAGAAGAAGATCATCGATAAGAGTAATTAGTAGTTTGGTCTGTTGTACATATTTATTTCTAGTTTACAACTTGGTTTGGCATACCTAGTTCTCCAAGTCTATGTATGGTAATTTTTCTCTTCTGTTAATTTTCCCTATATTCTTATTTCTATATTTTGTATGGATTTTGTACTCCTAGGAAATATTCGGTTTAAACATGATTTTCATAGTGTGTGCGAACGAGAAATAATTTATATTATGATTGAACGTCTGATCTAGTTATAGATATCAGCTGGATAAAATCTGGCTCTACATCTAGAAAGTATTTGCGCAGAGGCCTTTACACGGTCTTCGTTCTTCGTTTGTAATGCTTCTTTTGCAGTAGTGTTCTTCCTAATAGAATTTTACTACATATACAGTACAATAGTTAATTGATAACGATAAAATGTTTGTAATATGTATCTAAATATGTCTATATTTCTCTTGCGTCCAACGGCGTAGTAATAGTTTCATTTTTCAGGATTTGAGAGCAGTTTCACTCTTCTGGACGACAACCCGTATTTAGTTGGCTTAAGTTACAGCTAATCTGCAAATCTAAGCCTAACCTAAAATATTAGGTTAAATTAAAAATTTAACCAGATTCTTAATATTTTTCTGAAGCTGTTTTCTTGTGGCATGTTAAAGTAGTTACTATTTAAATGAAAATAAGTCACAATTAAAAGTTAAAGTACGTTTATTAACGTATCAATTTCTACTTCGGAAATCGTTCTCAAAATACAAACATTAGTAAATTAAACAAATTTTGTTTTTTTGTTACTTGGTGAAAAATTCTTCTAATAATTTAATTTAATATGACTCATTTATATTGACAATTATTCAGACATACATTATACATTTTAAAGTAGACGACTTTAAAATGATATTGCCAATATTGTTGAGTTTCGTTCCTATGACGACTTTACTGGTAAGATAGTTCACTCTATTACATGAAATCAACTTTAACTTGAGAATATCCATAAAAAAAATCATAGCATGTAATTCGTCTTTAAAAAGACAAACACATACCATAATGACAGTAATAATCTCCTGTTTGTGATTCCATAGTAAATTATGAGGGAAAAAACAGGAAAAAAACCACGTAATACTATCCCGACATGGTAAGTATTTGGTCGTGCATTTAGTTTACTTTCAATAAACACCAAATTCTGATTTTATGTTTGTAATTTAAAAAACATTAAATAAATAACTAAACAAATATATCGCCGATAATATAACTAAATAAATATATATATAAAATTTCGCCGAAGGCGATACCGTGGAGTTTTTGATAAGTTCGTAAATGCGACCGAAAATGTTCTACATTACATTGATACATTAGATGTTTGTTTGTAATAATCTATTTAACGTTTTCTACATCTAAATGACTTAAAGCGTATATTCTCATTTTTATTGTTTTGTTATTTGTTCTGATTGTATACAATATGCTAAATAAATAATTAAATACATTACGTAAGGAGATATAATTGCAGTTTTGGCAGTGCAACTCTTTTAGTGGATAAACCCTCCATACAAGCGCTCTATTTTCTTATGTGACTACACGCGTGGATTACGTTAGTAATCCATACGTACTAGAACTCTGGAATAGCAATACTGTTTGAAAATAGTGTTATTGTTTTAATGAGGTTTTAATAATACCACTGCAATCTATAATTGGCTTTATTTTATAAGTAAAATGTACAATCTTTAAAAAAAATAAAAAAAAACAATGAAAATTAAAAAGCAAATACTATAAATCAAAGTTACCTGTAACCAAACGTTACAAACCAAACTAGGTTCTATAATATTCTAAATATAACATCTTAATCTGATTCAGACTGCATGTTTTGTTTTAACTCAGCACAATGTACACATATTTGCGTTAAATATCATGGGCATGTTCACTAATCATAACTGCTGCACCATTTTCTTGTGCTCTTATTCCTTGCTCGTCCACAAATATGAGAACGCCCAAGGACCGAAGATCGAGTCGGAACTTCTTTAGGAGTTTCGTTATTTGTTTTTTAAAGAAATTGAATGTTTTCTTGTATTTCTGTTGATGTGTGAGTGTTGTCTAGTCGTCCTGACATCAGAGTGATGCAGTGACATTATTAGCCTCATACAGAGAAAATGCGTTAATTGCTGATATATTTAAAAAATCAAAGAACACGGTGAGTGGGCAACGCCGAGAGCTTAGGGAAACATCATATTGTGCACACAACTGGTCAACCAGATCCACACCCAATTTTGTTTTGTTGTAATCCGTTATTATTTCGGATTTGTTCTTATTTTCTATTTTAGGATTAATACTGTCATCATGGTGCATGTTTAAAACAGCTAATACGACCTTATTTTTTTTTAAACGTACGTTACCAAAGTACATTTTTCTTTGAGGAATCCGAATAGTGAAGAATTTATGTCTCTGTTTTTATTTTTACGAATTGTACCAATAATAGTTCATCGCTTTTGAAGCAAGTCCATGGGCAGAGATATACTGGTAAACCAGTTATCCATGGTTACATTTCTGCCCGTTCCTTATAATTGGTTTAACTATTCTTTTAACAACCTCTGCGCTACTCCAATCAGTTTCAAAAGGACCAGTTGGTTGTGTTCCACAGTAAATCTCCCTATTATAGATATATGCATATTTGCTAACTACTAACGCAAACATTTTTATACCATATTTGGATGGTTTACTGGGGATGTATTGACGAAATTAACATTTTTCCCAAAAAGTAAGTAATTGTTCGTCAACTGTTAAATAATCTGAAGATGTAAAATTTTTTTGAAAATTTTCAATAAAAGTCCAAAACTGTCTCATAGAAAATTTTCAATAAAAGTCCAAAAAGTCGTCAAACCTCAAACATCTCAATAGAAATCGGAAACGGTTTAACGACATTGTCAAGTATAAATAGCTTCAACACCATTATCCCACATTTGCAAAACATTTAGTCTTCCAGATTTTAGAACACTTGCTGAAAAGAGCATGCCAATAAGTCCCCAAATCTCTTCGACGTCGATTATTTTAGCATCTCTGTAGCGTTGGAAATTTGCTCTTACCTTCTAATATAGATGTTGGTATAACGCGTAATTTCTTTGACGATATTATCATATAGTATACATTTGAAGCATTCAAACTGTGTTTTTGCATTTCTAGCATCTCTTATTGGTCCTGGTAACTTCAAAACGTCAAAAATTTGTTGCACGAGTTTTTGAAGTAGGCGCAGAACACATCTTACTAGTGAATTTAAAGTTACCACTGTCCGGTTCTAATCCTCAGTGATCAGATTACGTTAATAAATTAACACAAACAGTGCAAAAAGGTATTAAGGCATTCAATGTCGAACATAACCTAGACGTTATTGTGTGTGAACAGTGTATAAAGACCAACAAGGAACTTACTACAATAAAATGTGAACTCGCAGCAGTAAGTAAACTATCATTCCATCTAGAAAAACGTACGAAAGAGCAACAAGATTTAATTTCTTTATTAAAAAATAAATAAAATAAAAATCCAACCATGTCCATTCCTACGTCATCTAGCGAAAAAACTGTAAATATAGCACGCCCGACCAACTCAGGTTCTACCAGTCAAGAACCCATTAAAATGTCATTAAACAAAAACACAAATCTACCTCATTCATACATGAGTGATAAACAAAAAGAAAATAAAAACAATCTAAAAACAGGACACTCATCTTGGAATACCCAACCGAAAAAAGAAAACAAATACAAACCGATAATTGGAAGCAACGAATCAACAAATTGACGAAGTCTACAGTCCTAATATTTGGCCCAAAGGAGCTGCCGTTAGGAGATTTAACTTCAACAGAAATTTTCAGCACAAAAAGAAGACGGAGGAAGAAAGCTAGAAGCTTTTACAAACTTTTATCAAAATAAACTAATTCGAAAAGGTACGGTAAGCATGTTTTATGTTAATTTGCAGTGTATTTCAAATAAAGCCGATATGATCAATGCTTTTCTTGCGGATCAAAAATTATATGACGTCATATGTTTTTCGGAGCACTGGCTAAGTGAAGAAAATTTAAAACTAATTAACATTTCCGGCTTTTCATTAGCTAATTTCTTTTGTAGGGTAAAAAAACAAGGCGGAGTCACAATTTATGTAAAAGAAAATCTTATGTTTTCTTCTCTTAATTTAAATGAACATAATGTAGAGCAAAGTTCTGTGTTTTGTGCAATTTATGTACATTCAATAAAAATCAATATTTTAACTGTATACAAATCGGGTAAGGGTGACTTTGACTTATTTTTGGTGAATTTTGAAAATGTCATAACATCCTTGCTTAGTAAAGCAGACAAACTAATCATACTTGGAGATTTTAATATTAATTTTAAAATTGAAACTGACGATTTTTTTGATATTCAAAATCTATTAACATCTTTTGGTTTAAAAATAACTATAAACGATTATACTAGAATCACATCCCAGTCCAGTAGTTACATTGACAATATTATGACAAATTTTTCTGAAAATATCTACAGAGTGGGCGTATTTGAACCTTGTTTTTCTAACCATTGAGCTCAATTTTTATTTATTGACTCCGAGCATAAAGTTGTTGACACAAATCAAACATTTCAACGGTTTATTACTTCTTCTGGTTTACAGAAGTTTAAACGTGCGCTAGCTAGTACAAACATGGACTTTTTCTACGATACTAATAATGATCCTGATTTTTTGACAGTCTTTCTTACCGAATCTTATAAAAATTTAATATTACAGTATTTTCCACTTAAAAAAGTACGACAAATGGCTGAAAAAACACCTGTGCAATGGTTTAATAATGAATTAAGCTCTTACAGATCTAATAATTCTCTTATTAAACACATTGCAGATGCCACAAAGTATCACGATTTGTTCAAAGTATATAAACAACAAAAAGGTGAATATAATCGGCAATTAAAAATTGCTAAAAAGTCAGCTTCCTTTCCAATTTTATTACTAATTCCAATAATAAACCTAGAGACTGCTGGAAAATAGTAAATTTCGAAAGAAACTACACAATATCCAGTTCGGTACAACCTGATCTACCTCCAAACGAAATTAATCAATTTTTTACTACAATTGCAGAGAATATAATTACATCTCTTCCCACTATTAACGTCGATGTCCTCGTCAATTATAGAAACTATTTTTCTGTTTAATATGTGTTCTTGTTTGTATTATTTAAATTACGTTTTATATTCCTTTTTTTTATATTATGTATGTTTTTTTTTTACTTGCTACAAACAATATTTGTATATGTTATGTAGTTAAATAAATACTCTACTCTACTCCACTCCACTTTGTTTTTTTGTCTTTGACACGATAGTTTGTATTTTGAAATTATTTTTGCTTCATCTTCTTCCCCTTGAACCTCTTCATCACAGTCTTGTTCCGATTCTTGATCAGACATGGTACATTCTTGTTCTAGAACATTATCAGATATATATTGCTCAACATTATAGTCATCTGAGCAGCTGTCGTCGTCACTACCATCTATATTCGGTTCCTGTTCGTCCTCTATTTCATTATTCCATTCCATCAGAATTTTTTCAAAATAAGAGTCGTCGAATCTTACTTTTTTTGGTCGGGACATTGCTGATAACTAAAAAAAAATAAAAAATGATTATTTGTTACTCTTTTTCACGCAGAAAACTTACCTTAACCGCCAAATACAAAATGTGGATTACAATGGTAACAGAACACAATCTATTTCTTACACCTAAACATATCAAGTGACAGTCGCATACTAAAACAGTTCCTGATACTATTCCCTGAAGATATAAGGAGATAGGCAACTTTATATACAGTATAGTCCGAATAGCAATATTATAAAATTCATTGGATTACGTATGTAGTCCGCGAATGTACTAGGGGGTTAAATCTTTTTTAAGTTCAGTATTCTGTCTTCATCATCAATCAGCCAATCGCGTCCACCGCTGGACATAGACCTCCCTTAGTTCTTTCGACTGTTTTATAGTTTCAGGGCCTCCATTCCATAATACGTCTTGTCCATCGTCCATCTTGTGTTCTGACTAAGTGCCCTGCCCAGTTCCACTTAAGCGTCGTGGTTCTTTCGATGACGTCTTCAACTCTTGATCTTTGTCTGATTCGTTGGTTTGTTATGTGGTCTTGAAGGCTCACGTTCAGCATTGCACGTTCCATGGCTCGTTGTGTAACTCTGCTAGTTTATTCATTGGTTATAAACCTTTCGCTTGAGACACATGGGAATTGAACTTTTTAGAATATGGCTTAATTTGCCAAATGCTGTCCATGTCAGGCCTCTGACTTGGTGTGCATCATTTGTTGTATCCGTAATTTTATGTTAATGACATTAAGCCTTCATACTGGTCGTTATTGTTCTGCCAATTTCATACCTACTGTTGTGGCTTAATTTTTTGAGATTGTATTTATAGCTTCTTTTATTTTACTTTTTGTTGGTTTGCGCACTGTAGTCTTTTGGTACTGTTTTCAAGAAGTAGTTGCTATTACTATTTCGCTATGTATAGATGGCAAAAATGTTCTGTTGTGGCTCTAATCAGAGATTTGTAATTTATTTTTGCGGAATTCATGAATCGTCTACTCTTATAATTTTTCATGTTATATTTAATTTAGATGTTATCAACTAATCACATCTTTCAATGTTATAATAGATTTACGCATCTAAATAAAAGTTTCTTCAGGACTTCAAAGTATTTAAAACTAAATAAAAGTGAGTGTCTATGTAAAAAAGTAATATTGCCTTCTAATTTCCCAAATGATACGCTCCACAGTCCTTTAAAGAAGCCGCAAGCTCGGAGAAGCCAGTAATGCCATCAAGACCAAATTGAGACGTCCAACGTGTGAAAACAGCACCGTAACTTTTTTAAGTCTGATGTATGAGTCAAAATGTTGTGACAAGAATAAGCCTTTTGAGAATACAATTCAACAATAGCTAATATCATGATAAATTTGATCTTTATAACCTGCCTTCATTTTCATACGCATTCTTACTTTCAAATTGTAAGAAGTCATATTTTTGGAAGCAGAGAATATATAGAAATCGGCCATTCCTTTGTACGGAAACGTGTCCAACAATAAGTTAATCTGGTATTATAAATGTTGACTTCTTAACAAGTTGAAAATTTTCCAATTTACTGAAGAGTTATATATGAGTTTGGTTAAAAATATGTCTTTAGCAGGTGTAATTGAGTTATATTTTAGTGAAAGCATTTTCTAGCACTGTGGTAGGTATTTATTATACAATAAAAATAATTTTTATACAAGTTAAAGTGTGTTTAATATATATAAATATATTAATATTTTATATAAATAATTTTATAAATTACAGGGTAGGTACAATTTCATTTTTTACATCGCTTGTTAACTTTTTTTTATAAAAACGGCCCAAATAACTGAGTACCCACTATACTATTTAGTTCTTCTGGTCTATGAGTATGGTTTTCACGTATCCAGTGTAAATTTACCTTCTTCCAGTACCTTAAATTTTGATGATTTATATTCCAACATAGTGTAAATATTGCTTTGTCAATAAAAACATATCTTGTTAACGAAGTTTTCGTCAGTTACAATTGTATTCATCAATATCTCACTAAACTGTAATCTACGATCATAGTTATCCTTATTTAATTCTTGTAACAACAGCATTTTGTAAGGTTTAAATGAATTGTTATGTAATATCCTCAAGACTGAACAATGACCTATCTCATATATTTGTGCAGCTCTGCATGAAGATTATGTGGATCTTCAACAAACCTCTGCATTAAATTTAACCCTTTCATTACTGTGGGAACATATATGTCCCAGCGAATTTCAAAAAATCTACTGGCATCTGTTTGTCTCCAAAGCCCATGTTATTTGAACGCATCCGTAATTTTAGACATTCCTTACTTATTTCCTAGTAGTATGCAACCTACATATCACGTATATAACCTGATAACGTATATAAAATTGATGTTAACAGTAAGTAGAAAACAAGAAATAATTTGTAGTAGATCATAGCACACTACCACCTAGCATTGAAACTTCCGTGTTAAGGAATAAAACAATGATTGGCGCATCACCTAGTGATCGGGCGCGTAACTATATATACATGGCGCTAAATTCAAAAGTTTAGTAATATTACCTAGGATTGTGAACTCATTTTAAAGTAAAGGAAAATCGATATAATCCTAAAATAACAAGAAAAATCATTATCCTATACGATAATAAATATTTTTCGTATACTTTTTGGGTTTTCTTGTTATGTTGGGACTATATTTATTTTCCATTACATTAAAATGCCAAAGTGGTTAAAAAAATTAAAGAATAAAATATAGAATAAAATCTTTATTTATAAAAATGTTACAAGAAATGTTACAAGATGTTACAAGAAATATTAATAATACAAGCCACGTGTAGTATAATTTAGTTTTCTTAATGTTGTGACAAGAACTAGTCAGTATTTAAATAATTGTTTTGTCATTCTTATCAAGTTTTATGTGAATAAAAGTCTAATTCTGCAAAAGACATTTTACTACAATTTTATTCGCATAAATTTACAATGAGGAAGTACTTTAGACCAGATAAACTAGAGGCTGATCCAAACTGTCAAACTTCCACCAAAGAATTCAAACATTGGTAAGTATATAACATTCAAGAATTTTTTAGAAAGCAATGAATCTAAAGATAAATCCCTAGAAGATAAAGATAAGTACATTTTTAAAAAATTAATCTACGATTACATAAGCGAAGCAATCAATCCGGAAAACCAATTGCTTTTTTTACACATACCCTTACAGATTCTGAATGAAAACATTATGCAATTGAAAAAAAAAAGCAAATGAGTTGAAGTATTAAAAAAAATGCAGACATTATCTGGTAGAAAAGCAATTCTAACCAATTACAGATTAAATCACTATTTGGTTTATATAGAATGACGGTATATATCAAATCTAACAAGGAGAACTAGCTTTACTTCACAAGAATTTATTAATTATCTACACTCTAAAGGAATATATTCAAGTAGAACAACACCATATAATCATGAAGGAAATGGTTAAGTCGAAAAATACAATAAGTTATATGGAAATTGGTGAATCTAGCATAGAAAACCAAAAATTTAGAATTCACTTAATGGAAAACTACTTTACCATGTGCTCTGCACTATATACGAAGTTTACTGTTGAATTGTTATATTATTGAATCAAGATAATGATGAAGGTGCAAATAACACACTAGAGAATTCCACTACTAAATAAATACCAGATGAGACAGAAAATTTACCTGTTCAAAAACCTGATGATAATGATGAACCAAGATTGGAAAATTCAGATTTTTATTCTAGCTGTAAATCAGCTGGAGCTAAAAATAAACCAAGATAGTTG
The DNA here is from genome assembly GCF_040954645.1 of Diabrotica undecimpunctata. NCBI lineage: Eukaryota > Metazoa > Arthropoda > Insecta > Coleoptera > Chrysomelidae > Diabrotica > Diabrotica undecimpunctata. Next base: position 43,738,833 of record NC_092806.1, read on the forward strand.
CAATATTTTGTTCAAAAATAGGGACGGGTGAATGTAGTATAATTTAGTGTTCTAAATGTTGTGACAGGAACTTGTCAGTATTTAAATAATTTTTTTGTAATTCTAATGTCAAATTAAAGCCTAATAAGCAACAGACAGCCATCAGACATTGTGAGTTTTTTGTAGTACTTTCATCCTAATGTAATAACACACACTATCAGTGGTCAAATAAAACTCTTACAGTCTGGCGTTCTACTCACAGAAAGAGAGAACTCAAGGACCCTGCTAAGTTGGAAACAGAACAATTAAATGATTTAGTTCTAGAAAGAAGTTTATATACATTTATACTCATGCTATATGTTATATATTTATATGATAATACTTTTATTCTTTATATATATATATATATATATATATATATATATATATATATATATATATATATATATATATATATATATATATATATATATATATATATATTGTTATGATGTGTTTTTTGTTTGAATGATGAGCAATGAGTATTTTTAATAATATAGGGTTTTTATCGCGGTTCTCAAAGAATTAGTTTGTAAGTACTTTTTTAAATTATCTTTATTATAACTATTATGGAACACACATATATATCTAACCTAGCCAATGTAAATTTAAAATAAACTATCTTTAAATTGATACTCTTATAAAACTAATTAAATTCTATAGACAATGTAAAATTTAAACAAACTATCTTCAAAATTGAAATTGTTATGACATTAACTAAATTATATTAACAAAATTTTGTACCTTTCTTTCACTGAATGCCTAAATGAACTGTTTTCCACTATATAGATTCTAATCACCACTGAATGTCTTCGTACTTCGGTTATCCTTGTTTTTGTGAAATTACTTTTTCCAATTATCAGCTTCTACCAATTTAAGATATAGTTTTCTTCACCAGCATTTATACACCACCAACCAAACCAGCAAACAGCATTTATATTTATTCTTCTTTTCAATATACCAATATCCAATTATTATAAGTTGATTTATACTAATCTCCAACCATAATATAATTTAATTTCTTCCAATATACTTTTTTTAATCTTCAATAATTATTTGTGTATAATTATAAATGTGCATTAAATATATGCATAATTTTTAATCTTCATTTAACTCACTATATTAAACAATTTTACTATTTGTAACTGATTCACTGACTCCAACTAACTTTCATATTTCTTACTAAACTTTTCTGACTGACTTCTTGAAAATTCTGAACAATTTACTTCACTAACTAAACTGTGTCTACTAACTTTCATAATGAACTGGCCTGACTTCTGACTAAAAACTGCCATCTTGAATCCAAATCACGGGTATTTATATCTTTTTGGATATTCCAGAATCATCTGGTAAGAAACCATGTTCGATCTCGTTCTATTTCTTCGATATGGATGTTCTCGAAAAAATATCTGTTCCATCCACCGACATAATCATTATTCCAGAATGTTCGACCGTAAACAATGGTCACACTCTGCACTCTGGAGAATTCGTTAATGTTCCATTGATAATTTTGTTGACATTTAGGCTTTTCAGATCAGAATAAACATTTAAATTAGTAACTAACACTCTAATTTAATAAAATACACAATTCAAACAATATATTATTATAACCCCACTTTATATTCGTAATAATTCTAAAATTCTATCTGTCACTTCGAGAGTATTTTTGGTTGCCTATGCACATGGCTCACTTAAATATATTTACAACATTAAAATACAACTTTTTACAATTATTATATGATAATTTCTTAAAAATACCCTCACATAAATAATTTTTATTAAATTCTCTAGTATATGACTTATTTAAAACAACCAAATATCTAATATTATGTAGTATATAACTTATAAATTATTTTCTATAAACCCTAATCGTATCAATACCCCAAAATAATATTTAAAATAAATAATTTACTTATTATTTTTTTAAATATTAATTTTCTCATACCTTATTAAATTTAATAAATCAAAAAAAATTTTTTTATTTATTTAAAATGTGTTAAATACATCCCTGTTCGCTGTCTATGTCAAAGCAGAGAACAACGGATCACAGTTCGGCTATTCTATGGTCAAACTGTCATGTCAAATGGAGAATGGATTTTATCAGAGAATAAAATATAACCTTAATTAAAAATATAATCTATATTGTGTTCTGTTTATTTATAGACAAAATCTAGGAATTATTTCCATTCAAAATAACTTTCATCAATATAAATTGGTAAGTTTTTCCACTTTATTATATTAGAAAGACATTTATTTATAGAATCAATTTTGTATCTAACCCCAAATTATGATTTTTAGGGTACAAAATAATTTCCATATGTATCAGACAATAAATATGATGTCAAATTGATTCAAAATAATGAAATCTACTATCTATTTAACAAATCAAGTCTATTGAATAAAATGGATATATCAGTAAGCTGTTAGTGTTAAGTTTATAACCTAGATATATCATTACTTTTTGAAAAATTGTACATTTTTCTTGATTTATTTTTAGTCCAACTTTGTCTAATCTATTTATTATAATTTTTAGGTGTTTCTCATGATCTTCAGCAGTTTTAGAAAAAATTAATATATCATCAATGTAGTGAATTACAAAATGTTCATATTGATCCAAAATATCATGAAGACATCTACATAGAGCACTGCAAGATGATTGAAGTCCAAATGGTACTACTTTGAATTGATATACTACTCCATCTATCTGAAATCCTGTATACTGTCTACTTTTTCTTTCTAGAGGTATTAACCAGAAACTATGCTGTAAATCGATTTTAGTGAAAAATGACATTCCTGTAATTCTTCCTAATATTCCATCTATACTCATTGGTGCTTCAAATTGCTTTTCAGTAATCTTGTTAATATTCCTTGCATCCAAACATAACCTGATTTCACCTGATCTTTTTCGTACTACTACTATGGGGTTAATAAAACGTGTGTCTGCCTTCTCAATGATCCCATCTTCTAACATATTATTAATTGTTTTGTTTACTTCTTCTCTGTATTTATATGGTATTGGGTATGATTTTGTTTTAAAATCTTTTTCTTCTTTAACTTTTATACTATGGATATAATTTTGTGCAATTCTATTTTCTTTATTGACAAGTCCCTTGTGTTGCTGCAATATGGAAATGACTATTGATTTATATTCTTCAGGGCAATTTAAAACTTTCATTATATCTTTTTCTTTACAAATAAAATTATTCTTCATTATGTACTCATTATTCCTTGCTTCCAATTTTACGCACTCCGCCTCGTAGGCATCCATCTGCTTAAAATTTCCATTCCTTAAATATTCACTACAATAATTATTCTTTACATTCTTTTGGGACATTTCCCTATCATCAAAATACATTTCTTCTTCATAAACATCATTATTTTCTTTTAATAATATCCTATCAACTCTTATTCCTTCTTCCACCTCATCTTTCTGCATAAATTTAATTATTTGCCCTTCCAAAGTTACCATTTTTTCTTCAAAATCTATCTTTACTTTCTTCTTTTCCAATTCATCATTTCCCATTAATATATCAACACATAAATCCTTGACAATAAATCCTTGCATATTAATTTCTTTATTAAGAATATTAATTTTAAAATTGGCTAGTTTATCAATTTCACCCAACTTCTTATTATTTGCACCAATAATTTTAATTTTTGGAATCTTTATTATATCTGATAGTTTTAATGTATTAAAAATAAAATTCTCCGAGACTAATGTACTTTCTGAACCAGTATCTATCATAATTTTAATCATTTTAATTTTGGCCAAAGCATTTATATAAATTAAATTAATAGATTCAATAATTTTCTCTTCATCTAAAGAAATAAATTCAGAAGGTTTTTCATAATAGCAATGGCCTAACTTGTAATTCAGAAAGTTTACTGCACAAAATTTTGATTATTAGAATTGTCAGATTGTATCTGACCACTTGGATCTGATGTCCTATGTCTTTCCCTACTATGACTTCTACTCACATTTTCTTGCCTTGTACTATTTCGTTCCCTGTCTTCGCAGCTCCTATTCCTTTGTACACAATTTACCTGTCTGTTATAGTTAGGTCGCTCTGTATTTCTTCGATTATTAAAATCTTGTCTATTATTATTAGTACTGTTATTAAAATGTTGTCTATTATAATTACTGTTATTATTATTAAAATTTTGTAAATTATTACCATATCTATAATTATTATATGATTGTCTATATTGTTGATTATCATTTTTATTATATTGAAAGTTATTATTGTTTTTTCTGTTGTTATTATTACTTGTCATATTGCCTCTTTGTATTCTTTGAATAAAATTAATAAAACTATCTATTGTTTGAATATTTTGTACAGTTACGGTTTGCACAACATCAGCATCAAAATGTCTAGATACATTTAAGACTGTTTCATCCTCTCTAAGTGGTGGTTCTAAATATTTTGCAACTGTTATCAGTTTTAATGCATAATCTACCATATTTGATTTTAAATTGTGATTATACTTTCCAAAATATAGAATTTCTCTAAACTTGGCTTGCTCTAGTTCACCCCAATAATAATTTAAAAATTTATTTTCAAATGTTTGAAAATTATCTAAATCATTCTCAATACTAGCAAACCAAGTTGCTGCATTGTCATTTAATGTCATTCTAATATAATCTTTAATATCATTAATATTATTCACAAATCTTAATTTATGTTTTAAACTATTTATGTATACTCTAGGATGCAAATTTTTTATATTACCAGAGAATTTAATCCCAGTCTCATTTGTTAAATTTAAGTAAGGTCTCCCTATGTCTCTCATTTGTGAAATATCATCTATTCTCTGTTCCACATTTCTTATTTGATTACTATTTATTTGGATATTTTGTTGTATATCGTCTAATTTTTCTTCTGTGTTTCTCCTGTCTTCGTTAATTTTTACTTCTAAGTTACATTTCTGTAACTCTATTTTCTGTTCTATATCTATTTTATTATCTTGAATAATCCTCTTTACTTCTGTCCTCTCATTGTCTATCCTTTTCTTGTAGTCATTCCGTATACTTTTTATTTCATTTGCAACTTTTTTCTCTGCAGCTTCAAGTTTTTTATCCATTTGTTTTTCCATTTGTTTTACAATTTTATTATTATTATCTTCTATTTTCTTTTCTAATTTTCTATAATTCTCTTTCTACTTCATTTCTGCAGTATCTTGTGGAACTTGAACTAAACTCTCCTCTTGTATAGGTTGTGTTTCTACTTCTAAATCTTCTTCATTCTTTTTGCTTCTTGTACCTTTCTTTCCTTGAGACATTTTGAGACTTTACTTGTTCAAATATAATTAAAAATAAAATCTATAATTTTTCCTTTCTACTGATAATTAATTTAATTATATGAGAGCACTTATCTTCCCAAACTAATTCTTTTAAATAGAGAGCCCCACGTTGGGCGCCAAATTGTTATGATGTGTTTTTTGTTTGAATGATGAGCAATGAGTATTTTTAATAATATAGGGTTTTTATCGCGGTTCTCAAAGAATTAGTTTGTAAGTACTTTTTTAAATTATCTTTATTATAACTATTATGGAACACACATATATATCTAACCTAGCCAATGTAAATTTAAAATAAACTATCTTTAAATTGATACTCTTATAAAACTAATTAAATTCTATAGACAATGTAAAATTTAAACAAACTATCTTCAAAATTGAAATTGTTATGACATTAACTAAATTATATTAACAAAATTTTGTACCTTTCTTTCACTGAATGCCTAAATGAACTGTTTTCCACTATATAGATTCTAATCACCACTGAATTTCTTCGTACTTCGGTTATCCTTGTTTTTGTGAAATTACTTTTTCCAATTATCAGCTTCTACCAATTTAAGATATAGTTTTCTTCACCAGCATTTATACACCACCAACCAAACCAGCAAACAGCATTTATATTTATTCTTCTTTTCAATATACCAATATCCAATTATTATAAGTTGATTTATACTAATCTCCAACCATAATATAATTTAATTTCTTCCAATATACTTTTTTTAATCTTCAATAATTATTTGTGTATAATTATAAATGTGCATTAAATATATGCATAATTTTTAATCTTCATTTAACTCACTATATTAAACAATTTTACTATTTGTAACTGATTCACTGACTCCAACTAACTTTCATATTTCTTACTAAACTTTTCTGACTGACTTCTTGAAAATTCTGAACAATTTACTTCACTAACTAAACTGTGTCTACTAACTTTCATAATGAACTGGCCTGACTTCTGACTAAAAACTGCCATCTTGAATCCAAATCACGGGTATTTATATCTTTTTGGATATTCCAGAATCATCTGGTAAGAAACCATGTTCGATCTCGTTCTATTTCTTCGATATGGATGTTCTCGAAAAAATATCTGTTCCATCCACCGACATAATCATTATTCCAGAATGTTCGACCGTAAACAATGGTCACACTCTGCACTCTGGAGAATTCGTTAATGTTCCATTGATAATTTTGTTGACATTTAGGCTTTTCAGATCAGAATAAACATTTAAATTAGTAACTAACACTCTAATTTAATAAAATACACAATTCAAACAATATATTATTATAACCCCACTTTATATTCGTAATAATTCTAAAATTCTATCTGTCACTTCGAGAGTATTTTTGGTTGCCTATGCACATGGCTCACTTAAATATATTTACAACATTAAAATACAACTTTTTACAATTATTATATGATAATTTCTTAAAAATACCCTCACATAAATAATTTTTATTAAATTCTCTAGTATATAACTTATTTAAAACAACCAAATATCTAATATTATGTAGTATATAACTTATAAATTATTTTCTATAAACCCTAATCGTATCAATATATATATATATATATATATATACTTTTATTCTTTATATATATATATATATATATATATATATATATATATATATATATATATATATATATATATATATATATGGTATATATATAAATCAGAATCATAATATAAGTTCCAGAAAAATATTCTGGTTATCAACAAAATTATGATTTTGATTAGATTAGCAAAATATTGCTTCTTGCAAAAAGAAAACCCAAGAATGAGGAATAATAGAATGATAGCAAATAGAAAAACAAACAAAAAAAAAGAACAATGGATAAGGTAAATAATTTATTTCTAAGGTATGCTTAAAGTTTTCACCCAGAATGTAAGCTTTGATAAAACCTGATATAGTAACTTTATTTGCTCAGAATAAACTCTAAACAACAGAGGATAATAATGTTTTTATGCCTGAAATGACAAACACAATTACAATCAACAGATTTTTTCACCAGTATGTCATCTTAAGATTAGTCATCCCATCCCTATCATCAACAGAATAGGAACGATCCCTGTCGACACATTCAAATTTATTTATTCATTCATAACTCTGAACACCTTACCGCTGTCTGTGTGGATGCAGGCTAATATACGGGACAAGCCGATTAAATATTACAACTTACAATATACAAAATAGTGGTTAAGTACACAGTATTTTACGATAATAAAATTAAATAATGTGAAATAAAAATATATTTTGTACACAAACACATGCATGTACATTTGTATATATATATATATATATATATATATATATATATATATATATATATATATATATATATATATAATTAAACATGTAATTACATTTTAAAACCTATAAACCCAACAGTTAGTTCTATGATTCTAAAATCCAGCACAATAAAGATGGAAAAATAACATAACAAAAATAAAAAAATATGTAAAGTATTACCTAGTTACAATAAAAACATGAAGTATTTTACACAGTTAAGGTTCCAAAATCTATGGTACCAGTAACTCTTCTACTAATATTTATATATTTATTGAGGGACATATTAAATACATTTACATTTAGGTTGTTTAACAAAGATAAGTATCTATTCAGTGGGCTATTAGCACCATAGGTTGTTCTACAAAATGGAACATTAAAAGTACATAGATGAGGCAAAGCATGGTAATATGGTACTCTAAGACCAATCTCACTCACAAGAGAGGGACAGATCCCTCCTAAAACTTAAAGCAGGCAAGCTCATAGACCTCTCCATGATAGTGTAGTCATGGTCTGCTAATCTAATCCAACTTTAAAAGGCGCACACCTGTAGAAATTTATGCCGAACCCTCTCTAAGATGATGCTTTTTAAGATAGTTGTTGAACCACCACCTACAAATAATTCAAATACTAAGCTAAGTAAGACTGGTTTTATAATATATAATTTTAGGTTAAATTTATAAACTAATTTTATAAGTAAAAGGACAGATATAATGTGAATAAAAATATATGCCAGTGGTATAATAGTTCTTACCTGGTCCTGGTAAAAACAAACTCGGAACGGCTGTTCTCGTAATACCGCTATTTCCAACATTGACTATATCTTCCTCTTTAAAATGACTAGCGCATACACGAAAATTGTTATAAATAGTTTCTTTTGCAGCATTCTCTAATTAGGGCTCTTAACAGCATTCACCCATTTATCAAACATATCCATATAATATCCTGGACTTAAAAAACGGTATTGCTTGCCAGTAAGCGTCTATATTCTTTGCCAGTAGTATCCATGCAATCTGGAACACATCTTTTTTGCTCAGTTCTTCGTCTCTACATTATTATTTCATGTAATGTGTTCGATTCCATAATAAAAAATCGTCGAAAATTGTACGATTTTGCACTATTTATATAAAAAAATTTAAATTATAAAATAAATTATAAAAAATAAAACAAATACAAATATGGCGCCGTATTTGTCTAAACTCAACTTTGACTTGATCACAGCACACTCCCTCCGCGCAGGAACGAGACTAGCAGCGCCACCAAACGAATGGGCGCCTAATCCGAACATGATTTGACCTTGGCTATCCCTGTTACCAATCTAGGTGTAATTTTATCTATGTAGTAGATAAAAAAATGCATACTGCTCTCGAAAGTAACACCAAGATCCATCGATAACAAAAACACATTATCATCGAAGATATGAAATAAATACAACATATCGATAAAAAAGCGGCCAAAAACAATTTAAAAATACATTTTTGTTATAATTTTTATTTGTCACATACATCGCACCTAAAAGTTTCTTCTACCGCTTCACTGTAGACACGTCTCTTGACTTTAGTGCATTCAGTGGCGGATCCAAGGGGGGGTCACGGGGGTCATGACCACCCCCAAAACAAAATTAAATATTAATCAAATATTCCTAAATAAATAATTTAAAACCCATCAACCCTATAAGCAGGAAGTAAAGAGTTGAAATGATTCAAACTCATTTATTCTAGGGGTAAGTGTAGAATTATACGGAAGCCTTTTTAAATAGCTCTTTAAAAAAATCAACAATCCTAAATACAGTAATACCTCGACTAAGACTTCCACGAATTCAGAGTTACGCGATTTTCAAATTTTTTCAATTTGTCATTTGAGTGCCAGAGAATTGTTCAATTATCGATGAGATAGAATTACCGACCACACATTATTGCTCATTCAATATACCTGACATCACTTTTCGCACGAAATCAGCACATTTTTATTTTGTATTAGGTATTTCTTATCTTCAGTTTGTCTACGAATTGGTTGTTTGTAATTTGAATATGTATTATAATTGTTGAGACTGTGTGCTACATTTTATAATTTATCTATAATAAATATCAAAGTGAATATTGTTATTGCATTAGCTCTGGTTGATACGTTAGTGAATAAAAATAAAGGAACTGAGGGCTGCTGTCCAAGATATTTGTGAAACTGTAAAACAGTAGTTTGTCTTAGTGATGTTTTAGGTACAACTGTATCACTTAGTCATCTTCTTCAGTCATAAAAATTAGATTTTAAGTAGGCTACTGAGGCCATAGAGGACACTAAATGCAGTCTTCAAAATTAAAGATAAAATGCTGAATCTGTTTTTAACAAACTTTACAATGAAGTAAACAAATAGCTGAAAAACTAGACATTAAATTGAAGATGCCTCGTATAGTTTCTCGTCAAACCTGTCGTCAAAACCAATCTGCTAACTTCTGCGAAGAATATTTCCGAAGATCTATTTATTTACCCCTTTTAGACAATATCTTAATTGATTTAGAAGAACGACTTTCACCGGAAGTTATAAATCTATTTAATCTTCGAGTTATTTTACCTAAAACTGATAACACACCAGAAGATAAAGTTGCATTAAAAAAATTGTTGACACCTTTCAGGATATTATTGGACCAACTACTTACTGCATATTCCACAGTAGAACAAGAGTTTTCACTGTGGATTCAATAGTGGAAAAGAGTCGTGCAAAATAATGGAAAACTTCGTGATTTTATTTTAGAAGTATTAGAAAACTGCGATATCCATATGTGTTTAAATATCAGAATATTTCTGAAAATATTAATTACACTGCCAGTCAGTGCAGCAACAGCAGAGCGTTTTACGCTAAAGCGTCTAAAGACTTGGCTTAGAAATAGAACTTCTGCGGAAAGGTTAAATGGCTTAGCACTCATCAATATGCATCCTGAAATTTCTCTAGATGTTAATGAAATCATAAAGCGATTTGCTAAATCGGATAGGTGAAAAGAATACATTTTTATAAAATTATATAATAATTACTGATCTTATTCTTATAGTATTTTTAATCACTGAACTTTTATTTACCACTCGTTGCCGGCCATTGCTGACAATTCGTGAGAAAAATTTCAATACCGAGTAAAAAAATATTTCACTCACTTATAGCCTAATATGCCTAATTATAGAAATAACTATTCCTTAATTATATTATGCTTTTTGTTGAATAAATTAATTTATTCTTAAGGTTTCTTCTTCATTACGGAAGGGTGGCTATAACTACAGAAAATTGCTCTCTATCTTGAGCTGTTCTTAGTATCGAATGTGTGTCCATACCTGTCCAGTCTCTTACATTTGTCAGCCAGGAGCATTTTTTTCTTCCTGGACCTCTTTTTCCTTCTACTTTCCCTTCCATTATGAGTCGTAGAAAGTTATATTTTTCTTCTCTGTAAATATGTCCTAGATAACTCGTTTTACTGTTGTTTACAATAGTTAGTAGTTTTCTCTCAGTCCTCATTCTTCTCAACACCTCGTTATTGGTCACATGCTCTGTCCACGAAATGTTTAGCATTCTTCGAAAAACACACATTTCAAAGGCTTCTATACGCCTCATACTTGCAATTCCGAGCGTCCATGTTTCCACTCCGTATAGCAATAAGGAAAAAATGAATGTTTTTACAAATTGATATCGGATATCCAACGATAAGATAGAGTTTATTAGGAATGTGAAATACATTTATTAACTTACATTGAGTTATTGCATTTAAATTACTTAACTTTGGTTTATACTTACTTATTCTTGGTTTGTTCTTGATTTTGTAGCTATAGGATAGGTGGGTTTAAATTAATTGTCTTTAAAATACCTAGTTTAAATCGACAGTCCTTGATTTTTCAGTATTTATATTTTAATAACTTTCCTTTGGTTTAATAGTCTTGTACACTTGATTTTACTGTCATAGATTATGTGGGTTTAAATTATTTTTTTTTGTTCAAGTTTAAGACCACTTAATGTTGTACCCTTCTTTGCACCCGTAGGGTATTTGAGTTTTAATAACTTCTCATTGCTTTAATATATTGCTTAAAACAATTATTGAGAAAAGATGCAGAAATCTAAATCCTATAAAAAAATCACCCTGAAAACCCATGCCCTCCCCCCCCACTTGACAAAAAATTTCTGGGGATCAGCCACTGAAAGGTGCAAAAATCTAAATCCTGTATCAAAATTACCCTCAAGACCCATGACCCCCCCCCTGACAAAAATTTCTGGATCCGCCACTGAGTGCATTTTAGGTGATACCAGATTTGACAATCGTCACAGCCAGCATTCTTTTTGCTATCTTCTTCAGCATCGATGTAGAGATTTTCTAAACAAACACCACATTTTTGTTTGACTTGATGATTATACATATACACAATACCTTCATTATCTGATACCTTAGTTGCCATTTCCTTTAGTATTTTATTTCTTTTGTACACCATGTTGTTATTTAGTTTTTTCTTCCTATTCTCCAATCTCTTTTCCTTCTCGTTTTCCTTATCCGTTTTTTCTTTTTCTTTGTAATTATAATGGTGCCTCCATGCCTTTGACGATATAGCGCTAGGAAACCGTTCACGAAGGGGTTTCGAAGATTTCTGAAGTGGCTGAGGATATTTTAGGTGTTTATTAAATGGTGATTCTTTAGTTGCAGATACAGCCATATTTACTTCAGGACTTTTCTCCTGTAAAACTCTTAAGGGACTTAAAGTTTTGAGACCGTTTAACGTAGAATTATTATTTGCCGACGTATTGTCAGTGCAATTCGAAAATGATGACAAAGTGTCTTCAAAGACTTCTAAAACTGTACTTACAGAAGGCAATGATTGGTTTAAAACACTTTCTAACAATTTACTTACTTCTTCTTTAGGAATATTTAAATTACATTTATTTTTAGTGACGTTGACTTGTTAACATCAATAATTTATAAACTACCATCGTCGGTCACTTTATACTTTGCCGATTTCAACAATGGGCGTAGTATTTATGCCTTCTTCAGAACATTATTGTTTTATAAAAGTTAGTACTTTAAGAGTACTGTTAAGATATTTTTGAGTTATTGGAACTATTGGATCTTTACTGTTTTTATTAATTACTGTCAAAGTATCACGAACACATTTTGTGTAATCAATATAGTCAGGGTTAAATGGAAACAAGCCGCTTGCCTTAAAATCGTTTTTAATATTTGTTGGCATCTGAGAATAATGCCTTTTGAAAAACTGGGCAAAAATTTACTTTCGATAACGCTTTTCATTAATTTTCGCTTTCCCATTTTCGTACAGCATTTTTTCAATACACTTTTAGCGGCTTAAACACCGACACATCTTTCGATTGTGATGGCTACATATACGTCGTGTTCGGTGGAAATGCGAATAAAATTATACCATTTTTATCACAAAAATTGTTTAAGTCTAAAGACATGTGAGAACGATGCACATATACTAAAAACAGTACAGGTTTCTTAATATTCTCTTGTTCCAACCAATTATTTAATGCATTGACAACAAATTCAAAAAATATATCAGTCCGCATCCAGCCGGAATCTGATTTTCGCAAAATCCAATTATCGGGCATAGCTTCTACTAATGCTCGAAGCAGTTTCACATAAGGAAATACTATTACAGGTGGGTATACTCTACCATCAGCATAAATCGTAACTCTATCTATCTATACAGCCCTTGCTGTCCAATTTTGGACATAGACCTCCTCTTCCTTCTTCCACGTCTCTGTATTGTAGACAGTTTGTATCCACTTCGGGCCTGCGTGTTTCTTTAAGTCATCTGACCATCTCATTTGTGGCCTTCCTCTTTTTCGTTTGTAACTATATGGTCTCCAGTGTATAATCATCTTATTCCATCTGTCGTCTTTCTGTCTTTTAGTATGTCCATGGTATGGACATACCATAAGACAAATCGTAACTAGTACTGTTAAATCCTCTTTTGTGTTTTTGTTTGATAATTTCTTACAAATTTTTATATCCTTTTGGTCCTTGGACTTTGCCGCTTTTTGGACAGAGATAAAATCTGCTTTCATCTGCGTTAAACATTCTACTAGAATCAGCAAATAATTCACTAGCTCTTTTATCGTTTAAAAAGGTTTCTAGATCTCTAAACCAGACTAGTATTGAGTGTTTAGATATTATTGACCTTGTAGACCTAGGAATATTGTACCTTCTACAAACTTCCTATATTTTTCCGCCGTTATATCTGCAATGGCTTTTTGAAGGGTATCTTGGGAATAAAGATGGAACTTTCTTTTGGAACAGGTTGCCATGGTCTAAAATTAATAAAAATAGAAAAAAGGTAAATTTAAACTCTTAACAGTGTATAATTTTGAATTAATAAAGATTTGGCGGACAACTAGTTAAATTACCCTTACCACTTCAGACTGGTCGTCGACCACTTAGTTTAAGTCCCGAATAAGTGAGTTATAGAAAATTTATAGGTGGCCGACTTCTAAAAATCCTCTATTAATTGTATTGCAACGAATCTTGTTTAGCAAAAGATAAGATATTTACATTGCTAAAATCCTACCTTTAAAAATTGCTGTCACTTAGTTTTCACTTCTTATCTCAGTGATAAATTTGTCGTTCTCATAACACGAGCGAGGTTGAGCATAGACTAAAACGCCCTACACACGTAATGATTTATTGTACTGCGTGTTTATACTGCAGGTCGTAGAGAAAATCGTAAGGTTTGCAGTACTGTCATTTTCTGTACATACGATGCAACACATATCGTACTACAGTAGTTCACATTTATCGTATTTGTGGTGTCGTTATTAAAAGAGTGAGGATTATGTCATCAAGATTTTCAAAAAGAAAAGTTGCGGCCCTTATAACTGCGGTATTAATTGATGAAGATGATAAAAAATCAGTGAAAAAGAGAAAATGGAGTAAACAGTGGTTGTTAATGGATCTCACCTTCTTCAGTTCACGGCTAAAAGATGTTCTTATATTATTTATTTTCTTTTTCATTACATCTTTTGTCCCTTCTGGGAACAGTTCCTGAAATTTCTTAAATAAAATATCATAACTTGAGTTTCTCTTTATTTTATTTGCATATTCTTTTGATTTTACATTCCATAGACAGCTGTTTTGTCTATATATTTCAATAAACTCTTCCCAGAATTTTTTTTGTTTAATGTCCATGATTAATGTCCCAATAACTGGCTATCAACAATAATACTGCCGTAGTCAAGACTCTACACATGTTACAACTTGCGTTCAAACACGATCGTTGCTACGATATTTTATGGAAGCTCCGTACTGCGAACGACACGACTACTACGTACTGCGCAGCATCCAATTTGCCTACGCACGTGACGATTTATCGTTACTGCGGCAGTTTTAACCGATGCAGTACTGGATGCAGTTTGATAAATCGTTAGGTGTGTAGGCCGTTTAATGCTTTAAGATGCCAGTTATTGGCGGGAAACTTTATAACTTTTGCAGGAGAAACTAATGACCTCTATATAGGAGTAAAAATAATACAAATCTATATTTTAGAAATAAAGTTATCTCAAATTTACCAGTTTTTGGCCGACTGCTAGTGGTGGCCGGCGTGCCGGTGAAATCACTCTATTTTTTTAGATAATAATTACTTTATATCTAATAAACAAAATAATAATTGCAACAATAAAATGCATAAGAAGCATTTGGACAATGTAATGCATCAGTTTTGTACACAACTACATACAAAGTACTTTAAGTACTGATCATTCTGAGGTCTCCAACATTCTTTATTGACCAATTAACAGGATTGTTTGAGTTAAAAGTACATACGATTGTTACTAAGTATTATTATTTATTATTAACATAAAAATATTAGTTTTATTTTATCAAAATAATTAAATTTTTTAACTTCGTATTCAGTTACTTGATATTTCATTTACATACAATATGTAGATAGAGGATTTTAACAAAAATAAAAGTGTTTTTATTTAAATTCATCGTTTCCGTATTTCACTAAATTAAAGAAGATCTACAATATCCGCCTCAAACAGTATGCTTACCACCTGGCACAGAACCTCCAGACGAATATTATATCTCCAGACGAATCAAATAAACTGAAGGAGGCCAATTTCTGCATTTTCAGAAATAACTCCAAATCACTCTCACTTCAAAACACTTGTGTCTGATGATGTGATGGGGTGTAGGACTTTAAAGTTTAAAACCACTTCCGCAAGAAAGACTAGAAGACGCATTAGCCACATGTGCATCCATTCGCAGGTCCATGCGTGGCATCTGGCACGCTTATGAATATCCTTGATTAAGCACTGACACTTGTTTTTGGAATTTTCGCTGAAAATAGAAGTATGTTTATATATAGTTACACTAAGAAAAATATTCGAGAAATTATAAAATATTTTGCACACCGTTTTCACAGAACTGCAGCCATAATTGAATTGAAATAATAATACGAAAGTAACATTTCGATCCTGTAGGGTATGCATGTCTGTCCGTCTGTCCATATATCTTTCCAGTCTAAGATTGAAAAAACTGTAATATCTAGGGAAAAACTGACGACGAATTCTTATTAAGCACTTAAACTTATTATGATAAAAATAAAATGCAAATTGACTCTTTTGGTTTTGAGAAAATTATTAAAAATTATATAGCTCGCAAATGACGATAAATACATTCATTAAACATATTTGTAATCAGCTTGACAAAATACGTCTAAAAATATGTTTTGGTTAACTTGCGGTGAAAATTTTTTCACTTTCGGTTTACTATGAAATGTTCCGTCCCTCTGGTGTTTCTAAATTCACGTATTTTTCTCTGTGTCATCAATGCTAATAAGTGCTAATTACAAAGTGATTAAGGTGTCAAATAAAAGACACTCGGTTTTAAGCCAATATAAAAAAACACAAATTAAATCTTACTTCAAATTCACAACTGAATTTATATTGTAGCGTGATTAAATAAAACGAGCGGTTCGAATTTATATACATATATTTATTTATAACTTTACAGTTCGGTACTCTCTTATCAACTAAACTCACTCCTAAAAACGTTACATATATATAACAAAGTTACTATGTTCTAGAATATTCTGGCGTTGTCCCACCTCTAATTCGCCTACGTGACCGGTTATTCTCTCTCGCACTCGATACATCGCGAAATGTTCTAGAAGAGTATTAGAGATGCAATGCAACCGTTACGTGGGCCATGCCAAAAGTATGTTCGTAACACTGCTCCCCTCTTAAATCTGATCGTCCCGATCAGCAAGTCTATAGGTAGGCACAGGATGGCGGAATCTACAGGACTCTCCAGCTCTGCATGAACCCTTTAGAAAGAAATAACAGTCTACTGACTTTGAAGGATACGATCTCATCGGGTTAATGCAACACACAGTAATTCGTACGCCGGTGTCTCGGAAGATCACTTCAAGCATGCTTCTGACAATCTTCCAGTCCAGATTATCTAGTGCATGGCTTATCTTGGGTAAGGCCAAATTCTTGATGTCGTAATTGCACACAATTTTCTTCAAATTAGTTAGAGCACGCCATATATCCTCGTAGCTTGCCCTGTCTGTATATGACTTCCTGGTCACCATATACAGCAAAGATCGAGAACCATCTTCTAATCTCAGTACTCTTCCAACTTTAGGCTGCTGGTTTTTTAACTCGTCCAAACGACCGAATTTCTTATAAAATACGGATGAGATTCCTTTAGTCATCTCAAGATCTTGGGCAACACAGTGGGCTAGAGAGACGTTATGCGGAACACTAAAAAGATCCTGCTGAACTTCTGTGGTCACGCCGAATCTAGCACTCTTTCTCTCTGCGTAATTTGACATAAATTCATTAAAGCTTGGTCGCCGGTCGTCTTTGATCTCATGTTGAAGGGTTCGTGCTTCTTCTGTGTCATTTGAGCCAGCATATGGTGCAAGACGATTTATGTGAACTACTTTTGGTTTACCTTTCGGCAACTTCTTAATTCGGTATATTACGTCATTTATTTTCTTTTTAATTTCATACGGATCTTCCCATTGTTTTTTCAGTTTGGGAGACAAGCCTCGACGACGTTGTGGATTATAAAGCCACACAAGATCACCTACTTCGTAGCTTTCACTCTTGCATCGAGAATCATATTGATCTTTCATTCTGTCACTGGCTATCTGGATGTGTTGTCGGGCAAGTTCATGAATGTTGTTCATTCTTAACTTCAGGCGGTCGACATAATCTTCGCTTGCAACATGTTCTTCGGAAGGTCTGCAGCCAAACTCTAGGTCGCAGGGTAAACGAACTTCACGACCTAACATCAGGCAGGTTGGAGTCTGGCCTGTAGTTTCATTTACGGCCGAGCGGTAGGCCATTAGAAATAAATGAATGTGCTGGTCCCAATCTCTTTGGTGTTCTGATACAACTTTGGACAGGTGTTTACCCATCGTTCGGTTCATTCTCTCGACCATTCCATCTGATTGAGGATGCAGGGGTGTCGTCCTGGTCTTATTGACACCAATCAATTTACAAACGTTTTGGAAAAGGGTTGACTCGAAGTTTCGCCCTTGGTCGGAGTGGATCTCCAAGAGAACACCAAATCGGCTAAAGAATTCTTTAACAAGTACCTCTGCAACGGTAGCAGCTTCTTGATTTGGTATCGCATAGGCCTCAGTCCATTTCGTAAAATAATCCATGGCTACCAGGATATATTTATTTCCATCATTTGTCTCTGGAAGTGGACCTGCAATGTCGATTGCTACTCTTTCCATAGGACTACCAACATTGTACTGTCTCATGGGTGCCCTCTTTTTACCAACTGAACCATTACTGGTTGCACACAGTTCACATTTCCGGCACCACCTTCTTACATCATCTTTACAGTTCACCCAATAGAACCGTTCTCGAACCTTTTGCAGAGTCTTCGTGATACCAAAGTGTCCACCTGATGCACCGTCATGTAACTGACGCAATACTTCTGACACTTTACTTTTAGGTACAATCAACTGAAGCTTAGTTTCTGTACCATCATCGTTCTCAAAGGTTCTATACAGAAGATCATCTTTTAGCACTAGGCAATTCCATTGGCTCCAGTAACACTTGCCTTCTGGACTACATGCACTAATGTCATGCCAAGAAGGTCTTTCACTTCGACGCATCCAATCCAATACTCTTTTTATACATGGATCATCTGTTTGAGCGTCTTGTAGCTGTTGAGGCTGCCATTGCTCATTAATGACGGTGGTTCGTCTCACGGGGCAAAGTCGTTCTTCTAATTTAAGACAGTGATTACAATTTGCACTGCACGGCCGTCTCGAAAGGGCATCAGCATTTGAATGAACTCTGCCAGCCCTGTGTTCGATCTCGTAATCATATTCTTGTAATCGTTCTAACCATCTTGTCATCTGGCCCTCTGGATTACGAAATTGTAGGAGCCATTTTAGAGCAGCGTGATCCGTTCGAAGAAGAAACTTTCTGCCATACAAGTATTTATGGAAATGCTCACAAGCCTTCACTACGCCTAGCAATTCTCTCCTGGTAACGCAATAGTTTCTTTCTGGTTTTGACAAAACTTTGCTAAAGTAAGCGATGACTTTCTCCTGCCCATCTTGGATTTGGGAAAGAACAGCTCCTATTGCACTGTTGCTTGCATCTGTGTCCAACACAAATTTTCCTGCCTGTCTAGGGTAGCTTAAAATCGGTGCGCTGATCAGAGCCATTTGTAAGTGTTCGAAAGCTCTTTGACACTCTTCGCTCCATGTATATTCTTTGCCTTCTTCTGTCAACTTTGTTAATGGCTTGGAGATGTTGGCAAATCCTTGGACAAAACGTCGGTAATATGTACATAGGCCAAGAAAACTTCTAATTTCGTGTTTATCTCTTGGTACTGGCCAATCCTTAATTGCTGCAAGTTTTTCAGGATCAGCTGTTACACCATTACTTGCTACAATATGTCCCAAGTACTTCACTTCTCGTCGAAACAAGTGACATTTCTTCGGACTCAACTTCAGATTCGCTGCCCGCAATCGTTGAAAGACTTCTGTTAGGTTATTGGCATGTTCATCAAAGGATCTTCCAACTACAATTACATCATCCAAATAAACCAGGCATGTTTTCCATGTTAGACCTCTTAAAACTGCATCCATTAATCTTTTAAATGTGGCCGGGGCATTACATAAACCAAAGGGCATAACTGTGAACTGCCAAAGCCCTGATCCTATCGAGAATGCGGTTTTTTCACGATCGGCTGGCTCCATGTCTACTTGCCAATATCCACTTTTCAGATCGAGTGTGGAGAACCAACGAGAACCAGAAAGTGTATCCAAAGTATCATCTATTCTGGGCAAAGGATAACTATCTTTTTTAGTTACTGCATTGAGCTGTCGGTAGTCAATACAAAAACGTGTTGAACCATCTTTCTTCTTTACTAGGACTACTGGTGATGTTCATGGACTGTTTGATGGTTCAATTACCCCTTGTTTGTTCATATCTTTGATGATGTCTTCGGCTTCATCTCTTTTCGCAAATGGAAGTCGTCTAGGTTGTTGTCTGATTGGCTGAGCGTCTCCGGTATTAATTTTATGCTTTACTATGCTTGTTTTACCATTATCCTTCTTATCCATGGCAAAAACATCTTGAAATTCTATTAGCATAGACTTCACTTTTTTAGTTCGTTCATCATCAAGATCTTGGCACGTTTTAATCATCGTCTCAACAAGCTCCTTTGGATACTTAGATTTCGACGGTTTCTCATTAGTATTCATGGAACAAATCGAAGCCACGGGAACACACTGTCCCATCAAAGTTCTTTTACTTAACTTAATAGCAGTTCCCTTTAAATTCATAACTCTTACAGGAACGACATCTCGAATTCTCACCAAAGCTTTTGCTGTTAGGAACTCGGCATTATTCACATCTTCGACCATCCTTAAACTTCCCTCTCGGCAGTAACCATCAGGTCTGGTCATCAAAATTTTCTCACTATTACCGGGTATTGTTACGTCACAAGTAGTTATTAAGCTGATAACATCTTCTTTCTCTTCATGAAACGGCAACTCTTCACCACTGATCTCGAGAACTCCATCTTTGACATTCAATACAGCCCCAACTTTCCTTAGTAAATCCATCCCCAATATGAACTCATCGGAGATCTCTGCAATTAATACTGTATGTTTCACTGTGGTCTGGCCAATGGATACTGACATATTAGCCTCGCCATATGTATTAATTATCTCACCAGTTGCTGTTCTAAGCTTTACTGTTGCAGGCAATAATTTAAGATGGCCTCGTACTACTTCTGGCCGTGCAATAGTTCTCGTTGCACCTGTATCTACCAAAAACGATCTACATTTATTATTGATACGACCCTCTATGTACAAGCTATGAATTCCACCTGAGGACGTAATGTTCACAGTTACTATGGGGGCTGTGTTTCTCGAGGTCGGCAGTTGCCCCTTGTTGTCGACCCGTTCTAGTTTTCCGACTGTTGTATCATTTTCTTGCAATTACGGCGAATATGACCTACGTCACCGCAATTCCAACATCTGGGCTCGCGTCTCTTCGGCATCGTGTTACGAACTACTTTTCGTACCATTTCTTCCAGACGTTCATCGTTTGGTTCGTCGCCTTCTTCAATGGTTCTTACTCGATGACTCCGTGAAGTTTGACTAGCTGTTTCATGTTCCAAGACAATAGCGAGCGCTTCATCTAGAACTTTCGGTCTTGCTAGTCGTAAAGCTTTCTGTAATTCAGTTTCTTTTAACCCATTGACGAAGGTATCTACAGCAATTTCTTCTAAAATGTTGTCTGGTACCTCCGGATAAGCCAACCGCACTATACGAGCAACATCTGCTTCAAACTCTTGCAAATTTTCACTTGCTCGTTGAATTCTACTTCTTAGTTGCGCCTTGTAGACTTGTTGTAGGTGAGCATCTCCATAACGTTTGTCTAGTCGGGTAAACAAGGTCAAGGAAACAGCTTTTTCTTGTTCTGTCCAATGATTGGCTGTCGCAATAGCTTCAAATTGTCTAAGGTATATGGACCAAGAAGACTTTCCATCAAATGGTGGCAATTTGAATCTCATATTATGTGTCGTTTCGTCTCTAGGTGATTCTTCTTTCACTACTGGATCTAAGGCTATTGTGTTAACTGGTGGTAGCACTTTTGTATTAGTTATCATGCTCTCTAACTGTTTGATCTTCTCTTCTACTTTATCGAATGTTCTTGTGACTTCTTCAAATTTGTCATTGTTTTGATTACATACTTCGTCGAATCTTCTAGACATATTTTCGAATTTCTCGTCGTTTTGTCTAGCTATTTCTTTAATAGTTTGAGACGTTTCATTGAATCTTTCATCATTCTTTCGAGAAGATTCTTCAATCATTTGAGACGTTTCATTGAATCTTTCATCATTCTTTCGAGAAGATTCTTCTATCATTTGAGACGTTTCATCGAATCTTTTGGAAACAGTCTCGAATTTATCATCAGTTTTTTTAGAAGTTTCTTCTATCTTCATTAAAACTGCTTCTTCTGCTGACTGAAAATGGAATGTCTCTGGATCATCTCCATTCTTGTTAAGAACAGTCTTTAGTCGTTCTTGGAGTATCTTCTTAGACCCGCTGCAGTCTTCATCACGTTCTTCCAGTTGCTCACGCAACTGTTTTACTGAAAGTTGTACTAGCAGCATCTTTGGTCAGGTACACACGTACTTTTTAAATGTTCTTTCGTACAAAGATCACTACCGATCTACGCGGATGTTCCCGATGAACAATACTTTTCAAAAGTTCAAAAGTCTTTTTCAACAGTCACTGCTGAATTTATTTGTTTTTACTCACACCGTAACACCAACTGTAGCGTGATTAAATAAAACGAGCGGTTCGAATTTATATACATATATTTATTTATAACTTTACAGTTCGGTACTCTCTTATCAACTAAACTCACTCCTAAAAACGTTACATATATATAACAAAGTTACTATGTTCTAGAATATTCTGGCGTTGTCCCACCTCTAATTCGCCTACGTGACCGGTTATTCCATGGACGTATAAACACAGATGGACTCAGTTATTTACATAAAAATGTGAAGCCAAAAATTATTTGACTAGGTCACATTCTCAGCACCTTCAAATGTTGTCACATTTTTTTATTACAATATCTTATTCACGTATCGCTGAAAATATTACTATATTTATTTTATACTCTGCAGGTGCTATCAAACCAAAATAATAATTTATTACTTATATTAATATATTTAATTGTAATTAAAACATCAAATGTGCACATAGTGTGCATATCATTTAATAATAGCGTATAACAGATATCAAAAAATTATTTTATATGTAGAAGCACTGAAACCTATTTATTAATGGCAACGGTGTTTACATTTCTCTGTCTTATGGCTCTACGTCAAACTTCAAATGCTGTTCCATGTCATGTCCATGTTTGTTTACTTTTTACCCAAGATGAGGAAAAGTGTTGTTTTTCGATAGTATTGTTTGTTTACATTATTTAAGATAAGGAACTGAGGAAGCCTGTGTGTTTACATTTTAAAATATGTCTTTCATAGGCGTACCATTGGGTTTATTCATACTAATTACTGTATTGAACAAGATATTAGTTCATGAAATTAGTATAGACATTTTTAAATTGTAAGTAGACATCATCTGATTAAAAAGATATGTTTAGTAGCTTTTTAATTTAATATTTCTCATGAATTAACAATAAATTAGTGAAATGAATAAAACTCATTTATTTTTCTATGTAGGTTTCCAAATAATATTGATTAATGATGAAACTTACTCTAAACTTCAACAGAGAAAACAGTATAAAAAAACCTTTCAAAATCATCCTTTTTGGTTATTTAAACTTGTAAGGAAGCTGAAAAATATTTCAGATTTTTTAATAAAACTATAAATATCTACAATAGACTAGTTAAAAACCTTATGAATATTTTGATTAATAAAACCAAATCTATGAGCATTTTGGTGACCATATGTATGATGAAGATGCAATCGATGGTCACTCTATGAAACTTTCAAAATTGGTTCTTGAGAAATATTTTAAAATTGGAATTCATCATGAAACGAGGACTACTTTAGATGCTAAGACCGTGCGCATAAGAAGCGTTCTTACTAAGACTGTTTTATTTCGCAATCAATAAAAATTTATTTCTATACCAATGTCTTCTATTATGTCTATTTACCATTTTTACTTTAATATTTCTGTTCGGTAAATAGCTTTCCAATAATTTATACATTTTCACGCCTACTTTTTAATAAGTAGGTATATTTGCAAATAATTTTATGTCAAATGCCAGCTTTGGAATGATCAATAAATATGTTTGTAGCATAAACCCTTACTACGAGGAATCCAGTCATATTGTATTAAAACAAATTTGTCACAATTTTAAAAAATATGTTTTAATACAATTATCAATAAATATAGGTATGTACTTAAATTTGACAAATATATATTTTTTAATTGTTTTTTTTTTATCGTAGGATTATTTGATACCTATTAAAAAATTAACTTGAGCTCAACTATATTTTATTGTATTAATTTTAAAGCAAATAAAATTGTATTTTATTTTTTCTATAAAAACGTGTTTTTATACATTATTACTACTTCCAATTATTAACGTCTGAATAATTATCCTCGCGAGTAATAATTCAAGCACGCTTATGTTCATTGAGGAAGTATCACAGTCTATCGATACCCGTTTTACTCCCCTTTACCCTCTTGCCCAGGAATATCGAAGCTTCAAAACAGTGTGTGTTTAAGGTATCTTATTGCTGGGTCCATCTATGTTTATACGTCCATGGGTTATTCTCTCTCGCACTCGATACATCGCGAAATGTTCTAATAGAAGAGTATTAGAGATGCAATGCAACCGTTACGTGGGCCATGCCAAAAGTATGTTCGTAACAATATTGAGCAGCCTCTTGTCGTAATTTTCAATAAAAATCAAGTAATAGTGTTAATAATATAAATACATTTTTAAATAAATAATAAATAATATTTAAATAATTTTATAATTAAAATAAAAATAAAAATAAAATAAAAATATTTATTTATTTATTTAAATTAGTGCATGTGACATCTATGGTCATTAGTAGGAGTTACAGTTGACAGTTTACACGGTATACATGTATATAAATTACAAATATTATTGTAAACATTTAAGATAAAAAAAAATTATTTTGTTTATCAGTTGATTTTTCACCAGGAATTTAATTACCTTGTTGATTTGATCTGAGCTGTTTAGGGCCTCTTTCAAGATAAAACTGATACCATTTCGATATAAAATGGACATGCGCCGAAGTAACTTTATTTCAGTGAATTTGTCAGGTAGGTAGATTAAGCTTCTTTATTCTTGCTTTTAGATTGTACCAATAATTCTGACATGAGATGATACCCATATCAGAGTGACTGTTGTATTTTGGCTTATAACAAGCTGATATATGTCATGAATATCTTGGACAAGAGGATGTTTGATGAATATAGTATTAATGAAGTGTATAGAGGAAAGTAAGTTAGTGCATATGGCTATATGCGTGTTGATATTGGATATTACTGATCATATTTGAAAGCACGTGAGATAGCTAGTAGTTTACCCGTGTGGATACTACAACAAGGAGAAATATTATAGTTCGGTAGGCTGTTGTACTGTGGTTACAGAATATTCAACTCCACTTTCAGTCTTTAACGAGTCAGTGTAAAGAACTATAATATATCTATTTTTATTTATTACTTCCAGAGAGCGAATTCCTAATATATTAACACTGGTATCTTCCTTGTTAAATTTGGTGAGGGAAGTATCATGATGTGGGATTTTGTTGTTCCAATAAGGATTATTAGAGAATGGTAGAGTTCTGGTTTCAGACAAATTTATATCTTCTAATAATGGCTGTAGAAGACTAGGAAAAAGATGTAATTAAGTAACATGTGATAATATGATTAAAGGATATACTATATTGGAGAGGTTGGAAGAAATTACTGCACCATAGGAGAGGAGAAGGTATTCTCGCCTAAGCCATAGAGGAGGTTAATTAGCTTCACACTAAAGATTTTCTACTGGAATAAAACGAATTGCTTCAAGACAGGCGGATACCCTTATGGTGTACTGTATTTAGTAAATATAGGGTTGATTTAGGTGCAGATATATAGATGAAACATTCATAGTCGAGCTTGGAACGAATTATGATCTATAAACTTTTAGTAACATAGTTTCTTTCGCGCCCCAGTGATAGTGAGAGAGTATCTTAATTACATATATTATTTAACCTTTTTAGACAAACTCGTTTAGTTTTCTGAATGTGTTGTTTCCAGGTTAATCTTGAATTAAATATCAGCCCTATTATTTAACAATTCTTAACAACCTATAATTTAAAGTTGTTGACAGTGATATCAGGGTTAAAAGAGTTAATTCTTTTGCTAAATTTAATACCTTTGGATTTGGAATGGGAAAGGGTAAGTCCTAAAGAAGCAACTTTGTTTTGTAGATCATTTACTGCCAATTTTAAAATTGCACTAGCAGTAGCGTGAGATTTACCGTGAGATAGATCATTGGCATATAATACGCATTTGATTAGTGAAACAATATTTTCACTTAACTTGCTAATCTGTTTTGCAGTAAGGAATATACGACCTTACCCAGATGGTGGTCACTGAGAGTGTCGTATAATTTGCGGAGCAATATTTTGTGTCTTACTGTGTCATAAGCTGCTGTCAAATCTACGAAAGGAGCCCCTGTTATAAGTTTTTCTTTAAAGCCCTCTTCAATGTGTTCTGTTAGTGCGAGGACTTGACCGGTGCAAGATTTGCCGGGTCTGAATCCTCCTTGTTGTGGGATAAGGTGCTTGTCGACATTTTTTTCTATTCAGTTGAGTATGAGTCTCTCGTATAGTTTAAAAAAGTGACACAACAGCGAAATAGGTCTGTAGCTACTGGGATTTTCTGGGTCTTTTCTGGTTTTAACAAGGCTATTACTTAAGATTTCCTCCATGATTTTGGAGTTTCGCAGGCTTTGCAGCACGTGTTATAAAGTTGCAAGATCCAGTTTTTTGCTTCTTGGCCTAGATGCTTTATTTTTTCACTGCATATATCATCCACACCTACAGCTTTCTCATCTTTTAATCTGTCCATATCGTCGTGGAGTTCTTTTAGTGTAAAAGTAGTTCCTAGGTTTGTCTTCGAATCCAATCTTCTTCTAGTGTTTGGGTCCTTATATCGGTTCGTAGTTCTTCCATTTATAAGGAGTTGGTTTGCTGTAACCTTGCAAGGTGGTTTATGTACTTTTGGATCACCGCTAAGTTTTTTTTAAGGTTCCATGCTATTTGGCTACTACGTGTCATGTTTATTATTTTCAGGATCCCAATCCACTTCTCCTGTCTGGCTTGACTTAGCCGTTGGAGTAGTACTGCTCCGCAGTCAACCGTTTCTTGGCTAAAAGGGTCAGTGGAATAGAGGGTTTCGTATATTCTCATTAATTTGGATATTAGTCTTTGGACTCGCTGGACATCCCGGGAACATATTGTTGTCTACATTCTCTGGGGATAGCTTTTCTAGACACATTTTTAAGTACCTCTACAAATTTTTCGTAGTTTTCTACTTTTGGTTCAAGACGTAGCAGCTCAGAATCTTGCATGTCTGCATACTTTTGCCAGTTTGTTTTTTGGAAGTTAAATCTTCGTCTGAATGGAATAGCTTGTGTTCTGACAATTGGAAAGATATTTATACCAATTGGTCTATGCGGAGTTTTTGGTATGGGGCAATATACTACTTTGGAACATCGGTCTTCGAAGTTATTACTTAAAAAACAGATATCCGGGTTATATCCTCTTTTTCAAACTTTGATTTGAAAATATGGTGGAAGTTTGGGATCATGGATTAACGTGAGGCCACTCGTTTCGGCCTATGCTTCTACTGTGTCTCTATTTGCGTCCGAATCTGCATAGCCGCAGAATAAACTGTGACTGTTAAAGTCTCCCAATACAAGCTGATTAGGTTGTGATTGGATGTTAGTTGGGGGTGAAAATATAAAAGGTTGGTTTTAGGGCTTGTATAGCGAGGTTATTGTGCATTTGTTTTGCTTGAATACCGCGCTTCCATGCTTATTGTGTGGTATCTCCGGAATCAGTTTCATACCGGAGACTTTCGGTCTCGCTGCAGTTAGATATCTGTGGGTTTCGTGGATGCACAATACCTCACATATTTTTTTGCCATCTGATTTGGTTTGGTCCGGTGTTGGAAGGATTAGCCGTCTACTCAGGAGACGCCGTCAATAGTGTTTACTTTGTAGTTGATGTGGCGCTATTGATCTCGTAGAGGCTCCTTCCTTGTCCCCCAAAATGACACTAACTAATACTGTCAATAAACTCATGATAGAAGGAAGTCATTTAAATCAGTTTAGCGTCAATAGAGGATTAAAACAGCGAGACCCACTGTCAACAGACTTATTCAACCTACTTCTAGAAAAAATAATTAGAGAAGCCGAGATCCAAACCATCGGCACGATGCTGAATAAACATAGAAACTAAATCCTATAAGAAAAAAATACATCGTATTATGACATTCACTATCCGACAAAATGAATAATGATAACGGCAGAGATGAAAATAATAAGAAGAATAACTGACAGAATTAATACATTAGAAGACAGTCCATTTAATACATGAGTATAAAAAACAAAAATGGAATGGAATAAAAATATAGGAACAATGGTTCAAAATAAATTAATAACAGCACAAATCACTAACAGAGTATAGAAGCATTGGGCGACATAAAAACGACTGGTATGACTGTTTAGAAGATATCAAAAATTAAACAGACACTTTGCCTAAAGACACGATAAAGTAAACCAAAGCTAATCAAATGTAAAAAATATCAAAACAACTTAAGCAAATAATAATAGTAATATTAATATGTTCTTGTTTGTTGTTCTATTGCCTTATCAGAAACTAAGAACTTTTAATACATTTTTACTAGCATATGTTTCCTTTTACATTATTAATCATAATTCTTCTAACAACACTTTACTGTCATATTGCCATTTATCAGAATTCCTCATTAAGGGCTTAATATTTCTTTACAGATCGTGCGAAAAATACGCCCAAACACGCCCCTGCAATCTTTTAAAGAGTCATTTCTATTTTGCATCATTTCGGATGAACATATGGCCCTTTCATTATTAAAAATTGCTTTGGAAATACTGGCAGAATGAAAATAACAGTAGGCAAACGGCAGTGATTTAAAATAGACAAAATATACCACATATCACATTAACTATTTTTATGGACTTTTTTACTAGACAGCGATTTTTTTAAAATAACTTTTTTTTTCTTTTATATATTTTTGCAAATGTTGCGTATTAAATAATAAATATTAACATATATAGCATATTTGTTTGACCTCAGCAATTTTCCCCTTTTACTTTAAAATATGTTATTGTTCATTGAATTTTTATCATGCTTACTGATAAAGAACAAATTGTCGCTATTATTTATCTTCTTCTTTAGGTGCCATCTTCTTAAGGTTGGCCATGACCTCTGCAAAGTCTTCAATATTTTGGACTTTCCTTATTAAACTTTGAAAGTCTAATCTTTGATGTTGCCCAGCCAGGTCATTTGTCGTCTACCCGGGCCGCGTCTGCCTTCTATTTTCA
The DNA here is from genome assembly GCF_040954645.1 of Diabrotica undecimpunctata. Classification (NCBI taxonomy): domain Eukaryota; kingdom Metazoa; phylum Arthropoda; class Insecta; order Coleoptera; family Chrysomelidae; genus Diabrotica; species Diabrotica undecimpunctata. Next base: position 43,768,067 of record NC_092806.1, read on the forward strand.
CTTCTATAATAAGCTGAAGGAAGTTATACCTGTCGTGTCTAAATATGTGTCCAAAATAAGATGTTTTACGCTTCTTGACAATTTCTGTGAGTTCACGTTCTCTATTTATACGCCTTAAAACTTCTTCATTTCTAACGCGATCGGTCCATGGAATTTTCAGGATACGACGAAATACCCACATATCAAAGCTCTCTAAACGTCGTAACAAGCTGACTGTTAACGTCCAAGCTTCCACGCCGTGTAATAGTACACTATATACATAACACTTTATCATGCGGTATCGTCGGGACAAATCAAGATTACGGGTAGTGAGTAACTATCGCATCTTTAAGAAGGTGTTTTTTGCCTGTTCTATTCTACATTTAACCTCTTGTTCTTGGTCTAAGGTTTCATGTATCCAACAGCCTAGATACTTAAACTTTTTCACTTGTTCAACTAGATTGTTGTTGACTAGTATGTTTATAACTGGTGTGTGTTTTTTTGAAATTACCATTGTTTTGGTTTTTTTTACATTCACCTTAAGGCCGTATAGTTCTCCTTCTCGCACTACTTTGGTTAACAGAATTTGTAGTTCTTCTTCACTGCCAGCAAATAGTACTGTATCATCGGCATACCTGATATTGTTCACGATTTTTCCATTGACTTTTATTCCTTCTTGTGCTTCATTTAGAGCATGTGCAAAGATGTCCTCTGAGTACAAGTTACATAATAATAGTGATAGTATACAACCTTGTCCTATTATTTATAACTATTTAATTGTAAATAAATTTAAAGTTGTTTGTTGCCTTCATTTTTCTACAAATCAATTAAAAAATAATGATTGATTCACTATATGAGCAGACCAATATTTCACAGCGCATCAGACTCAAATCAATTAGCTCCAAATTTCTCGATTAGTCCTAACTAAATAAAATTCCGAAATTAATTTGTTTCCATACGACTCAATATAAGTAAAAAAAATTGATAAAGGCCACCCCAACACTCCGAAGAAAATAATGCACCATCCCATCTACCCCTCACTGGGAGTAAAGGGTATGCGGGTATAAGGGATGATAATTACGATTGGAAAATCGACAAAAGCTCAGTGGGTGATTATTTTAAACGGTATGATTTATATCTAACTCTTCCGTGCGTTTTTTTTCCGAAATAATCATGCGTATGGCTCAAGTACTTGTTTTTAAGAGATTGGCATTGAGAAGCAAATTTACCACTTGGGTTGGTTTCATTTGGAATTCAAGTGGCTAACATATGAAGAAGTTTCTGTTTGGAGATTTTTATTGTTCCTGTTCGACAGTTTGGATTCTAGTTCCGATCACTTCTCAATTTAATCAATTTAATAGAAATATTTGAAAGTTTTTTGACATACAGATTGAACCAATTTAAAACGGAACATACAATTTAATATATATCTGTTTGAACTGCATTTGAAATAGTGGACCAATATAAAACTTGGACAAAAATAAATCCATACCCGGTGATAGACATTGTATAAAATATCGTTCAACTATCAGTCTCCTTTAAAGGAAAGAGGAGCTTGCCTAATAGTCGGAGAGATAGAGCCGAAATTTTGAACTGATCAGTAATATGACATTTCTCTATTGGAATATATTCATTGTAACTGGGTTAAGACTTTGCCTTACAGGCGGACGCCCCTCGTGTTACAGGGGGTGGCTATACAGGGATGAAGTTGTAATTTTTTTCGGAAAAATTAACGATCGATAATATGGCAAAAAATTTGCCCAGAGTAAGATCTTGGTATAACTAGACGAAATCCCAAAGGGCTGACGCGAGAGTGGATACATAAGGGGTGACGGACAGGGGTGAAGTTGCAATTTTTTGGGGAAAAATTTTATTATATACTTATCGTTAATTTTTCCCCAAAAAATTGCAATTTCACCCCTGTCCGCCACATCTTATGTATCTACTCTCGCGTCCGCCCTTTGGGATTTCGTCTAGTTATACCAAGATCTTACTCTGGGCAAATTTTCAGCCATATTATCGATCGTTAATTTTTCCGAAAAAAATGACAACTTTATCCCTGTATAGCCACCCCCTGTACCACGAGGGGCGTCCGCCTGTAAGGCAAAGTCTTAACCCAGTTACAATGAATATATTCCAATAGAGAAATGTCATATTACTGATCAGTTCAAAATTTCGGCTCTATCTCTTGGACTATAAGGAAGCGATAAGTGGTTTGACAGCATAATACCTGCTTGTTTAGTCTAGTTTTTCAGTGATTCTAGGCAACCTATTTGGGTGGAGTTTTAACTTGTTCTTGAATGAGTTCCGAATCCAGCAGCCCGCTGAATTATTGGAGTTTTATAATATAATTATTTGACAACCTTTTGTTGGCCAACCACCTAGAGCGGAGTTGAGCCGAAATACATTGATTTCGTATGTTCCGTTTTAAATTCGTTCAATCTGTATGTATATATATATATATATATATATATATATATATATATATATATATATATATATATATATATATATATATATATATATAAGTTTGTGTTATTAGAGTTATTCACTCGCATTATTCTTTTCCATTTGTTTTCAACGTCTCAACGTTTGGCATTCCTTTCTCCAGGTAGCTGTAGCTTCCTCCGTGGTTATTGTTAGTTGTTGCCCTGGAAACCATCAGGGTCTTCTAACTCTAATATCACAAATTAGTCGCATTGCTCCTATAGTGATCATTTCCCAAGTTAACATGCTCCTTTTCTAACTTGGCTGCACCGTACTGAAGACGACCAATAGTCAGAAATACGTATATACGGTTGCCTTTCATCGATATACCTTTATGGTTTTGTGTTTTGCGAGCTATTACTCTCATGAGAGTAATAACTAACAGGTTAACGTCGAAACTCGATAGCTATCAACCGGTAGAGCAGGCAGGGTTCCGAAAGGGTTACAGTACAGCGGATCATCTTCTTACAGTCAGAACGCTAATAGAGAAAGCCAATGAATATCACTTGAACTTATACATTGGCTTCGTTGATTATGAAAAGGTATTCGACTCCATAGAACTTTGGAAAATAGAGAGAGCTATGAACAACTGAAGGATAGACTCCCGATACAGAATGCTCATACATAATTTTTACAAGAAAACTACAATGAAAATAGAAATAGATGCGAAAACCAAAGCTATACCAATCAACACAGAAGTTCTCCAGGGAGATGTTATCGCCAAACCTATTTACACTTGGATTGGAAGACGTGTTTAAAGACATTAACTGGGTAGATAAAGGAATAAACGTTAATGGAAGAAAACTGAGTCATTTGAGATACGCTTATGACATTGTAATATTCGCTACAAGTTTCGAAGAACTACAGATCATGATGACGTAACTATTTCAAGCTTCGGAAAAAGTAGGTCTTAAGATGAACTTAGAAAAAACAAAACTAATGACAAATACACCGTACATTAGAGAAATAACGCTGAAGGACATAAATTTAGAAACAGTAAGCGTATACATCTACCTGGGACAGATAATGAAAGTTAACAAAGAAAATCAAACTGCCGAAATTACCAGAAGAATAAGGTTAGCATGGGCAGCATTTGGAAAAGCACTAAAATAGAACAATATTTGAAAACCAGAATTTACGATCAGTATATCCTCCCTATACTCACGTATGGTTCACAGACTTGGACACTCACCAAGTCTAATATAAATAAAATAGTAAAAGCATAAAGAGCGATGGAAAGATCAATGCTCGGGGTGAGACTTATAGACAAAAAACAAACAAATGGATTAGAAGCAAAACCAAAGTAAAAGACGCAGGAGAACATGCTGCCAAATTAAAATGGAGCTTCACAGGATACAAGCCCCGACTAAAGGATAAAAGATGGAACCACGAAATACAACAATGGAAGCCATGGTTAGGAAAGAGAAGCAGAGGAAGACCACAAATGAAATGCAAGTGGCGCAATCCAGTGGCGCACTGGATTGATTTGGGGGAGGCCTATGTCCAAAGTTGGATTACTTAAGGCTGAAGAAGAAGAAGAAGAAGGAGAAGTTTTGCCATCTGTCACTGTCCAGATACCAAGTTATATAACGTAATATTTATAAAAAAAATTGCTTCAGTAGTTAATTTTATTTACAACAGACCGACAAACCCAGGAAATAAATATATATATATTTTATATATATATATATATATATATATATATATATATATATGTAAATACTTTTTTCTTTTTGGGTGTGGTAGTCAATAAAAACAGAGCTTTGCTAAGGCGTACCTACTATTTATTCTGAATCCAAGCTTTCGGTGGTTTTTTGCCACCTTTATCAAGGTCTACAAAGAAAATTACTATGTTGTAACAATTTGAATGATGCCAAAAAAGGCTATAAAAAACTATAAAAAACTTACCCGAATGTAAGATTCGTGGCATAAACAACAACGTTAAATAACATGATAATACTGAAGTTGCAACTAAACTTAAAAAAGTTACTGTTAAAACAACACTTTAAAAATTACTAAATACATTAAAAGTTAAAAACAATATGAAGGACGACATTTAAAACAGTCGTCGCTGCAGGCTTGATTTCAGTCACATTTCACGAGCAGAAAGAGAAAGTGGGTGGACAATTATTGTTTAAATAGTTAGGAGAAAATACAAAAAACAACTTTGAAAATAACGTCTTACATACTGTTTATGAATTTTGAGTACTACCAACTGTATTACCAACTTAAAAATAAGCGGGAAATTAAAAATGTTATTTATAACATAAGCAATCGAAAGAAAATAGTATTTAGTAAATAGGTTTAGAAAAAATAATAACTCAAACAAGACAAAACTAGATTAGTAACTGAAGTTTGATCACAAGTATTCAAATAATACTGAAATTTTAAAAAAAGAAAAGAAACAAAGAAAACTCTGAGATGCAAAATAGCTCAGTCAAAAGTCAATATAAAATTGTAAATTTTGCTAAGATTCTGGATCTCAGAGATCTCTTATTAAGATTGTTATTATCACTCTTGCTGATATGTACCATCTCTAAGAAAGTTCTCTTAAATTTATTTTTCTCTCTGGCTAATATTTTTACATTGTTGAAATCTATCTTATGGTCTAGATCGATAGTATGCTCTGCCAAAGCACAAGTAGGTTTGTTTAATCTACAATCACTCTTATGAGAAATAATACGGCTAGACAGATTCCTTCCAGTTTCACCAATGTACGTGGATGGACATTCAGTACATTGAATGCAATAAACAACATCTGTAGTCTCTAGAGTGGTTAGGGGTTGTTTTATTTTGCTATACAGCTGACGTATGGTTTTGATGTTCTTGTTAGCTATTTTGATATTCTTAAAGTCTTTAAAAATCTTAGTGAGATCAAGGGTTAGTTTTGGAATATATGGAAGGGCATAAAAATACACACTTGTTGGAGCATAATTATTTTGTGCTGAGGGCACTGATTGTGACATAGTAAGTCTGTTGTTTCTATTAACAAAGGGAACATTAAAAATTAATTTATTAATCAGTCTTAGAGGATATGAATTTTCAACAAAAATATTACGTAAGAGGTTGAGATCATGTTGGAGATAATCCGGATGAGATAACCTTTTGACACGTTCTTTCATCGCTAGGACTAAATTAGTTTTCATCCTAGGAGGATGGTGAGAGTGGTAACTTATGAATCTATTGCTACATATGGGTTTTCTATACCATTGTGTTTTCACAACATTATCCTCACATCTATGCAATCTCATGTCAAGGAAAGACAAAGATCCCTCCCGCTCCTCCTCGCACGTGAATTGCAAGTGTGGGTTTTGTTGGTTGAACACATTTAACGTAGAATGTATGGAGTCTGCAGGTAGTGCCAAGATTAAGTACCTAATAAATAACATTTTTAATTTCCCGCTTATTTTTAAGTTGATAATACAGTTGGTAGTACTCAAAATTCATAAACATTTTTTGTGAGACGTTATTTTCAAAGTTGTTTTTTGTATTTTCTCCTAATGTTTTCTAAACTAGTCAAAAAACTTTGGACTACTTTTTCTTACTATACATATATATATATATATATATATATATATATATATATATATATATATATATCTATATATATATTTATATATATATATATATATATATATATATATATATATATATTTAATAACTGTCTCCTGAAATTATTTTAATTAGTTTTAATTATCAGGTTGTAAAAAGACTATTTTTATATCAAAAATATAGTCACTGGCAGTTACTTTCTGTTATTGTTTTTAAATAACTGGATCAGCAACATTGTAGGGAATAATCAAATTTCTTTATAAGGATATAAGATCAAAACGATAAAATTAAGTTGTATTAAAAAACAATTAAGTTTTATTATCTTTTTATTATTTAATTCAAAGAAGAACCAATTTTAAAAGTAACTACTGCCAATAATTTTTAGAGATGGGCATGTTTAATATTTTTCAAAAGAGTGTTATTGCGAATATTTCGTTATTATTGTAACAGTGCCTCTCTATCTCTTGCCTTCAATCTTTACTTTCAAAATCAACTATTGTAGAATATGGAAGTAATGTAATTTTCCATTCTTCACAGTGTTAACAATTTCTTTTTATTTTCTTAGCCTCCAAAAAATAGTTAATTGTGTGGTGTATACATTGTAGTGTATACCCTTAACATATGTCGGTAGCAACACATTTCAAATGCCCTGTTTTATGGCTTCTTCGTAACATCTAACAATTCCTTATGCGTATATTATTATTTAAAGATTACTTGCAGAGAATTTTTCTAAGGCCGTTCTGGATAAAAGCTTCTAACTTTTTCAATACAAGTTTGACAACTGTCAAAATCTCGGAAAGTTCATTTGTTAAGGTTTTTAATCATGTTTTGCTGCCTTTGAGATGTATATATATACACGAATGTTGAGAATTCCATGGGTACAAAGAGTTACTAATATTGAGGTACTTCGTCGCATGTGTAAACAAAAAGAATTACTAAGAATAATCAAAGAGAGGAAAATGCAATACTTGGGTCATGTGTTGAGAGGCGAAAGATATGAATTACTTCAAGTTATACTGGAAAGAAAAGTACAGGGCAAAAGATCAGTAGGAAGACGCCAGAACTCGTGGCTGAAAGAACTGAGAAGATGGTTCGACCGCTCATTCGCAGAAATCTTTCGCGCAGCAGTTTCGAGATTTACAATTGCCATTTGGATCGCCAACCTTCGAAAGAAGACGGCGTCATGAGAAGAAAAATCAGCTTTTAAAAATATAAAAAATATACAGAGCGGTTTATTTAAAATAAAGATTCTGAACTACACCAGACTTGTGTGAGTAACCGTGTAAATTTAAATGTATCTCTAAAACGCGCATTTTTATATTTAGAAGTTGATAGGGTCTTAACTTTTTTTGTAATTCCTTAAAAATAGGGACGCAAAAATTTTTATTTCATAACTGGTTTCCACACACTATATACAGGGGTCGGCATAACTCATGCAGCAAATTTGAATTAAGTGAAAAAATGCAGCGTCAAAATAAATCTACTTACAGAAAATACAAAACGGATTCAAAAAAGGGTAAGTAAAGTAAGTGTTTAAATTATTGGCCATCTTGATCAATTTTGATTAAGTTTGCGAACTTTTTATCAGTCGTGTCAGTCGTTATTGTGGCTATGGCCTGAAAAGAGAAGTAATATTGTCACACCCGTCGATTCATAGCTATTAAAAGACGAAAAAGGTGACAACGTTCCAAGAGGTGTGTTCGATTTTAATTCGTAAGAACTCTAAGTAATTTTTATGTATCAATCCTGTACTTGTAAATAACACCACTAGAGTTTGTTTTTGTGTAATAAAGACTTTCAGTATTGATCGCGGGCTTTAATTCCAATATTAGTGCCTTTTCCGACATCCTCTTTAATGTCATATTCATAGCTTTCGAGGTCTTAGTCTCCCGAGCCTCCAGACACTACTAAACTGATCACTAACAATTCATTACTGCCATTGGGAACAGAGGACGGTTCAGTTTTTAAGAAGACTTTTACGAGGAATTAGAGATTGTTTTATGTCAACAAGAAGAGAGCTTTTATTAATAATGGCTTTTGTTGTTTTCTCCACATAGATTGTTGGAATATTAGAAATTAGTTTATAGTCTGGAGTATTAATGAGATTTATTAATTTAAGAAGTGTTTAGAATGAAGGTGACAATTGCTTTAGCGGCGGGAAGAATGACTAGATTTGGATTTGACTGAAGTTCTTTCAGGGCTTTTTTCTCGAAGTCGGTAATGTTTGGAGTAAGAAGCTTTGAGGTTCTAAGAACTCTACCGATGTCTTGTCTAGTTCTTTCAGCATCTTCTAAAGGTAAACTTTAGATTGCTTCTTTAGTTTGATACGTAATTGTGTCAATTGGAATGTGACTTAAGGTTACAGAGTAATTGGAACCTTTTGCTAAAGCTTCAGTGGCAATGGTCGAAATAGGGATATAAGAAAAGCTATGAACCACTATAGTGGGTTTCAATGTTGTGTACATGTACATTTTAAACCGGCATTTACCTCGAAAACTTGCAAGCATTTCATCAATTGTGGCAGATTGACCAAGTCCGTATACACTTTGACAATTTTCTATGAAAGTATTGAATATAAATGAAATAGCTGCAGTTGGATCATATTTTTTGCGTTTCTCCCAGTCTTCAGGATTGTCGAATCGGATAGCAAGTAGAAGAACAGCAAATCTTTTTTTGCTCATGACTGCTTTGAAAATTTCTCTTCGAGTTCCATCAGTTGCAAATAAACGGTCTATATTTTCGTGACTGGAGTTGAAAATGGCAGTGTAAACAAGGAGTCCCAAAAATGCTTTTAACTCAATAACATCCATTTCTCTAAGATGATGGATAGAACTAGCAGAATATTTCTCACGCATTAATCGTAATTTTGTGTTTGTATTATGCTCAATATGTTGTAGAATGTTATCACTAAACAACATATTCCAAACAAAGGGTATCGCAGCCTTGCCGAGCATTTGCATTTGTTTTTAGAATTGGCACTTTTATGATAATGTTGTGTTTACGTGTTCTAGATGAGGGGATAACTTCTGACGTACACCACCTGTGTCAATTTTTACCATAAACATACGTTTTGTCACTATCACTTACTGCTAATTCATCACAATCTGCAGGCTTGTCAGAATCAGAAAATCTCAAACATGTATCGTGTTCAGATTCAATGTTATGGTCTTCCGAAATATCGTCTACATCACTGTCACTATCACGTTCCTCATTGTACCACTTTAAAAGAGTTGTCTTATAATCGTCATCGCCGAAACGCACTCGTTTTGATGGCCTGGCCATAATTTCTAAAAATGTACGACACACAAAAAAGTCACACCAACAGTCCGACGTCGTCTGAGGAACTACTTTCGACTTAATTGTTACGATAACTTTTTAGGAACTGAAAGAAACTTGTCGCAAATACACCCACTTGTCAAGCTCCAATAGTTTAAGGACTAGATAGAAGGACTTGCCTGTGGGCGGTGCCAATTTCCAATAAAATATAATTAAAAATATGGAATCGTCTGTCAGACGACGCCGAACCAGTTAAGGGTTAAAAAATCGGTTGCCTGTAAAGTCGGTTTTACGGGCGAAGATTTTACGTGACAACGTCTTTTTCTCGGTAGAATATTTATTGATATGAATATTATTAAATTGCACAATAGGAACAAGGAATTGAATGAAAATAAGAATTGCACAAATTTTAACTATAGAAATATATTTTGTTTACTAAAACATTGTACATGTAAACTTAAACTTAACTAATTTCTATTTGAGTGATTTTGTTGAGGATAGGACGATGATAGGAGAAAAAGCATCGCACCAGCGGACCGATCATGTTTGAGTGGGAGAGAGACGCAAGGCATTCGCCGGTCCGGCGGGCCTCTCTCTCGTTCGGTGACTCATCGTAACAGACGTGAGCGGGCGTTACACTTTTTCATGAGTGACTCCGAGCCACAACCTAATTTAAGACGTTGTCACGTCAAAACCAAAGTGACAAATGATATCAGAAAATGCTAAATCTGGCAAAATCGCAAGCATCAACATTGAAATCTTTATATTGCGGAATATTCGTATCATGGTTTTAGTAAAATTATGACTCTCCATTTAAGAGATAATTAGGCGTTTTCAGACCTTTGCTCCACTTTGTATACGTATGCATATATCCCCTTATTCAGAGATCCAGAAGTGACAAAATAACAGTCATTCCAATAGTACATCATCTCTAATATTCACCTAAAGGTTTGCCATATTTTCTCTCGCAAAGGAATGTTTTCATCTGTGTATATAAACAAGTAATCAATGCTTTTTATTTTTTATGTCAATAATCTTATCTGTTTAAGTTATAAATTCATTCTCCATAAATTGGGGAATGCGGCCAAATGATCCTCTTATGGACTATTCGTAAAAGTTCAAAAGAAAATAACAATCTGAAGCATTAATTTTTATTTCCGATTTAAGAGAGTGAGAAACTCTAGCATTTCGTTACTCAGTAAATGGATAATACGGGGTATTTAGCATGTACACTGCCGTCCTTAGGAAAAACACCGGATATGCAAAAATTATGAAAATTTATTTGGGCGCGAAATTTAGATCTAGAGAGTTTATATTACCTGAATATTTAAGAAAAGTACATTTCTTTCAGAATATATATTTGTAATTTACAATCCCAAATATATATTCTGAAAGAAATATTAAACCTATCTATGAAAACATGCGTGGAGCTATTGAAGAACCCCACAACTATATTACTTAGGTAAAACCCCGTATATACTTGACGAAGCCTGCAGTTACTATGTTTATTCTAAACAATACGCAATCGCGGTGTTTTTGCTATGTAATTGGCGCGATTAGCCAAAGCCTTTGTCATATAAAATGTGTTTCAATCGTCTACTCCTATCTGCTCTAAAAAAGATGGATGTGTGAAGGCGGCTTAAAAAAGCAAAATATCTACTATATACCTTGATAAGCATATAGAAACATTAAAAAAGTTTTAATCCCAGTATATCCCATTACAGGCGTGAACACGCCCTGTTTCGTAGATACCTGCCAAGTGATTTAACCATACAGGTCATGCACAAGGATTATTTAGCAACCTGCCCTTCTAATCAATGCTCTCATAAGGTTTATCGAAAGCATCTTAAAAATAAAAACACATTTTTCACGAATCTGGGCCATGAAGAGTGCAAACTGTGTGAACCATTCCAACTACACAATAGAGAGCATAATTCTGAGAACTTGAATCCAGCATGTAGTGAAAGGATAACTGGAAAGAACACATTCAACATGCCAGAGATTCAAGAGAAATATACCGTTTGGATACAAATGAACCAGATACATTAACGACCCTTAAAGTATATGTTCTTTCTTCTTTCTACTTAATAAATAGGCTTAATGCCTGTTTTACTTCGGCTTTGAGCCTCAATTGACGTTGTCTGACCATTTTTTCCTCGGTCGTCCCAATGATCTTCTTCCTTTTGGCGATTTGTCTCTTGCTATTCGTACTATTCTATTTTCGGTTATTTTTTCGATGTGTTGATTCCATTCTACTTTTCTTCTTTTGGTCCACCCGTTTATTTCCTCTGTTGCCGGTCCCAAGCCCATTTAAAGGAGGAGGGTTGTAGGGTTAGGTTAGCAGCCTGCCATATATAAAAATAAAAAAAGCTCAAAGAACCTGTGACGAAATTCTATGTTGACTTACAAAAAGTCATAATGGTACTAAGAATCGATATGTTTAAGAAAGCAATATTTACCCAAAGAATATCGACATTCAATGAAAGCTTTGTACTCCTGGGTAAAGAAATAAAACAAAAAACTTTTGCATGCCTATGGTATGACGGTATTACTGGACGGGAAAAAGAAGATATAATTAGCTCATATAATGCTTTCTTTTTACATTACAGATATATCCAACATTTTGTCCTTTAAGTTGATAACTGCTCAGGTCAAAATAAAAATTGGAATTTTTTATGTATGCTTATATATATATTGTACATTCTGACGCTATATCTGTTCAAGATATTTATATTTAGTATATCGAACCAGGATACACCTTCATGTCCGCCGATGAGCTTCCACAGCTGTTGGAAATGCAAATTCAAAAAAGGGTACAATAAAAACAATGCAGTTATACAGGTTTTATAAAATGGCAAGATTTCGCATCACAAGCAAAAATTAAAAAATGGAGCCTCCGTCCTTACTTGGCGAAAAAAAGGAGAAATTTTTGCCAATAGGGAATCATTTACTGTAAAGTACAAGTTAACAAATAACTCCTATAGTATGTTTGGAATGAATTTTCTTCAAAATAAACTTTTAAATAAATTATCTTTTCTTTAACATTATGCTAAGAAAAAACAGCGCAAAAACATAACATCCGTAGACGATGTAGTTTTACTTAGCATTTCCTGATATTACTTACGATTTTTCCCAGTATCTGCCATAGTAAGCATAAAATTAGAATACACTGCTGCTCCTTTTTTTTAAACAAACTTTGTTTACAGATTTATTTATATAAAATAAAATCGTTTTTAACTGCATTGTTGTAACAATTTTCGCCCTTTTTAAAAGTTGCATATTCTTTGAAGTCCATTTACTCATTATTATAAGTCCTGCAGGTGCTGTGGTTTTCCTTAGGAGGGCAGTACAGTACACTACACCTCTTTCTGAATATAATAGAATTTGAAAATTTGCACTTTGGCATAGTATTTTGGCATAGACTGATCTCCACAAATCGCTAACTTTGCCTTTAATTATTTTTAATAGAATTTTCTGTAATTGTGTAAATGCTTTAAAATTCAAGATTTAAACATATATGGTTCGTTTTCTTAACTACTAACCAAAAACTGTTGTAAGTCTGTACACATAAAGAGTAAGCGAAGTTCCTTTAGAACTTTATTTCAATGTTCGATTTCTAAATACAGAGTATTTACAAATAGAATAATATTTTTTTTAATATCAATTCACACAGCGTTATCTAACTATCCCACGAACTATCTGGGTCCATTAGTTCCAAGTACCTACTGTCCCATCGCCGCTCCGTTCGGCTCGCGGAGATAAAAACACGGCCGAGGTCAGAAGGCCCTGCCTGTCGTAAGAGGCGACTAATGGGTAGGAATTGAGAGGTGGAGAGCCGTTGCTTGAGGTGTCGGGTTTGTAGATACGCACACGGACGCTTAGGCGTCACGGTCACGGTCACCGGTCTACACTCCTAGTATCCGAGACGAGACTCTCGTGGGACCACTCTACTCTCATTCCAAGAGAACCCGGCAAGGTTAAACTAGCTGGTCCCGTACACACCTCTCTTGGCCTTGCGTCAAGCGTGGTGTTGGTGTCCCGGCACGTACGCGCTAGGAGATTTAAGAGTGGTAGTGAAGAGATCCTCGGCGGCGACCTGTCTACGTGCGAGGTGGAAATTCCTCTGCCTGCGTCATCTATTCGCCCATGGGAGGGGATAACGGGTAGGTGAGGTAATCGCAACACAGGTACTACGGGGAAGGTGGAGCCCCACGAAACATGCCTGGCGTACGTGGCGTGGCACCTTCATTTTGGTGTCGGACTCGTAGGGGCAGTTGAGGCGCTAACGGTCGTATAGCCGAAAGGCCAGGAAGACCAGGGTCCTGCCAGTTTTAAAAATTGGAGGGCACAAAGCATAGCAATGCCCCATCGCCGAGAAAGTTGGGGATTAAGTCTTAATGACCCGAAATTTCAAATTTGATTATAGTTGAAAGTAAGAATATAAATATTTTCAGTTATTTACTTCAGTTGCAAGTATTACGGTATAGTTTTGTCCATTAGTGTTTAACTTTTAAATGGCGAATCCAACGACTATGTTTAGTCAAAGGGGAGAACTTTTATTAATAATTAATGAATATTAATATTCAAAGGCCCATGTCTCCAATGATGGAAAGTTAGATGGCGATGCATCAAAAAAGAGTGCCAACAAAAAGTGTACACAAAGTAAGGTGATGAAAATTACGTTATTCTTGAAAAAGCATAGGTGGAGCATAATCATCCTCCATATATCCACGTTGACCGGTCAATGTATTAGTAATTCTACAAAGAGGAAAGCTGTAGAAGATATATGTGAAAGACCTTTAAAGATATTGTCTACAAGGAATTGAGGAAGGAAAATTTCAGCAATATACCACTGACGACGAAAGACTTTTCTTGAGTTCGAAGAAATAACTATGCTGCAAGACGAAAATCCACACCATCATTGCCCAAGTCACAGGAAGAAGTCCTACAAGTGTTAATAAACTTAAATTTAAAAACAAATACAGGTGAAAACTTTTTATTATCTACGAAAAATAATTCCTCAATTTTTAGTTGTTTCACAAATCTTTACTTTTTGTGTAATGTAGATTCTTTGTATGTAGATGGAACTTTTCAATACTGTTCTAAGTTTTTTTGTCAGATATTTAATATACATGACTACAAAAATGGTTTTCATGTTTCTTTTGTTTGTTTGTTAACAAATAAATCACAGCAATTGTACAAAAGTACTTTTGATACATTAATAACAATATGTACAGATTTGAATTTAAATTTCAAACCGAAGCGAATAATTTCTGGTTTTGAAATAGCAATTCAAAATGCAGCCCAGTTAGTGTAGTGTGGCCCGACATTATTATTTTTTTGTTGCAAATTTCATTTAACACAAAATTGGTACCGAAAAATTCAAAATTTAGGTTTGTCCTAGGAATATAAAAATCAAACTGTTATTGGAAAATATTTAAAATTGTTTTTCGGCATTTTTTATTTAGATCCAAATGATAATGGTGATTTTTTTTTTGATGGACTTTTTAATATTATGCCAGAAGATGGCAGAGTTTTGCAATTTTATGATTACCTAGTTGATAATTATTTAACAGAAAATTCAACATTTCCACCTTATATGTGGGCTTCAAATTCTTATATTTACTACAAACGCATGTGGATCATTTCACTCGAAATTTAACGAATGTTTTTATAAATCCCATCTTGACATATTTAAATTTACAGACATTTTGTTAAATTTTCAAGCAGAAGTATATGTAAAAATTTGAACTGCACATAGATTCGAAAAGAAACTTAATAAAACGGCGAAAAGGAAAGTAGAT
This sequence comes from Diabrotica undecimpunctata, assembly GCF_040954645.1. NCBI lineage: Eukaryota > Metazoa > Arthropoda > Insecta > Coleoptera > Chrysomelidae > Diabrotica > Diabrotica undecimpunctata. Next base: position 43,783,165 of record NC_092806.1, read on the forward strand.
TTTATTGAAAATAGGCTAAATGAATATTACGTTAATCAAAACATTACTAAATTAGACTTCATTAAGTCAGTTTGCAATTATTATGCAGCTAACTTTCAAAATATAAAATATAGTGTTCACTCTTACTTATTTTAATCACTAATCAGATATTAGAATTAAGCATTGTTATTGTTTAACTGTAGTTTTTGTTATTGTATATAGTTAATGTAGATTTATAAATAAACTTTATTCGATTATATTGTTATAGTTTCATTATTTAATCATTTAAAATTTTCGCTCATGCTTTGGGAATTGGGTTCCTTTTTGAATATAATAAAGTTAAATAAAAATGTCCACAAAAATATTATCTGAGTATCTAGGTAGCATGGGGCAGTTCGTAGTCGCTTTTATCCTACTATAAAACTGAACCCATTAAAATCTAGCTAGCGTGGAGGAGTTCGTACAAGTAGTAGTAGTCACCCAATTCACCACCCTGTACTTAATGACTTTAACGAAACAATAAATCAGTTGACTTTGATTGTCTTTGTATGGTGTATAGGTATGTATATTGGTTCAAGCGGGATCTATTTTGAATTTGACATTTTCCATAGGAATGTATTTTTTGCTGGAATCACGCAAATGTCAATAATCACGATATGCGATAGTCACAAATTTTTTATTTAGCAAAATCTGAAATAAATCGAAAATTTTTGCATTTTGTGCTCATATTTTCGCCTATAACTTGAGAGATATTGTTGGTACAAACAAAACGTTTTCTAATTTTTTAATTTTACATAATATTTATTTGACTAGCTACAAATTAAGAATTTAGTCTTTACTGTTTAAAAATAGTAATAATTCTGAAAAAAGTGCAAAAAGGAGTATTTCCTTAAAATTTTTTTTCGAACCCGTAGGCATTAACATACATTCTTCTTATTCCGCCTAAAAATTTTATAATACGACCGAAACGTGTGCTAAATTTAATTGGGAGCGGTTTAAACCTGTAGATAAAACATATTTTGTCAAACCTTTATCTCTGAAACGTAACCAATTGTGTTTTAATATGCTTTGGTGTTTTTTCTCACTAAGTCTCAAGTATATACAGATATAAATGTTAAATAATATAACTAGTCATTTGATGAAACAACCAGACATTGTTGTTGCTCATATTTTCTCAACCCAAAGTATTTTGAACGATATGGCTACGAGGCAAGGTTATATTATTATCATTTAGACAAATGGAATAAAATGAAAGTTTCTTGGATACATATTCATGAATGTAAAGATGCATGTGATCTGATGACCATCGTAAACGGCGTACTGGTGAGCCGGGTGTTTTGGCAGGTGCCTTTTTTAATTTCCTCACTTTTCTACCGACCGGCCGGCTAATATTGTCTGAACTGTATCAGTGACCAGTTTGTAGGGACATAAGTGTTTAACCGTTAAGATCTCATTGCGCAATATATTCAATTAAAGAAATTTATTGATTGCTTGTTAAAAGATATGAAAAATGATAAGATATCAGGCCGATTTGGTATCTCAGTCATTTAGTTTTCCTCTTAAAGTTTTCCATTTTTACATATTTATCTTTAATCAACAATTCTGTTTCTCTCCATTTTTTATTTTTCTTATTTTGGGCATTAGCTCTCTAGTCCAGGGTGTGAGACCGCAGAGGGGGTGAAAACACTCACAGGCACGAAAAACGGAGCACTTGCATTTTTAAAATAAAAACTTAAAATTTTAATTCTCTATTCTCAAACTTTTATTATTATAATAACGTAAACACAAATGAAGCAAACTGTTTTAAGTAAGGGAAATTGTTGCGATGAAAATGAACGAAAATTTGAAAAACAAAAAAGAACAAAAAAAAAACAGGATTCCGTGTGACTTGCGCAGTCGTTGATATTCTGACATTTCACAACTGTGTGTCGTGTGTGAATGTACGGCTTTTGTGATTCACTAAAGACGCTTTTCCTGAATTTTACACTGGAAGTTTTTACTTTAAAAAACTTCTACCACACGTCCTGAATTTTTATAATATGAGTAAGGCACCCAACCAAAATGGATCAGGTCTAGAGCAGCAGTTTGCTGGTCTGGACTTACAGAGTCGCAGCTCAAACAGCAGCGGCCGTTACGTGCCCCCACATTTGCGTAATAAACAACAAAGTCAACAACAGTCGCCATCTACCGACAGCTTCGATAAGGATCGTTACGACAATAGAGATCGTTACGACAACAGGGACAGAGACCGAGATCGCGGCGCACAAGATTCAAGAGATAGAGGTGGCAGCCGAGGAAGCAACAGAGGCTTCGGCGGTGGCAGCGGCAGAGACATTAGAGATAGTAGAGAAACCAGAGAAAATAGAGATAGTAGAGATAGTAGGAACAACAGAGGTGGAGATTTCTCCAGTTCTAACACAAGAAATAGAAGAGATTTTCAAAATGGAGAGTCTTTTGAAAGGAATGAATGGGGTAGTAGCCGCAATAACGACAGGGATAGGGACCGTAACGCCGACGTTCAATCCAACCACGCAACGATCGCTGGCAGGAGCCGGAGCGTCCTGCGAGGACTATCGAGAGCAGAGACGGCGGTAGCGGAGGACGATGGAACGACAACGGAGGCGGCGGTGGTCGCTGGAGCGAAATATTACACAATATATACAATATATATTACCGAAAATATTACACAAAAGGTGGTCTGGGTAGAAGAACACGACAAAAGATCGTTCCTATTGGATTTACTCAACGTTGCAGAATTACAACAACCTTCACCAGAAAGTTTGACACTGGTTTTCGTCGAAACCAAGAAAGGTGCCGACTCTTTGGAAGAATTTTTACATATTGGAGGATATCCAGTGACATCAATTCACGGAGACCGTAGTCAGAGAGAAAGAGAAGACGCTCTGAGACAATTTAGATCAGGAAACACTCCAATTTTAGTAGCAACTGCTGTAGCTGCCAGAGGATTGGATATTCCACATGTTAAACATGTTAATTTCGATTTACCGTCATATATTGAAGAATATGTACACAGAATTGGTCGTACGGGTCGTATGGGCAACCTTGGTCTTGCGACATCATTTTTCAACGATCGCAACAGAAACCTGTCCACTGGCTTGCTAGAAATTTTGATCGAAGCAAAACAGGAGTACCCCAGTTGGCTGAAAGGCGTAGCAGCCGATGGAAGAGCACCCAGCGCCAATAGAAGAGGTGGCAAAGGAAGATATGGCAGTGGCGGAAGTAGTTTCGGTAGCAGAGATTACAATTTAAACATTAAAGGAAAAAAAGTAAGTAAATGTTGTAACAAAATGACGCTCAATTAATAAAAACTTAAATTATGTGTCCGAACAAACATGAATGGTTTTAATGGTGAATGTTTCTTCTACGTGCTGGAATTATTGCTTGAATTCTTCTTGGCATGCGTTAAATCAAATTAGAAATATCCTGTTGAGGAAAAAGTTCCCATTCGTCTAAAAGGGCTTCTTGTAACTGATTTAAGATTACGGGACCAGGAACAAGACTTCGTATCCTTCGACCAAGCATGTCCCAAACATGTTCCATTAGGTTTGCGTCTGGACTCAATGCTGGCCAATCCATTACAGGAATGTTTCCTTCATTTAAAAACTGTTAAGTGATTCTCGCACTGGGATGCTTGACATTATCATGCATCATAACAAAGTCATTTTCAACAAAACCAGCATTATGTACAACAAAATCTTAGAGAATTCCATCAATGTACCTGGCAGCTGTTATGGAGCCTCTCGAAACAATGTACAATTATGTACATGCCTCTAGAAAAATACGAGCCCACACTCCCTTGATAGCCTACCCTAGGACTGAACGACTTAAGGTATATTCTGCAAAACACTTATGTGGTCTCTCACAGCCATCTGGTGTGAGAGAGAATTATTTACAGTAATATGAGCATGATTTCTGGCAACCTGAAGCCAGGCAACTCAATGGTGGTTGCGTTCTGCGACTCCATAAATTTGCTTCTCCAAGCCTTTGTCTAATTGTTCGTTCACTTAAGTTAGTATTCCGGACGTACTGAAGTTGATTTCGGATTTGTACAGACGTGGCACGACGATCTCGTAGATCATCACAGGCACTAGTTCTTCGTTGGGGACCGGTTCCAGGTCGCTAGCGTAAGCTCCGGTTGCGAAAAAACGTGTAAAAATATGGTGTACAGTACTATTAGATATTTGATACTTTTGAGCAGCATATCGTTCACTTCTTCCGTTTTCTACCATAATTTTTGAGATTAAATCAACGCAATTTAACTTCAAATTGAGTTTGACACTTGATTTGAGTTGCCAGTTTACTCACATCAACAAGAAAAAAAGAATAACAATAGAATACCAACAGCTACCTTAGCACTTTTAAAAGTGATAAGAATAGTGTATTCTTATCACATATCTTATAATAGTGTATTTCTGATTTTTTAGGCATTTTTTTTTTCGGATAAACACTTAAGTTTTATTAGAAATTACATAAACAAGTTTGTTTCGTTTGAGTTTACGTTATTATAATAATAAAAGTTTATAGGGAATTACAATTTTAACGCATAGTTCCACCAACGCGATTTAAGTGAAAACTTGATCTTAAAAAATAATTTTCACTTAAGTCCCTTGGGTTTTGTTCCACCAACTAAAAATATTTACTTAAGTACAAATATTTTTGCTTAAGCTTAAGTCACCTACTATGACGACTTAAGCAAAAATTTTAACTTGGAGCATGCATTGAAATTCATTTTCTGTCATATATTGACACAGAAGTGAGGATAAATTTCTTCTGTTGATCGTCGATGTTAGCTTAACTCGCTTTCGGTCTAATTTGATTTTTGAAGTTATACTTCCATACGCGCGCTCCACGTTGGAAATTTGTATGGGAGTGAATCTGTGAAATCATTACATATGTAAGATAATGAGTAAGAGAGAGAGAAGATATATTTTCTCTCTCTCTTCCTCTCTCGAATATGAAAATGTTCCTTTTGTATATATATTTAATATTATATATTATATATATCTATATATATATATATATATATATATATATATATATACATATAATATTATATATATATATAATAAAATATTTATTAATATTATTATTTATATGATATGTTTTGTATTATTTATTAAATGTTCATAATTATATTAGTCTTTTGTATTTCAAAATAATAATGTCAATAAATCACTGTATGACCCAGAACTATCAGAATTTTGAAATACGTTTGTGTCATGTCCTCGGTAGTATAGTAGTCAGTATCCCCGCCTGTCACGCGGGAGACCGCGGTTCGATTCCTAGTCGGGGAGGACTTTTTTATTAATATTATTACAAGGTAAATTAAACATATGCGTAAGTAGAAAAGTTATGTATATTATTGTCATTTTTAAATAGTTATGAATATTGCATTTTAATTTGTATTGTATTATATTAAATTATGTTGCACTGTATTGTAGTGTATTTTTTTATGTATATTATTGTCATTTTTAAATACTTAAAAATATTGCATTTTAATTTGTATTGTATTATTATATTGAATTATGTTGCAGTGTATTGTATTGTATTTTTATATTAATAACAAAATAAACAATGAATTTTACTGCAGAGTATGTGTAAAAAAATGTTTGCATTCAACTCCTTTCATACATATATGAAAATAAAAATATACATTTTCATCAAAATATTGATTCAATTCACATTTATTAATTATACTCCTATTACAGGTCAAATGTTGTTTATTAATTGTTAGAAGTTGTTATTAATTCTGTTTCTCTTTCTGCTATGTCTTACCTATAGCATTACATATGTAATGATTGTGCAGATTGACTCCCAAATAAATTTGTAACGGCGAATGCGTGTATAGAAGTGTAACTTCTATCGGCAGTCCCACTGGACTGCCACACCCGTTTTTTATTCTTATATTCTTATTTAATCTATAGTATTGTATATCGTAATATCGTAGTATAGTAATCTATAGTATAAAAGTAGTATTATATAGTATATAATAGTTTATAGTGTCTACATAGCGTATATACGTAGATGTTTTTGTCTTGATAGGATTTTTATTTTTATATTTTTTTTTGTTGTAAATTCCACCGAAGTGTATAGTTTATCGTGTATATAGAAATAAAATATCAAAATACACAAGAACACAGGTCACCATTTACATTTACAATAAATATTGAAATGACATGGAATTAAAGACAGCATCATAAATGACACAAATGTTCTTCTTTTTCTTCTTTTTTTGTTGTTTCTGTATTAATAACGAGTCAACAATTAAGGAATTTCTAACAATTTTGCAAAGTTGGTATTTCTGACAACTTAAGTTTTTTCTTGGTTAAGTTAAGTACTTGTATGGTGGAAAGCAAGTTACAACTAAGAAATTTTTTTGACTAAGTAAAACTTAGGTAAGATTTTACTTAGATCACGTTGGTGGAACCCGACGTAAGTTTTTATTTTAAAAATGCAAGTGCTCCGTTTTTCGTGTTGGTGAGTGTATATATTGTGAAAAAAATTTGAGGATGAAAAGTTAAGTATACAAGACAATTGTCAAGAAATAAAACAAATATTTTTCAAAAAAGTTGTGGGGGTATCATTCTTATATGTAGGGTAGAAATCACATATGGAATAAAATTATTTCTGTCCTTGTTTTAAAAAACTATAAAATAATCCGAGACTCTTCGACTTTTATATATAATTATGCTCTTTTAAAACATACATTTAAACGTATAGGGTGACTCAAACAAGGTGCGCTTTTTAAATATAAATTTAAATGTACAGAGCGATTCACACAAGCCTGTACACCTGTATGTTTTTGTTTTTAAAATCTCCTTAACAACCTTATCTTAACAAACTGTATTATGTAGGGTCTATTACGAATAATAAGCTTGTTTGCTTGCTCGAACACACATCCCGGTCGAACTGCTCTCATAATAGGAACTTCTTCGTACGTCTGTTTTTTGTTCTAATATCAGCTCCCTGATTTCGGTGGAAACAGGGTATTATCTGAATGTCCCGTTTATACATATCTAGGTTATCCAAAATAGAAATGAACTTCGTGTTTAACAGTGTAAAATGCTTTATCGTAATCGAGAAAGCCAGTATATAAATCAAGATTTAAATCTCAATATCTTTGTGTGAGAACCTGGATGCCAAATGACGCCTACCTTTGAAGCCAAACTGTCTACCATATGAAGTCATAAGTATTAGTTTAAAATTTATGTAAAGCTATGGACAGGATTTGCTTTGTGTATTGAACTGTTTTTATCAATCTAATTTATTGTTATTATGTATTATCAAAGGTTCTACACTTATAACACTTACAACTTCATTTAAAGTCTTTATTTGTACAATATAACTAATTTATTTTTTTTACACTTATAATTATATAATTTATCTACGTGCGTTACATTTTAAAAACTAGACGCGATGTTCAAAAACTAACTAACTGTTTACAACAAAATTCCTCTTTAAATATAAAATGCAGTTATTCGAGAACCGCGGCGATCCCCCATCGAAGAGCCGAGAAGGTCACCCATGCTGGTTTTATTCGGCCTGCCTCTGGAAATTTCGAATCGTGGGTAACTCATCAGAATTCAGGTTAGCAAACAGGTCTTTCAACTGAGCGCCGAAATAACTAGAATAGAAAAGAATTAAAAATAATATATTTACAGTTTTATGCGCCATAATATTTATCGTAACAGTATACTCATTATTAAAATTTTATTATATTTTTTATTGTCTAATAAATATGATTAGTTAATATCTTTACTTATTTGTCCCCGCCAAACATTTTTTATTTTTCAAATTTGCATTAAGATAAGCCGTTCCCAAACCTGAGAGACTGAGATAGACCTAGGCTAGAACTTTCAGAGGGTAGTTATATGGTTACATATTGGCTCCCAACGTTTTTTATGGGTTGTTTGATGGTTACACGTATATTCCAATTTATGTAACTACTTACGCAAAGTTTCACGACTCATTTGGGGAATTACGTCATTTGATTTTATTGCGAAAATTTTTGTCTAGAGCAGGAATTTTCTTATTAAAATAAAACGAATGAACTGCACGTCTTATTTTCGAATTGTTATGTTCATTAAATTTTATTGGTTTTCGACCTCGTAGATGTGTCTGTGAAACCTGAACTTCCCCGAGCGTTGTTTTTGACGGACAATCCTGTAAACAGTTAATGACGATCCTATTGTCATACATTAACAACCACTTACTAAACAATATTTAACAAAAGCAATATATCGTTAAACATAAAGGCACCACATAAAGGAACTCCTTCTCAATGGAATATTGCAGTCATCACTTTATTACACAAGTAAAAAGACATAATAGATTTAAAAAACTACCGTCCTATCAGTTTGCTGGCCGCTAAATAAGACTTCTATCAGTCTAGAGAACAAGCTGGATTTAGATCGGGATACAGGACTAACGACCAGTTACTAGTGATATAGAACCTAATAGAGAAGTCTGCAGAATACAACAAACCATTGGCACTGATATTTGTCTACTACTAGAAAGCATTCGATACCATAAGCCATCTAAAAATGTTAAAAGCATTGACAGAGTGCCGAATAGACCACCGCTACACAAACATAATCAAATATATCTACCAAAATGCCACAGCTAGAGCTTAAGACTATCTGAACAAGAAACAAATAAATTCTGTATACAGCGAGGAGTATGACAAGGAGACGCAGTCCCTCCAAAACTATTCACGACGCATTTAGAATATACTTGTAAGAAGGTACATCTGAACGAGCATGGTATCAACATAAATGAAGAGAAGCTCAGTCATTTGAGATTTGCAGATCACATCGTCCTTATAGCCGATCGTATGGACGATGCAATAATAATGTTTGAAAAATTATATCACACTTCCTTGGAGGTCGGACTAAAGATTAATATGAACAAGACGCAAATAATGAATAATCTGGTGCTAAATCGAAATATTGCTGTTGATGAAAGGGATATTGTGCAGACTGCATCGTATGAGTACTTAGGATATGAAATTCGGTTGGACAGAGCTAACCAGACATGTGAGCTCCCATGTCGCATAGGATTAGCATGGGTAGCGTTTGGTAAATTAAAATATGTATGTAAATCGGACCTACCCATGTCGTCTCGGGAGGGTAACAGGAGGTTAAAACCGTCTCCCACCGTACACTCTGCTCTAGGATATTTCGTGAATTTGGTGTGCAAAATACTCTAGACACTTATCCCTTTTTCAAGTTGGGGCGTTGAATCGTTTTCGAAGGATGATAAAATAAAACCAATTTGTAGAATGCGAAGACAAAGCCTCAGAGTCTAAGGTAGGTGGAGCAGAGCCCCGCTAGTCGGCTCCCTAGAGTTTAGGGCTCTAGGAGAGACCGAGGTAGACTGTCCTTTGAAAAATAAAAATAAAAATAAAAACGTTTATTGCCATTATAAGTCTACATTTCAAATTGTTTAATATTTCATGTTCTTCTTCACGACGTCCCGCTCTTGCACCGCCTGATGTTGGTAATTTGTCCTCTCGGGTTCCTGGACTTCTGCTGGTGGCATGCTGGCGTCTTCTTCTGTAGGTACTTTTTGTAGCATCGTACCTACTTCCCTGGTTGGCTGTTCTTCGGCAACCATCCGGCTAGACCCTGATCAGGTGGTCGATCAGCTTGTAGGTGTGTCTATACATCCTCTGGATCCTGTTTTTCTCGAGGATGTCCCTGGTCTTTCGGAGTCTTCTTGTGGCCTGGTGGAAGAAGTATCTTGTCCTTTTCTCAGCCACCTCCCTCAGTGGAGCCTTTCTTTGATAGTTGCATTGGATATTCTTTCTTCCCATGTTGATCCGTCTATGATTCGGTAACACGATGTCTCTGTGGCTTCAAGTCTCCTCCAGTTGGTCTCCGCTATTGAACTCCAAACTGGGACTGCATACAATATCACCGATCTAACGTAGGCCTGGTACAACTGGATCTTCTTGGCCTTCGTTAGTGGACTGGTTCTGAAAATATGGGGAGTATTAGTTTTTTAGCAGCATTGGCTTTTACCTTTGTTTTTTGCGTATGCAGCCGAAAGTTGAGTTTTCTGTCGAGGTGAACTCCTAGGTATTTGACTGCATCTCCTGCTTTTATCCTGTTTCCTCCTACTGTGATTTCGTGCACTGGTGGGTTTTGTTTCTGAGTGAAAATGATGAATTGTGTCTTCTCTGCGTTGATTTTTATCTTCTATTTCTCCGTGAACTCAGTGATTTTTCCAAGGTGGTTTTCCATATTTGTGATGATTCTTCTCTCATCTTTTCCGGTTGCATACACTTCTGTATCGTCTGCGTAAAGTGCTACTGAGGTTTTTGGATCAGTTGGTAGATCTGAAACAAAAATATTGTATAAGATGGGTAAGAGAATACTGCCCTGAGGTATCCCTTCCTGGATTTCCTGTATCATCGACATCTTTTGGTCAGCTGAAACTTGAAAAGTTCTATTAGATAAATACATATCACAAATATTGATTAAGTAATGAGTAAGACCAGCTTTGTCCATCTTGAAGATTAGTGTCTTTTTCCAAACCGTGTCGTATGTTTTTTCTATATCCAGTATAGCTAATCCTGTCCTTTGTTTTCTATTGAATCTTATCTTCGTATCGCTGATAATTCTTGCTAGCTGGAGTTCGCAATTCCTTCCTTTTCTGAATTCGAATTGTTCTTCTTGGATGATTCTTCTTCTTTCTGCATGTTTCATCAGTCTTTTGTAAATGATTTTTTCCAGGATTTTTCCTATTGTTTCGAGGAGAGATATTGGCCTGTAACTTTCTGGTCTTCTTCCATCCTTCCTAGGTTTTAGTAGTGGGATAATTTTGGCGTGTTTCCAGTTGTTTGGGAAATGTCCATTTTCTAGGCAGAATTTGAAGATATAGTACAGTTGTACTATAATCTTCTTCGGTAGTTCCTTGAGGGTGATGTTGTGAATTGTCCTTTGGTTTGGAAATCAACTAATATTTATACATAATATTTTACAAGATTCCAAACCAAAAGACCAATAAGAAAATAGGAAAAGGAAGAAAGGCGGGGCGATGCGCGCCAAGAGTGCTTATTGGTCACTCTGACCGAGCACTTGGCGACACCCATATGCCTCAAAAGGAAAATCCTCGACGAATGTGTATTACCTGTACTCACTTGTGGAGCGGAAACATTAACATACACAAAAAAAGTGGTTAATAAGATTCGCGTGACTCAGATGGTATGGAGCGCCAGATGTTGGATGTCTCTCTGAGAGACCGAATCTTAAACGAATAAATACGTCTTAGAACAAAACAACTGTAGCTATCGAAAAAATCTCGTCGTTAAAATGGAATTGGGCAAGATACGTCGACAGATTATCAGATAACCGATGGACAAAACGTATTTTAGAGTGGAGACCAAGGCAAGAAGCAATACGGAGAAGAGGACGCCCACCAACTAGATGGACTGATGACCTGAAACGTGTTAGCAATAACTGGATGTAAGCCGCACAAGAGAGAGACAGATGGACAGAGCTGAGGGAGACCTATGTCCAGCAGTGGACGCATACAAGTTGATGATGTTGATGATGATGAAAGGCACCTGTATATTTCTAACACACCATGTACTTATCACTTTGAGAAAACTAAATATATACTGACTATATACGCACCCTTTTTCTCCTACTGACAGGCTTTCTGATAACATTTATTGCGTTAGCTAAACGATACGAAAAACCCAACTAATCACGCTTATGAATTATTTCACTTATTATTTGCCAGACTTCAATATAGATTGGAAAACCCAATACATTCAACCATATTGACATACAAGAAATCACAACTCTAGTGAAAACAATATCAAACTACAGAAGTAAAAGCAAATATTATATTTACATATTTTAAATATAATGTAACATCATATTATTATGTACTGCCAAAAATCGTATCCATGAAACTAAAAACGTATGTATATTTTAGGGTGACCTATTCTACCGATTTCGTGTAATTTATAAGGTGGGTTGACATTTCTACAACGGACAAAAAAAATCGGTACCTACAATTTTTTGTATCTAATCTTTAAGTACATTACCATAATTCTCCCATCACTTTTTGTTTTTCATGCAGTAATGGTTGCGCACCCCTCTTTGCTTTTCACAGGATCGTATACATGTGTACGGTAATATATCTTAAAATCACTACGTATTATATCCCTTGGATGTAAAGTATGGGAATGATTTTCTGCTATGAAATATTTTCTTCGCCTGTCTCTCCTTTGGTTATAATATTAATGAGCCCCAGTCTCAGGTAGCAATGTTGATGAATGTGGTCACTAATTTACGACAAATAATACTATTAATTTTGCTTTCGCAATCGTTTTATTTAAGTTTCAGCATTATATATGCAAAGATAAATGTATTAGGTTAGTTTATAAATTACCTTTCAATAATCAGTAGAGTAAAAAGTTATCAATTTATAGAAAAAATTTTAACGTTTGATTAATAGAATAGGCATTATATAAATTTCAGTTTACAAACTCGTTTCGTATGATTTTTTTTAAACTGCAAACAACATAAAGATTAAATAAATGCACACTTTCCTCGTAAAACCATTTAAACACAGTTTATCTACTAGTTGAAGAATTCACAAAAAATTATTATTATTAGTATAATTTATTAGTTAATTATAACTTATTCAGACTAGAAATGACAGGGAGGACCGATTAATGAAGTTTTGTCACAATAAAAGATAAATAATATTTAATATGTTCGTTAAACTATTCATAAGACATTCATTATATTGATATATTATTTCTTGTGATATCTTTATTCCTAGGATCTCGGAATCATGTGCTCCCTTGGTAGAAAAGGATTAATCAAAGGTAAGATACCCTAAGCTGGCCATATACCATATAGTCAGCCTCGATTTTGCCTTCCATGTCAGTTAATAGACAGTATTATTCTTATGATTCTTAGATCTTCTTCATTATTATTAGTCCAATCATCACAGGTAAATAATTATAAAATTGTTATACTTGTTTTAAACGATATATATGTAAAAAAACTGAGCTTCCAGTCAAGTTTACACTCTATTCAGATGATTTGCTAATTTTCTGCCAGGCAAAAAAGGCAAAAACACTGTTGCCACTTGAAAACTGCTTTAGAATGCTACTGACCAAGTGACTGAATGGACTTCAGTAAGTGGATTTAACTTTTGTGTTGAAAAGACAAAAATCATTAAGTTTTCTTGCAGGACAGCCAGTACTATAAATCCTAGAATTACCATAAATGGTACGTGTTTACCTGTCTACCTATAAAGAATATAAGACTTTTAGAACTTACATTTGACAGTAAACTTACTTGGAAATGTCATTTAACAGATCTCTAAACTAAGTGCATGACAAATTTTAACAAAATTAAAAACTCCGTCCAATCATCGTTGGGGTGCAGACGAAGACTCCTTGCTTCAGATTTATGGATGTCTTATTTGTTTTAAAATGGACTACTGCAGTTTCATTTAAATGTCAGCTAGCCCATCAGATTTAAAACATCTTAATTCTGTAAACAACACTGCACTTCAAATCTGCATTGAAGCCTTCAGGTCGAGCCCCGCAGAGAGTTTATACAGAGAAGCTAATGAACTTTCCCTCTAACTACGTCGCCGGCAATTCGTTTTAAAATATTCGTCTCGAATCTCAGCTAATACCGAAAATCCAGCCTATTAATTACCAAGTAATGACCTTTTAAACTCTGCTTCTCCTATTAAACTTCAATCTGTGCTACAGTATCTCTCACCTTCTTCTTCTTCGTCAAGTGCCCTGTCCGTTGCGAACGTTGGCTATTAACATGGCAATTCTGATCTTGTTTGCGGCGCTTCTGAATAGTTCGACCGATGTGAGCCCGAACCACTTCCGCAGATTTTGGAGCCACAAGTGTCTTCTCCTGCCTGGCCCTCGCTTATTGTCTATTTTCCCCTGGACAATCAATTGCAGTAGACGGTACTTATCGCGTCTCAATATGTGGCATAGATATTCAAGCTTTCTTTGTTTGATTGTGCTCACGATTTCTTTCTCCTTTCCGATTCTTTGGAGTACCTCTATGTTGGTGACATGTTCGGTCAAGGATATACGAAGAATGCGTCTCTGTCAGCGTCCAGGCCTCCATACCATATATTAAGATCTCACCACATCTGATCTCTCACCATATCTGAATAACTTCAGAACTTTCCAGATCTCGAATAATAATATCACCTAAACCTCAGCGGAATAAATTAAAAGCAGATTTTAATCTCTTGTTAACTAATTATGATAAGCATCAGACCAATCCACAATTTCTAAGGCAAACCTTTAAAGAATTAATTGCTAACAACAGATTTGACCAAATTGTATACACAGATGCTTCTAAGAGTACTGTAGCTGTTCGATGTGCTGTAACTTCAAAGACAGACTTAATCATATGCTGTAATCTCCCGCTCTTCTGCCGCATACATACTGCTGAACTATTCTCTATTCTTCAAGCTAAAAACTTACTCACCAGTATATAAAAAAGAAGCCAAATGTACAGACTTTTTAGCGTCTATCTATTTTCTCAAAAGTATGTACACGGTACATCTTTTGGTTCACGCTATTCAAAACTCTTTCGATAGTTTAATCTTACTGGGTTTAATCTTACTCTACTTACTTAAACTGATCTATTCTCTCAAAAGTATGTATACGGTACATCCTTTGGTTCAAGCTATTCAAAACTTTCGATATTTTAATCCTACCGGGAGTATCCATAACCATGATCCGGATTCCGTCTTATGTAGAAATCTCTGGTAAAGAACTAGCCGACCTCTTTGCAAAACAAGCCGAGCCTTCTAATGCGAAGACTGAAAATATACAACCACGTACAGATTTATAGTAATATTCTAAAAATATCATCCAAATGTCTTTTTGTAAATTGTAAATCCAATTGTAAATTTTTGTCCAAAAATATTTACAAACGTAAAAGTTATAGGAAAAAATAAAATTTTTAATTTCCACTTTAACACCCTGTATCTTTCTTAATATCAACATTTTATTAAAGCAAATTGGCTTAAATCGTAATATTTTAAAGTGCCGAATCAGCGGTTTCTGTTTGTATAATTACTTAAGGACCACCCTGTATAAATCATAAATACTTATTTTTTAACAATAAAAATTACCTCAAATATTCCTAAAAAAAAATAAAAACTGAAAAAAAAATATAAACGGGAGTGGCAGTCCAGTGGAACCGCCGGTAGAAGTTATACTTCTATACAGGCGTTTGCCGTTACAAATTTATAAATATGGGAGTCAATCTGCACAATCATTACATATGAATTGCTATAGGTAAAAGAGAGCTAAAAGAGAAACAGAATTAGATATATAGGTATATGGTGCATCGTTTGCTGTATATAAACAACATTTGACCTGTAATAAGAGTATAGTAAATGAAGGATTGAATCAATATTTTGATGAAAATGTATATTTTTATTTTCATATTATGTATGAAAGAAGAAAAATTTTTTTACACATAGGTACTCTGCAGTAAAATTCATTGTTTATTTTGTTATTAATATAAAAATACAATACAATACACTGCAAGATAATTCAATTTAATAATACAATACAAATTAAAATGCAATATTCATAAGTATTTAAAAATGACAATATATTTAATTTAACAAACAATATAACAAATTTAATTGTTGTTTGTTGTGTATATAAGTCATCGAGCAAAAAGACAAAAGAGGGAATGTAAAGGTAGTGGGGGCAAAAATATTGTTAGACAGGAAGTGCCATCTTGAGAGGCCAAATTAAACAAGCAAAGAGAGTCTTTCCTTGTTTAAGAAATCAAATTTAGTTGGGTTATGTTATTATTTGTCCCAACTGTCACATGAAATCTTATTTATATTGAAGTTTTTTAACAATTGTTTCACATTTTAGACTGTTATCGTTAATATTTAATTAAAATTTTCTCGTCTAAGTCACATTCTGAAAACTATTTTATAGCTACTGTTAATAAGTGTCGGAAAATTTAAATTTGGCGCATTCGTATTTCCGGATATGTCCGCCATCAGAGGCCACTTTTTTGGTCGCCTTTTCATAACGATTAGATTCCCTCTTTTGTCTTTTTGCTCGATGATATAAGTATACATTTAAACTTTCATGAGATATTTTTAAAAGTTTTAATTTATAATTTAATATGCCTAACGAGGACAAATCTGATCAGAATGGAAAAATCTTATATACTAAAACGCTAAGCCCTTTTCTTGTCCACCACTTTACTCAAAAACCATATTAGATAATTAAAATATTTTTTCGGAATATTATTAGTATTACGTATGAGATTGTCAAGATATACTTTTGGTACAAAAATTCACTTCCGGTTTTGAGATGACCGGAAGTTAAAATTTACTTTAAGTTTTAGACCCCACAATGTATATATGGATCGAAATCTTATATACTAAAACGCTAAGCCCTTTTCTTGTCCACCACTTTACTCAAAAACCATATTAGATAATTAAAACATTTTTTCGGAATATTATTAGTATTGCGTATGAGATTGTCAAGATATACTTTTGGTAAAAAATTTCACTTCCGTTTCTGAGATGACCGGAAGTTAAAATTTACTTTAAGTTTTAGGCCCCACAATGTATATATGGTTCGAAAGATCTCGTCGAGACGAATCTAAATATGTACTTCCGGTTGCGATCCAACACCGGAAGTGACCCGAAACGCACATAAAACGTCAAGATAGGGCAAATCTGACACCGGATTCGTGATCAGCATGCAAAATTAACTGCTAAATGATATCCATGTCGACATTTGATGAACTAAAAATTGCATTCCGGTTTTGAGGTCGACTGCCGGTTTCGTTTTTATTAGTCAAATCAATAGAGAATTCAACGTAGAGTTCAAAAATGTAAGTTCACGAAATTATCATTTATAGTTTTTAAGTTACTGATAAAAATATTTTTACTTCCGGTCATTGTATATATTGTATATTTTTCTCGCAAAATAAAAATTTCATTTAAAAAACTCGATGTCGAGTTGGTCCGCTAGTATTAATAATATTAATAAATATTAAATATATTTACAAAAGGAACATTTTTATTCTCGAGAAAGAAAGAGGGAATATATCTTCTGTCTCTCTCTTACATATATGTAATGATTTTGCCGAGTCACTCCCGTACAAATTTGGAACGCGCGTATAGAAGTATAACTCAAAAATTGTTTAAACTAATTAGATGGTTTATTTAAGAACCTAATTATTTAAATAATACATATTCGTAATGTACGCAAAAAGAACATACAAATTAAAAAAAGAAACGTCGAAATCTGTAAACAAGAAACAGAGATACAGTTAACAGCTCCTTCCCCCTCCTGCGCTCTCACTACTTTCAAAGCCGACCAAGTTTGAGAACCACATTTTGAAACTTTGTGAACGATTCCATTAAAATTCAATATTTTTCGAATTTAAAGTATGTTCTTTCAGATGACCCTAATAATGTCTCTTAATTTTTATAAACAGAGCTGCTATGAATTTATAAAAAAAAGGTACTAACGTTTTTTTGCTTATTTCCCTGGTGTGATAGTGGAACTTTTGATTTAATTGTCACAAAACTTGAAGTTTTGAGAGTATATCAAGAAATAATAATACAATTTATTTTAAATTTAAACCACACTATTTAACCTAAGCTTTAAGAATATTTTTATAAAAATAAATGGATAAGTATATATTTAAATTTTTTTTTTTTTTTTTTTTTTTTTTTTTTGGCAATCGGGCTAAGTGCCCATCCAGCCAGCAGCAAATGTGTAATAAAATTCACTTAAATTAACCTATTCTATCTAAACTAAATACACTACAATTCTGGAAATTAAAAGAAGACTACGATGGGAGAGGAACTAGGATTACTTTTCGCACCTAGGGGTCATTCAAGGTGACTCACAGACAGAAAGTGTAGACCACGGAAAGTATAGGTAAAAAGGTAAAATATTGGCGAGTCAACAGAGGTAACGAGCTTAACACCTACACTAAAGTTTTAAGTTACACATTTTAATAAACTTAAGAATAATTTTATATACCTTGTACATATTTAATGATATCAAATAAAGTAGATTGAAAGGGGGGTATAATTTTTGCAATAATAAACTATTAATAAGTTCTTGTCTTTGTATTTCAAATTTACTACAAGCATAAAAAATGTGATCTAAGTCGCAAACCACATTGCAAGTTTCACAAAGTTCGGTGTTGACTACACCGATTTTATATAAGTGTTGAGGGAAGCTTGCATGTCCGAATTTTAGTCTACAAATGGTCACAATATCATTTCTTGTAAAATCAAATTCTTGGTGCCACAAATCTGTCGGAATACTTGGATGTAATAGGGTATATCGTGTGAGGTTATTAGAGCAATAGTTTTTCCAATGCAATTCCCATTTTGCCTTAAAATTACTCTTAGATATCATTAAATATTCCTGACCACCTAAATTGTTGTTGATATGCTCTCCAGTTGTAACGCTTTCTTTGGCTAAGGAGTCTGCAACTTCATTGCCTCGAAGTCCTATATGAGCTTTTACCCAAGTGAATTTTAATTCGTATTGACTTTTTTTTAATTTATGAATTCTTGCTTTTAATTCTATAATAAACGGATTTGTATCAGTAGCCATCACATTAATTGGGTTAGCGATGCATTTAAGAACAGATAAGGAGTCACTCAACAAATGTATTTTTTTTAACTTGTTTTTTTCGACATAATCGCAGGCTTTAATAATACCAATCGCTTCTGCAGAAAAAATGGAAGTATTATTATTCAATTTGAATTTTTCTTGAACGTTTGTTGAGGGTATATAGAATGCACATCCCGTACCATTATTTTGTTTTGATGCATCGGTATATATTTCCAGAAAATCTGACAGATTTGATATGCAGGCGCTTAATATATTTTTACTTATCAACAAATTTTCATTATATACAGGAATATTAATTTCTAGTGGTTCCAACATATCAAAGAATTCAAATTTTTCGACTGAAATAGTTCTTTTTAAATTACTATTATAACTACTTGTATTTCTAAACGCCATACATAATGGAGGAGAAGGTTTTTTTGACCAGTACGAATTAGTTAAATCGTGGTTATTTAATAAGGCTATTTTATCTAAAATAGTACGGTTTTTAAAAAAAGACTTAATAATAAATTTTTCTGCTAACCATTCCCTTCGTAAAAATAATGGTGGTTCTAGTGCTTCAATCCGAAGTGGTTCCACAGGCGTTGAACACATTGCACCCAAACAGAGTCTTAGGGAAATATTTTGAATTATTTCCAGTCGTTTTAGAATGTAAGGATCCATATAACGTCCGTAAGGATATAGCTGATCCATATAACGTACATCCGTAATCCAAGATAGACCTAATAAAGGCTTTGTAAAAAGGTAAACATGTATGTGGATCTGCTCCCCACCAGGTTCTCCTTATGAATTTTAAAAAATTTATGCCTTTTAAACATTTTGATTCTATACTTTGTATAAATGGTTTCCAGCTAAGCTTTTTGTCAAGAATAATTCCAAGATAAGTTACCTTATTTGATACTGGGTATAAGGTACCATTTACATTTATGTTATCAATATTGGGTAGATTATGTCTTGTAAAGATGGTAACACTAGATTTTTGAGGCGTTAAAGAAAAACCTAACGATTCAAATTTCAAAGTAGTTAGTTGTATATGTGACGTGAGCTCAGTTATGCCTACTTCTAATTTTTTATTAGTGTTATAAACGACAAAATCATCAGCATACTGTATAATATTATAATTATATTTTTCCTCGTGTATTTCTTTTGTAAAAACATTAAACAAAAGGGGAGAAATGACGGAGCCCTGTGGTAAACCTGTGGATGATCGTCTGGGACCTATTACAGAATTGTTATTTGACCTTACATAAACTTTTCTTTGTGTTAAAAGATTGCATAAGACATTACACACTCTCGCAGGGACATCTGCCTGAAGCAATTTTTCTCTTAACATAATGATATTAACTGCATCGTAGGCACCTTTTATATCGAGAAATGCAGCACCTAAGTAATAGTTATTTGAAAAACATAACTGAATGTCTGTTGTTAAATAAGAAACTGCGTCAATAGTACTAAACCCCTTTTTAAAACCAAATTGTTCCAACGGAAAAAAGGCAGTGCTAGTCAAATGAAATTCTAACCGGTGTTTAATAATCCGTTCAAAAGTTTTCATAACACAGGACAACAAGGAAATAGGCCGGTAAGACTCTGCAAGGTTGGGATTTTTGTGTGGTTTGGGGATTGGTACAACTAAAACATTTTTCCACTCCTCAATGACAGCGTTATATAACCAAATATCGTTAAAAATTTCCAAAAGAAATAATTTACCGACAGTTGGTAAATTCCACAACATATCGTATGTAACTTGATCCATACCTGGAGCTGTGTTACTGGTAATTTTTAATGCAAATTGTAGTTCCGTAAATTTCAAAGGATAATTAAATATATCATTTTGAACATCTGCATTATCTATTAAATCCTTTACTTCCTGATCTGCTGAACATGGTGTGATATTTTGCAAAAAAGTTTCTATCCAGTCATAGTTACTACATTTAGGCTTAGGTGCGGGAATTCTTTGCATTTTTTTTGCCTGTTGCCATATTTCCTTAGACGGAGTATTTTTGTTAAGTTTAGTGCAGTAGTTAATCCAGTAACTCTTAGCCTTGTTTTTTAAAATTTTTTTTGATGTTGCCATATTTTCTTTAACCTGTATATAATTTTCTATATTACTATTGTTGATATAATTATTTAAAGCTTCTTTTCTATAACGAACGACTTTATCACATTCATCATCCCACCAAGGAGGTGGTGACAGTTTAGCTCTTTTACAAGGTTTATTGATTGGAATTGAACATGTAGCAGCATATTCAATGCCTTGCATGAAATATTTATATTTATCATTTACATTTAGTAGTTGCGGTTTATTACTAAAATATAAAATGCACATTCGTTCGTATTCCATCCAGTTAGCTTTTCTAGTGTTCCATTTGGTTTTTGGTTGTATTGTGTTGCTAAACTGTTCCCTCAATATACTAAGTTTCATAAGAATGAGAAAATGATCTGATCCAAGAGTATCTGTTACCACCGTCCAGTTAGTTTTATCCGCGATATCTGGAGATACTAGTGTTAAATCGACAGAAGAATTTTGACCCGACCGAGATATTTTTGTAGGTGACCCATCATTTAAAATTACCAGGTTATTTTGATTTAATGCATTTACCATATTTTTCCCAGATTGATTGATTTTATATGAGCCCCATAGGTCATGGTGCGCATTAAAATCTCCTCCAATTATTGATGTACCATTTATATCATTAAAAAGATTGGAAAAATTTTGTACAGTAACTGAAACATTTGGAGGACAATATACAGAAACACAATTAATAGATAAGTTTTTAGAAATAAAAATTTCTGCTGCACAGACTTGCATACCATCTACTACATTATTAAGAAATACTTCTTTGAAGCTGATATTATTTTTTATAAGAATAGCGACACCCGTCATACCATCTATCCTATCCTTTCGCACAATAGAATATCCATAAAATGTATAAGTTACTTTTGGTTTAAACCATGTTTCTGATAAAAGAGCAATATCAACATCATAATCTGATAATATTTTTACTAAGCTATGTTTATTGGATACAGCGGAACGTGCGTTCCACTGACAAATTTTTAATTGGTTAAGATTAGAATGTGTCGTCATCATCAGGTATACTTTCATTACAATTAAACGCAATATTTTTAATAAAATTTACATCGATGGCTGAGAGTTCTTCAAAAGATTTTACTTCACTTAGTACTTTCTGAAAGACAGTGAAAAATCCTTTAATAAATTCATCTGACATATCAGATTCAAAATTTTCTCTTGGTGGTACATTAATAGGTTTATCGGGTCCAAAATTAAATGGGAACATTGGAGGGGGATTTGATATTTGAATGGGAGATGTGGCTTTTCGCTTTCTGTTAACTGACTCGATTTGATTTAAAGCGTTGTGATTTCGCTCAGTTTGTAAGGTAATAGAATTAGTTGACTGCGATGAAAAAGGTTGTCTAGGATTTTTAATATTAGGCCTTCGTGTGGGCAAAGGGGGAAACTCTTCCTCTGATAAATAAGATAAAGCTTGAAATTTATTGTTAACTTTTAATGTTGAAGCATATGATGTTTTATTTAAATTTCTTGCTTCCGTAAAAGTTAAATTCTCCTCAGCCATTTTCTTTTTTATTTCACTTTGTTTTATATATGTTGGACAAGATTTAGAGATAGATTTATGTGAATTTGTTTTACAATAAATACAACAATTATCCTGTGGATCCCGACATGAATGAGTTTCATCTTTTGTTTTACCACAGTTTATGCAAAGAGCCACTGTGTTACGACACTGCTTCGCTACGTGACCATATTTAAGACACCGGTAACATTGCGTAACACCGTGAATATAAGGTTCAACTGGACAAGATACAGAATTAATAAAAATGTTTGAGGGTAACATGTTACCCTCGAATGTAACTATGACTGTTTGTCGAGGGACAAATATTGTTTCTCCATCAGAAATAATCTTTCGCTTGATTCTCCGAATCTCAGTAATAGTTACCGCAGATAGAAAATTTGTAAAAAGATATTGCTCATCAAAAGAAGTATCAACATTCTTAACAACACCCTTCCTCGATAATAAATTATTTGGAATATAAGCAATTAAATTTTCTTTTTTCAATTGATCATTAGCCACTAGTTTATTGGCGTCTTTAATTGTTTTTAATTGAACCCTAATTCTGTTTTTGCCTACTCTATCAATTCTTACAATATTTTGAATATTTAATTTTTTATGTAAAATATGACCGACTGCCATAGGATGTAATTTACCTATATTTTGATTATTGGTATTTTCAATAAATACGTAGACAAAATCTGAATACAGGTTTGGTTTTTGTAGATTGAAAACCTTACTTTTTTGCTTGCTATCTAAAGGTGTGTCCTTATCTTTATCACTTGTATTTTTACCATCTTGACTGTTGGTTGTCGTGGTGTTAAACGTAACCATATCTACGCTAGCTCCTCCATCATCCACTGTTCCACCCTTGTCCAGGGGTGGTTCATCGTCCATTTTTTCAGCTTATCACCCACTAATTAATTTATTTATTGCACTTAATAAAATATTTTATGTTTTATAAATCTAGATAATTTTATCAAAATATCAAATTTGGTTCGAATCACCTAAAATACCTATTAAGCGATAATTAGATTTTAATGAGAATTCGATGAATGTTAATTATTATTTAGCAAAGAAAATTATTTTTAACACATCCGCACTCCACAGAGGTTAAAATAAGACTGATTTAAATTCTTAATACAAATATTACTTGTGCCTATATGTGCATATTCAGCCTGTTTTAAAAAGCATATTGCATTCATATTTTAAACATTTTTTTAGTGCATATTTTCCAGGACAATAGTAACAATGCTAAATAATTTGTAATCTGTGCCCGTATTACGGGCTGTGATGTAAAGTTATTCTGTAATCCAAAATCCACCTATTAATATTATTCATATCATTAATCATTATTTATATTAAACTCTCATTGTTTTTGGGTTTTTTTAAAATTATAACATTATAAGCGTATTTAACAAGAATCAAGATCATCTTTTATTATATCATTAATTATTATTTATATAAAACTGTCATTGTTTTTGGGCTTTTTTCAAATTTTAACAATATAAGCGTTTTGTTGATGTATTTATATTAGCCTGATAAAATCTTATTCTGACCTGCGAAAAGAGAACCGTGAATAAGTAGGTATATGATCCATCAAAACAAATAATTGAACATTGCCTTTTGCGGTCAAACAAATACAAACGTCAAAAAACCAGAAACTCGAGTCCGTTGAAGTTTGAATGATGAGCTGGTTTCTTTTCTAATATGAAAAATAGAGCGCTTTGCAAGCCAACAAGTTATTTAGTCCCTTGGGTTTAAAGTTTACCTGTAAATCGAAAAACAAGTTTTCTTGAGTCGAGTATGTTCGTGGGAATGAATATTCCCGTATGGGACGGTTTAAAAAATAAATAAGGTGCTCTATTGTACTCTTCAAGCAGGTTCTGTCCGCTTAGTTTACCCTCCGAAACTTTGTACAAAATCTTTTGAAAATTGTTAGATCTTCTGGCGTGGAAAACCGTTAAAATGTAGATGAACGTTATTAACGATCGGGCAAGTTTCGATTTTTTTGGATTGTTAGGGGAAACAGTCGATACACTTTGTTAGGATAGTGTCAAAGGAAGTAATTTTTTCGGTTGCAGTTACATTAGCTATAATTTTATATCCATTAGTTCGGTGACTGTGAGTAAACACTTTGGTTGCTTTTAAAATAATTTTGGGGAGATGGATCGCTATTAGATGACTCGGTATGAAAATCATTTTGATAAATGTGAATTTCATAAAATTAAATTTAAGAAACCGATAAATAAAATATTTTCATTTAGACATTATAATACCCAAGACAATGTTATATGTTCCATAAAATAAATTGTAACCTATATACAGGGTGTTTCACGATTAGCTTACACTATCTATATATCGCAAACTACTTATATGATATATATTTAGGAAAGTTGGTTTGTGGGAATTATAAATTATGAGGAAATTAAAAAACTTGGACAAACATATCACTTCCGGTTATATCAGAAATGTACAACAACTTTGGTATTTTAAATACCTCATCCTATAAATCAGGGGTCATCTAATGGCGGACCGCGGTCTGTATCCGGACCGTGAGCTTGTGTTGTGCGGACCTCCGTTAACTTCAAAATATAGTAATAAAATTATAGTGGAAAATTATAATCAAATTAAATATATAAATATCTAAATGACCATTTGGGCTTCCTCTTGAACACAGAAAACCTTGCAACTATCGCATTTTTGGCGGATATCTTTAGACAATTGAACTTCTTGAATTTAAAACTACAATACAAGAGAAAACTTGTTTGTGAACTTTTGTCAGATATTAGAAGTTTTTCTAAAAATCCACAAGGAATCTAAGTTCCTGTAGTTGGCTGTATATCATATATAACAAAAAATTTTATTAAAAACCCTTTATAAAAGGTATATAATTTAAAAAAACCCAATCGGGCTTTGATCACAAAACGTTTTCGGAATCCATATTCCATCATCAGTGCATTTAAAAAGTATATAACCACTTAATTAAAAAGAACGTGAAATTTAAATTTTGACCAAGGTTAATACAAAATGTGGTTAATACTTACTAGGTGGGTATACATGTATTGAGCCACTAAATATGTGGGTAAAAACCCGTTACTACGTAAAAACGAGTAAACTAAGTGAACCTTAGTTCACTCCAAAACCTCTCTTTTAATACATCATACTCTTTATCTTTCCCCACCTATCTCTATCTAACCTAAACTTCAAGTCTGACCCCTATACCTAATATTTTTCACGCTTCTTTTCGACACCTCTAAATTCAGAGTAGATTATTCGTCGTCCCCCTTCTAAACTATTCAGTTCTCATTTTACTTATCCTCACATCTCTCTGAGGGTTTGGTTAAAAACATCATAACTCACTTTTTTACTTAAATTTAACAGAGCCACCCACAATCTTTTCATTTTTACAGTTCTTGTCAAGATATACGAATAGTCTATTAAGCACATGAACTTATAACTTATCCTTTTATACTTCTGATGTACCTAGTGTTGCTTTATAACAGATAGGACCTTTTCTTCTTAAGTTATAAATTGAGTACTATATGATCATCATATTACAAAAAACCACGTCCCAACAATCAATTTTTGTCCATCTCATATATTTGTGAACACACACAAAACAACAATCAAACTTCTTCCGTGAACACCTAATCAGTTATCTACGTTCATGAACTTGTAACTTAAAAAGTTTTGCATTTACCAGATACCAAATGTTGCTTTTTAACATATAGTGCCTTCTATGCTTAAGTTATAAGTTAAATATTACATGAACATTAGATAACAAAGCTTTTATTTTATTCACTCAACACCACCTCCAAATACAAAATATATCAATTCTTATTTCACCCATCAACAATAAATTTTCAAGAATCCAACTTCCCACATATGTCTATTTTCCATTTCCCAGGTACCAAATGTTGAGAAAACATAAGGGGCCTTATATTAGAATCTCTAATTCACACTGCTGTAAGACGTATGTATAGTTGGTTGCCTAACAAAACCACATACAATAATTACTAAAACAATTTCCACCATGTTCTTAAAAATAAATTCAGGACAAATTAACAATTTAAAACAACAACATTGATGGTTGCTACTGTTACATTATTTTAATTTTAACTTTTCAATTTTTAAATAGCGTTGGCTTCTGTCTTAATTGGACTAACACATAAAGTTACACTGACTGCTTTATTCGGACTTCGGTCCTAATTTGTCAAGATTGTCATTTCAATCAGTTGCTTTTATCAGGTCATCGTATACACATCGTCTCATGACCATCCATGTTACCAAATCCAAAGGTAACTTTAACATCATAGAATGTATCACCATATAATGAAAACTAAATTTAAATAACAATTTTTAATGGGTTTTTACCCACATATTTTGTGGCTCAATACATGTATACCCACCTAGTAAGTATTTACCACATTTTGTATTAATCTTGGTCAAAATTTAAATCTCACGTTCTTTTTAATTAAGTAGTTATATACTTTTTAGGTGCACTGACGATGGAATATGGATTCCGAAAACGTTTTGTGATATAGCCCGATTGGGTTTTTTAAATTATATACCTTTTATAAAGGATACTGTACCAGGAAAGTACGCAACTGTACAGTGGCCAAAAAACAATGAGATATTAGTTTGCTTTTCCATACTTATATAGTTTTTTTATTCGCCGTAAAATGTACAGAACTGCAGTTGTAAAGTAAACAAAAGCTATTCAAGGTAAGCTGCTACTAATATTTAAATGTTTAAATAGATATACATGTTTAATAAAATTGTTGAACACTATAGTTGCAAAAAGAAAACAACCAGAAACAGTGGCATTAAATGATTAAATTAAGTTCTAAGATACAAATATTTCAAAATACGCCGCAAAAATGTATTAAACAAAAACGGGAGAAAAAAACAATATAATAGCGAGGTTGACCTCATAAAGTAGGGGTATGAAATAAACTCAAGGGGTAAACCCTTGAGTTTATTTCATACCCCTTCCTAAACGAGGTAGCCTAGTTGCCTGGTTTCAACTCGTAACCAGGATGATCTCCTGAGGGGGGTTACAACTACTGAAGGGTTTCTTCCCCGGTTATGCCACTGCCTAGTTAAGTGCTGAGTGTCCGGACCGCGGAAGAGTAGTAGGTTTTCGAAACGGACTCTCAGGGAATATAATTGGTGACCCCTGCTATAATTGTTATTGTTGTTACTGTATTTTTAAATTAAACGTAAAATTTTAGACAAAATTTGTAGAAGGTACCATATACAAAAACTTCCTTTTACCATGGAAGGTACCATATACAAAACTTTTTAAAAAATTTGACAGATAGAGACAAACATTTCAAAGTTAACTTAAAGTCTCGAAAACCTTTTCAAAAAGAGTAGGTAATGTTCTTACAGGAATTTACGTCAAAATCTAATTTGTATATACAATTTATTTACAAATGATACGATTTCTTTCAATTTCAAACCGCAGTAACTCAATAATAATTTTAAATGAAACAACCTGTATGTTATAATTTTACTGAAAAAATAAGTCAATAAATTAAATAATATTCGTTTCCTATACCTAAAGTTAATACTTTTGGAGATCATTGTGTTTTAATGATAAAGGTACGTATTAATTGTTATATTTTAGCAGGAGGTGTATGAATATGTCATAGTTGTCGGTATTACTGATTACTGGGACTTTTACAAAGTGATATAAATACACATTGAAGATTACGAAAATTTATTTTTATTCCTTGGGAAATGTGACAGTTATTGCTAAAGTAGCTGCTATATTTACCAAGATATCCAACCTGTCACACCGTGAAGAGATTACTTAACATACATTTTGAACAAAAAGTTGAAGTTAAATAAAGTCTAGCCTATTGTTAATAATAAGTATCATGCAATTAATGCTCTTGATAACTATGCTGCTTCTCTCGAAGCGTCATTACGTTGTGGTGAGAGATGTAGGTATACCAATGCCATCTATTAGGGGAATTAAAAAAAATCTTAATTTTTTTCCTTTCTTACAGCCAAGTTCAAAGTTTAAAGGAAACAAACTAAATAAAATAATAAAATTTGCAGAATTTCTAAAGATATAATGTCAAGAAGATAATAAATTTGTGAAGAATAGGTTTAGTTTAATGGGCACAATTCGCGTTTAGTATATTGAACTAAATCAACATTTAACAAGAGGACGTGGTTTTCTGGAGCAATATTGTGCGATCAGAGTTAACCAGGCTGTAGCTCTCCACTTTTATGATGGTGACTCAAACGGTTAAAAATTTCGGTTAAATAATGTTAAGTAATTTTTTATCTTCTAATAACTATTTTTTATGAGAAAGATATCATTATATTAAAATAATTAAAAACCAGTTATTCAGATCGTTCACCAGTGCAATACTTTAGAAATCTATTTTTTTACGATCGAGTTCCCCCTTATCGTTCCAAAATAGTAAACTAATTCTTGGATGAGACATCTAAAGATAGATAAAGATAGCTAACAATGATTCTTTCCGGTGGCTTCCTCGACCACCAGATATAACACCTATAGATCTTTTTATATAGGGCTACATAAAATATGAAGTATATTTCCATCTTCCCTAAAGCCTAAAGCCTAAAGGCGTAAATTAAAGGCTCTAAAAATGCAGGGAAGTTTAAGAACAACATTCTGAACACTTGATATAATTTGTTATAATATATGTATGCGGAAGATCTGGACAGCCTTGTAGAAAATAAAGCTAGCACATGCTCTAGTATATGAAAAGTAAATATACATTTACGAACCATTTTTATTGCTATGTAAAAGTGCCAGTAACCAGAAATCACAACAGTGTAGACAATACAGAGTAGAGACATGTCGGCCAAAATATTTTCTTTAAATTTGTGAACTTATAACTTATAATCCCAAGTTTCGAACATATAGGATAAAGTAAGCTTGTCGTGTAACACCCTGTGTACTACTACTACTACTACGAAGTGTAAAATCTAGTAATAAACACACAAAATACGAAATACAAGCTCATAGCTTATAACGTTTAAAACCTGAGGCCGTGGAATCTATATCATCAATATGGTTAGATAATCAAGAACATGGCAGTGGTGGAGTTTCAATTTTTATCGAGAATTCCTATGAATATTAGAATATTTAACACTAAAAGTTAACATCTGCTGTCTTTACATCGTTCCTTATTCTGATCCAAGTATAGCAAACATTGCTAACCTTTTATGTCAGATTCCTACACCTCGAATTAATATGGGAGATTTTCATGCACATAATTCATTATGGGCTCAAAAAAATTGACAAAAATGGAAAGAAAAACAGAAACTATCCAAAATAATCTCAATTTAAATCTACTTAATGACGCCAGGAATACTCGATATAATGCATCAACAATAGAGTTTTCAGCAATTGATTTGTCAATTTGTGAACCAAACTTGCAACCTAGTTTATCGTGTTACGCTTTACCTGATCTATATGGAAGTGATCATTTTCCCATCTTAGTTAACAATCTGTTGTACCATAAGCACAGTACACACATCACTAAATGGTCCTTAAATAAAACCAACTGGACACTGTTCTCAACATTAATTTTTTACAGAAATGTTAGACTCAGAACAAGATATTAACGATAAAACATCCTTTTTAAATAAAGTCATCATTGATGCAGCGAATAAATCCATTGGAAAAACAGCTTTTTATCCAAAACACTCACCTGTACCATGATGAAACGATGCGTGCAAACAGGCAATAAGAGAACCTAAATCGGCATTTAATGGATATAAATGATATAAAACTACTGAAAATCATATAGAATTTAAAAGAATAAGAGCTAAATATAGATTTATTATTAAAAAAAGCAAGGAAGAGTCATGGCAAAAGTTTGTTTCAGAAATCAATAGATCTACTCCACATGGTCACATCTGCTAGTCAAATCTGGAACATGATTAGAAGTATATTTGGAAAAAATTTACAACACTCCATTAACTACTTAATAAAAGACAATCAGACATTTACGTCCGAATGCAATATATCTAAAATAATGGCAAATCAATGTTGTACTGCTTCTAGTAATAAAAGCTATTCCATAGAATTCTTAAACAAGAAACGATTTGAAGAAAATAAAGGAATACCATTAATCAATGACACTTCACCAATAAACAATCCTATAAGCTTGACTGAACTTATTGAAACTCTTAACTCCGTTAGAAATACTAGTCCAGGACCAGATAATGTACCTGTGCTTTTTCTACAGAACCTGCCACTAGTAGGCCAAGAACTATTATTGCAACTTTTCAATTTTATATGGATTAATAAGGTATTCCCACACATATGGCACTCGGCAATCATAGTTCCAATACAAAAACCAGGTAAACCTAATTGGAAGATTCACGGTAACATGTTTGCTTTTATTTCAAACTTCCTACGGCAACTATATTTCCAAGTTCGAATCAATAACCATTTGTCTGAATCTAATTTACAAAAAAATGGAATTCCACAGGGCTCCAATCTAAGAGTAGCGCTATTTTTAATTGCTATTAACAATGTTGTGCCGTACTGCAATGGCACAATTAAAACTTTTTTGTATGCTGATGATCTGGTAATTCTAGCTAGAAAAAAAAACATATATCTGCTCATAATACTATTTCTGCAGCTCTTAAGTCGATAGAATCGTAGTCTAACAATATTGGGCTTCAGTTTTCCACCATAAAAACCTTATTTATTGCTGTCAGTTTCCACTAGCTATAGAAAGCTTGACATTTATTTTTCGGATGTAGTTATTAGAGTTGTATCATCTGCATATCTAAGGTTTGAGATCATTTTGCCTACGATAGACAACGTTTATTACGTGGTTTTCTCGTTATGTATTTTCCTTTGAAGTTAAAGAGACTTGGAATTGATTGTTCCATCATTTTGATCAACTAAGAAATAAGCTATATAAATAATAATCAGCTAAATATAATAATTTTAAAACGTATTTTGTTTTAATAAATCAAATAGAGTATTGGTCGGACCGAATTGAAAAATTTAAAGGCGACTATATAGGGAATTACAAAAGCTTTCAAACAACATATTATTTAACCCCCATTGCCATTAAAAAATGTTGGGATGATTCTTATCCTGGCTAAGGGGTTAAAGTAAAATAATCAAAAACACCGGAACAAATGTCCCCCTTTAAACAAAAAGTAACCTGCCGCTTAGTTTTTTAAAGTTGTCGTAGTTCCTGATAATGATTCTGTTTCGTTTTCGTCCGGTAATCCTTATATATATTTTCTCATGATTTAACCTTAAGGACTAATTCGTTAGATTAGCTGGTTATATTCTTTTATATATTTTAGGTTTTTATATCAAGACCCATAGTTCATTGACCAGTAGTAAAGCATAAAAAAACAACAATACAACAACGTTTAAAACAACAATACCCCAACCTTACTAAATCTTCCAATTCTTTTTAACAAAACATGAACTTGCTCTGCGTGCAAATTTTCAACCCGGCCCTCAATAAATCCATTAATCGTTTATATTTGTATTCTCGTCAAAGGGCTAAAGGCCTGAGTAGGTTATTCTAGTTCATACTGAGGAAGTCCTATTGATTTTGCTGACAGGTAAAAAATACGTCTAATAAATTGTACAGGTAAGGGTTGAAGTGTGGGAAGGTATATATAGATTGGGAATTATGGGTGGTCCGGAACAATTGCCAATATATAGGGTGACCAAACTTATTTATTTTATTTTTACTCTTAATGGCATTCAATTACAGTATTTATTTTTTCAAAGTTGTTTTTTGCTATTACAGCGTTACACTTTTCACAGTATTGTTAAATGATGTGTCTATCTGTAACTGATATTCAGTAATAATTTATTGATTTTGATAAATTATATTTAACTTTATTGTTCCTTTAGAGCCTAGAAGAAATTAAATGAAGTAATATTTGTGACTGATCAGGGCATATAGTAGGTATATTATTACGGATGGTAGTAAATATATCTGCCCAACATAGTCTAGAAAGGAATAAATAATATTCAAGTTGGTTCAGAAACGTTGGATATATTGAGTTGCACTTAATGTGATAGCCCAGAAATGCATGAATTTAAGTGTTGATGTATATCTTTATTTTGTTACACACTACGTCAAGCTCTAAAAAACAACTTGAAGTTCTATTAATATTAATATTCTACAGACAAAATACATCTAAAAACTTAACAATAACTCTAACGAACATACTCTAAGGGTTTTAACAATATAATTAACTGGATGTCTGAACTTCTCAAAATAATGACCAAATAGCAGAAATATAATTAAAAATATAAAGGCAAGAAAAAAGTTTCTAAAATTGAAAGCAATTCTTTGTAAGAAATATCTTAAACATATTTTTAATACTACCATATGGAAAGTTAGATACTTTCTTATTTAGAGGTTAGCAATAACATCTAAATAAGTTAGTAAATAATTGTGGTGTTACAAAACAATACGTAAAATAACATGGACGCATAAGAAACGAAGAGAATATTATTGTCAAAGATAGGCAAGTAATATGAAATAACAAATACCACAAAAGTTACAACTAAATGGCACATATTATGAAAGAAGACCGGTATGAAATAATTAGAGTGATGAAACAGAAAAATGGTGCCTTGAAGCAAATTAGAAGGAGAGTTTAATTTGACTGCATTGAATTAGGTACAAGTTTATGATTATCTTTAATAAATACAGCCAAATAAATAGAGACCGTCACATTAATTTGATGTGTCCTTAAAGTAACTTCATACGAGTTCTCCTCGTTATTAAACATTGGTTTAATAAACACAACACTAAAATTATCAACAACCAAAGTGATAACAAATAAACTGAATGAAATTATAACACTAGCAAAAAAACTACAAAGTTTTAGGTTGTAACGATCATGCACAAACTTATATAATGCGGGAAGTGCAAGAGAAATCATTACAATAAAGAAACCAGCATATCTATGTTTGGTGGACATTAAGAATAAATTTGATAGGGTTAAATTAAAATAAGTTATCCACTTATTGTACGCAAAAGAGATACCTCTAGGAATAATCAAAACGATCGAAAATATCTACCAAAACAACACAATAAAAGTAAAAGTAGAAGAACTGTCTGAGCTAGCAATTAAACAATACAGGGAGATTACCTGAGTCATCTATTGTTTATCCTGATTATACATGAAATAATAAATAAAGCAAAAACTAAAAAAGGATACCAAATGGGAGTAAATCAACGTAAAATAATCTGCTATGCAGACGACGGAATATTACTCTCTTAAAGTGAAGATGATTTACAACGTACGCTACACAAATTTAATATAACTGCCAGAAAATTTAAATAAATAAAAGCAAATCACTACGATGGAACACGAAGCTGGTAGGTTAGATAATAGAACAAGAGATGGAGTTTGAATATCTAGGCATCACATTAGATATCTAGCTACTGAAAGCTCGTAACATAACAGAAAGATCAAGTGAATACAGCAAACAGAGATGCAGGTTGCCTGAATGAAACGATGTGGAGAAATAAAAATATGGGGAAAGAAATGAAAGGCAGAATTTACAAAACAGCCATCAGACCAGTAATGACATACGCGCCAGAAACACAACCTGACGCAGAGAAGACAAAAAGGATGCTAGAAACAGCAGAGATAAAAACACTTTAAAACTCTTGAATGGCAAGAAATAATGCAGTAAATATGGCAAGAGACGGTTCTCCAATAGGAAGACGATCTGTAGGAAGACCACGAAAACGATGGAACAACTTACTGAAAGCACATTAGAAAACAGAATGATGTTTTTACAAAAAAAAAGAAGAAGATAGTCTTTCTCCCCATTCCTTTCTCCTTGTTAAACCGTAGTAACATTCTATGATATTGCTTGTTGTATCTATTGTCCGTATCCTGTTCAAAATGGGCGGATTAATTAAAGGATTTTCCCATCAGAGTCTTTATTTGGTCTGCCGCCCATCGTGTTAGAGATCTGTTTTTAATCTTGGTTCTTCAACCTTTCCTTGTACTTCCAATAGTTCGATAGTTCTTCTGGCTACATGAACAAAATAATTTATTGTAAGGATTTTCCCATCAGAGCCTTTATTTGGTCTGCCATCCACCGTGTTAGAGATCTGTTTCTGATTTTGGTTCTTCAACTTTTCCTTCTACTTCTAAGAGTTCTATAGTTCTACTGGCTACATGACCACAATAATTTAAGTGTACAATGTTTACTTTTTTTAATAGCCTGTCTTTTAGCTGTAACAAAAGGAATAGCTGAAATCCATAGTTTAATAAAGTCAAACTTCGATTTCTACCCACTACACCACTACCCAAACAACTAAAGAAACAAACTGGGATGGTTTTTAAAATTCTGTATATATTCTGTTATATTCTATCCTGTTTAAAAAAAAAGAGATGTAGAGAAAGCAGTTGACTATTTAACAACAGTTTTACAAAAACCAGATAGGAACGCAACAACATAGCGCCAAAGAAGTAGGCAAGACAACCATAATATTCCCCTCCACATAAGAGAACTTGTAGAAGAAAATAGAAGAGCTCGACACATATGGCAACAAACGAGAAATCCACCTTATCAAACGTACCTCAATAGGTTTAGTCATAGACTAAATAAAGCATTACATAAAGAAAAACACGATTCTTTTAGTTTTATGTTCCGAACCTCTCACATGAAGACCACTCTATATAGAAAACTACAAAAAATTTAAACCACCGACAATAACAAATTCACTTTTAAGAAAAGCAAATATGACCTAGGCCCGCACAAATGCAGAAAAAACAACAGTATTCGCAGAGCATCTTGCAACTGTATTCTCAACACCAGATACTAATAACGATGAAGATGATGATATAAAAATATTCCTCGATATTCCATATAATGTCGATAATGTACTCCCAATACTGTCGAAAGTATTAGAAAGACTAATATTATATAAAATTGAGCAAATTGTTCCCATAAACCAAATTATACCACACCAATTCGGATTTAGACGTAAACACTCAACCATCTAACAATGCCACAGAATAATAAATATAATTAAAATAACTCTTAAAGAGAAAAAGTTTTGCGCTGGAGTGTTTCTCGATATACAACAGGTATTTGATAGAGTATGGCATAAAGGTCTTTTCTACAAACTGTAATTACACCTAACCGACCAACTATACTTTATACTAAAATTTGCCTGACCATTACTTCTAAGTCAAAATTGAAAACAGCTATTTAAATTACCATATCATACAATCTGGCGTACCTCAGGGTAGAGTTCTGAGTCCATTTCTGTGTCTGATGTTTACAGCAGACGTTATAACCAGCAATGATACCTTCTTAGCTACTTTTGCCGATGACACGGGAATCTTGATACAAAAAGTACAAAATAATTTAAACCAATTACTAAACTGGCAAGCGATGGAAGGTCAATGTTAATGCCAGCAAATTAGTACAAATTACTTTTACAACAAAAAAATCTACATGTCCACAAGTTTTTATTAATAATACCCCCATTCCCATAAAACCAGTTGTCAACTACTTGGGATTGCATCTGGATGAAAAGCTTATATGGAAAACGCACATTAAAACTAAACGGAAACAACTAGATCTTAAACTGAAAAATATGAACTAGCTATTTAACAAAAAGTCTTAGTTATCTCTTGAAAATAAACTGCTTCTGTACAAAGCTATACTCATACCAGTTTGGGCATATCGAATAGAACTATGAGGCTGCAGTAGATCTTTAAATACGAAGATATTTAAACATTCCAATCCAAAATACTCCGTATGATAAGTCAAACTCCACGGAATGTATCCTATCAAACGCTTCACAACGATATAGACATCCCACTAATTAAGGACATAACAAAGAATCATTCAGGATTCTATGTTTGACCAGCAAGCGAGAAAGACGTGTTTTAGGCACTAATTTATCGTGCTCGTTAAATAGTAATTATTGAAGTAAATTTAAAAGTAATTAAGTATAAAAGTGAAAGTGATTTGTATACTGAATATTGGAATCGTAAGTAGATAAAATATACTTTTTTCATCTATTTGGATTTAGGTATTTAAGTAAATCACTGCAATTAGTTATACGTATTATCCAATTTCCATGAACTGGTATCACAACGAAAGCTGTAAAACAGCATCGGTTTTAGTCGAATTTTAAATCCATTTAAAAGATGTCATCTTCCAGTCAGCTACCACAAAATTTATCATACTCAAAAGCAGTTAGTCAACCACGTAGTATATTAATCCCAAACAGAGATCAAGCTATTCTATTTAACACCCTAGAGAATTGTACAATTAATGACTGTCTTGAAGGATTGAGTCAGCATATTGAACCAAAAAATATAATTTTCGCATCCCGTATATCAAACGGTAGAATATGCATATATCTATCATCTAAAAACCTAGTAGATAAATTCATAGCAGAAACAAAGAAGATAATAGTAAATGGAAATATACTAGAAGCGAGAAGATTAATAACTCCATCAGTCCGCTTAATCCTGACCAATGTATGTCCAAGCATACCTTCTAACTTAATAATGGACGAATTAATAAAACTTGGTTTAAATCCTCTCTCAGACATATCATACCTACGGATAGGAGCAACCAATCCTGCCTTCAGTCATATTCTAAGCTTCCGAAGACAAATTTTCGTTTCATCTTTTCCAGACAACTTTGTACTACCTGAATCTTTTATTATCGAGTTGGAACAAACATCATACCGCATATTTATAGTCCAAAACGAAACTTGTTTCAAATGCAAATTAACTGGACACCAGGCAGCTAATTGTCCAAATATTTCACCTTCTAACCATCTTCACAATGATAGTGCAATGCAAACAGAAATGAGACAAAATTCATCAATAAATCATACTCAACAAGATAATCTACAAAACACTCCCACAATCTCAAATACCACTTCCTCCACGCTTACTACGTCTTCTCAAACCACATTACAAACAGTAGCAATCCCAAATTCATCAATAAACCAAACCGAACAGTGTTCACTACAAAATACATCTATACATTTGACCACTTCTTCAGTTAACACTACAGTCGCAACACCCACATCGTCTGAGTCATCCTCTAATACCCAAAAACATCAATCAACCTTACCCGAAACAAGTCAACACTTACCTTCAAATAAAAATACACATATGAATTCTCACGAACCCCAGATAACTTCGAACAAAGCAAGCGGAAAAAGAACCTTAGAAGATGCAATCACGCCACCCGCCGAAAAAAACTTTGAAAAACCTAAGCTTCAATTAAAGAAAAAAACCAAAACTGATGACAAAAACTTAAGAGATGAGATACCAAATCTCCAAACATTACTAGAACCAGTTAGAGAATATGTAGAAAGGGAAAAGCAATTGTTAAACTTCGATCAAGTAGTGGATCTATTCGAAAATATACAAGGATCAAAAGACATAATCAGCGTAACAAAATTGTACTCAGAAGACTCTCATACACTTATAAAGTTTCTATCGGAATTACATCCATACTACATCGACAAAAGAATGAAAACCAAAAGCACCAAATTAATACGAAAAC
The DNA here is from genome assembly GCF_040954645.1 of Diabrotica undecimpunctata. Lineage (NCBI taxonomy): Eukaryota > Metazoa > Arthropoda > Insecta > Coleoptera > Chrysomelidae > Diabrotica > Diabrotica undecimpunctata. The sequence continues at coordinate 43,820,969 of NC_092806.1, forward strand.
TTGGCAAACACATAGGTTTTCTCCCTGCAGTGAAAACTTCATTGTCGGAAGAAGATTCCGACTCATCGGTAAATAATTCCTCTAAAGAATAATTACATTCACTTCTCTTCTTCAATGGAACTTAAATGGGTTTTACACCCATTTTGAAAAACTAAAACATATTATCTCTGAAACACACCCATCTATTATCTGTCTACAGGAAACAAATTTTAAAAATTCAAACCATGTATATAACTTTCGTAATTATTCATGTTTTTATAATAACAGATTAAACCAAAACATTGCCAGTGGAGGAGTAGCAATTTACGTGGATGAAAAATTCATGAGCACACAGTTAAAAGTGACTTCAAATAATATTGAATTAATAACTATTGCAATAAATATACCTCAAAAAATTTATATATGTAATATGTATATCCCACCAAATCAAACTATATCCCAAGAAGATTTAACAGCTTTTTTGGAACAAATTCCTTCACCTAGAATTATTGGAGATCTTAACTGCCACAATCCGATGTGGGGTTCCATAAAACTCAACCCGAAAGGACGAATTATAGAAGATATTATAACATCCCAAAAACTGAATCTACTTAACGACGGAAGACCAACCAGATTTAACATACATAATGGCACATCATCGGCAATTGATATTTCTCTGTGTGACCCAGTTCTGTCCACTACATTAACATGGGACGTTCTACCCTACTTATATGGTAGTGACCACTACCCCATTATAATTTCTTTAACGCATCAGAAAACCACAAATATCGAATCGCCTATCTCAAAGTGGAATATTAAAAACGCTGATTGGACTAATTTTACCAAACAAATCAAACAGGACATTAACCAAACCAACTTTACATCATCAAACGACATTGACAAGTTTTTAAGTACATTTTTACAAACCATCACAGCAGCCGCAGAGACGTATGTAAGAAAAACAAAAATTTTAAAGAAACATAAACCTCTTCCGTGGTGGACACCTGAATGCAGCCAAGCTACAAGAGCGTATAAGAAAGCTTTCAATAGAATAAAACATCATAAAACAGACGAAAATATAACGGACTAGAAAAAACGAAGAGCTGAGGCAAGATACATTCTAAAAAAGAATAGAAAAGAATCCTGGAGAAAATTCATCTCATCTCTAAATACCTCTTCAAGCATAAGTACAGTTTGGAGAAACTTAAGGAAAATCTCTGGAAAAAGCCAACCATATAAGATTCCTTTTCTAGCAAAAAATAACAAAATAATTAGTGATAGAAAAGAAATAGTAGATATGTTAGCAGACCAATACGAATTAAATTCCAGTGATGAAAATTACACTGATAATTTTAAAATACATAAAAACAACGTAGAAAAAAACATTTTGGAATTCGACGGACATGAGATTCACAACCTTAACGTTCCTTTTTCCTTCATAGAACTTGCTGAAGCCTTAAACTCTTCTAAAGATTCAAGCCCAGGACCAGACGGTATCCCCTTAGCATTTCTACTACATCTACCAGACAATGGGAAAAATTTATTACTAGACCTTTATAATTTTATCTGGAGTAACCAGGTTTTCCCATCAACTTGGTCCGAAGCAATAATACTACCACTTCTTAAACCTGAGAAATCACGAACATCACCTGAGTCATATCGACCAATATCTTTAACCAATATTATATGTAAAGTGTTAGAGAAAATGGTAAATAAAAGGCTGAGATGGTATTTAGAACAACAAAAACTCCTTATTCCACAACAAAGCGGATTTAGGCAAAATAGATCCACTATAGATAACCTAATAGACTTAGAGTCAGGAATACATGAAGCATTTGCAAATAAGCAAGATTGTATCGCAGTTTTTTTTCGATATTAATAAAGCTTATGATACTGTCTGGCGATACAATATCATATCAAAATTGCATAATTGGAATATCAGAGGCAATATGTTAAAATTTATTTTCAATTTTCTTCAATCTCGCAGCTTCATAGTTCGATCAGACAACGTTAACTCAGATAAAAAAGTTCAAGAGAACGGAGTACCACAAGGATCAGTTATAAGCTCAACCTTTTTTCTAATAGCCATAAACGACATACTTCAACAATGCTCACCCATTGTTAAAGGAAGATTATACGCTGATGATTTAGTTTTATTTGCTAAAGGAAAAAACTCTACATCAATTCAAAAACATTTACAACAAACAATCAATCAGTTAGAATCATGGTCTAGGACTATTGGATTACAATTTTCACCGACACAAACTAAATGTATTTTATTCACACGAAAACGTAACACTCTAACTCCACATCTGAAGCTATATAATCAAACCCTCAATTTCACAAATAATATCAGATTTTTAGGTATGGTTTTCGACCAAAAACTCTCCTGGAAAAAACATACAGAAGAACTTAAAAAATCATGCCAAGCAGGATTAAATTTTATGAAAACTATTTCCAGCAAAAACTGGGGAGCAGATCAAAATACACTATTAAATGTATATAAATCTTTAGTTAGATCCAAACTTGACTACGGTGCGATAGTTTATTCATCAAGCAAAGTATCAGTATTGAAAACATTAGAAACTGTTCAAAACACAGCTCTACGAATAGCTACAGGTGCGTTTCGAACGACACCAGTTGAAAGTTTACAATGCTTAACAGGAGAACCACCCCTAAGTTTACGATGCAAATACCTTTCTCTCTCATATGCTTCTAAAATAGCTAGTAATAAAGAACACCCTACTTATACCAATACGTTCACAGATCGATTTCAACACTTTCTCTACAACAAGACTAGATCCACCATTTTACGAAAGGTTTAGAAGAAACCTTCATGACCTACATCTCGAATTTCCTGAAATTCTCCCAATAAATTTCCTAACTTCTCCACCTTGGTTAATACCAATTCCCAAGATAAATACTAACCTTAGTATATATAAAAAACGTGAGACTATAACAGACTTGATCAAACAATCATTCTTAATAGAAATGAAAACTTATAAAAATCACTATAAGATATATACTGACGCATCCAAATCTTCAGACGGTGTTGGTGCAGCCATTCTCACACCCAATACATCCGTAAAATTTAAATTCAATCCCATTACTTCGTCATACACTGCGGAGTTGTTTGCAATATTACAAGCACTTATCCACATAAAAGAGTCCAAACAGTCTCTCATAATAACCGATTCACTAAACTCACTTCACACTATTAAACGTTTATAATATACCAATAATCCAATTGCCTCACATATCAAATCAGAAATAGAGATTCTAAATAATAATAAGATCACTGTTGACTTCATGTTTGTTCCATCACATTCAGGTATACAAGGAAATAAAGAAGCAGATGAACTAGCCCGCTTAGCATCGTCCAGCCAGGACTCCATTCTTATTAATGAGGTTTCTTCAGATGATTTCAAGTCAGAAATAAAATATAAAGTGTTAAGTTCGTGGCAAAATAAGTGGAGTGCATCACAAAATAAACTGAAGGAAATCAAACAATTAGTGAAACCGTGGCTCCAACCCACAGCGAATAGACACGACCAACTGAGAATAACACGTTTGCGACTAGGACACAGTAACTTTACACATAAACACCTCTTTACGCGAACTGAGCCGCCAATGTGTGAAAATTGTCAAGCAACACTCTCCGTGAAGCATATACTAACTCAGTGCAAAACATATGAAGCAGCAAGAAAGAAGCACACTATCCCAAATAATATAAAGGAAGCCTTAGGAAAAAACATGAACGTTAAAAACACAATCAGTTATCTTAAAGACTCAGGACTATATCAATTATTGTAATTTTTTCTAACTTTACCTGTATTACATTTTTTAGGTCGCAAATAACCCTGGTGGTTACAGCGTAAATAAATAAATAAAAAAAAAGAATCATTCAAAAAATATAAAAATCGCACCACTGATTACAATAATGAACTGATAAATAATTTATTCACCCAACCACTTGCCGAAAGAAGATTGAAGAGAGTATGGCCAGAAGACCTACCGCAATAATACTTTCAAGAATCGTCACGAGACGGTACATAATTCACGTTAATTTACTCACAGACTACCTAATACACTATTTACTAATAGTGTATTATTTAATTTCTCGGGCCAAATATTTAACTTTTTTAAATAGTTCATAACTTTCATGGCGGTTTGCATGTTGCTCTAGTTCTTGACATACGTTATTTAGATGGTTGTTTTTATCTCTGATGCACATGTATTATATTTTACTTCTAGCACCGCTATTTCTTAAAGATTGTTTGTGACGTATGATGCATTGTTTTTAAGAAGCAGGTAGGCAACTTCATATTTTTTTTTGGTTTGTTGAATGGAAAAGTAAATAGCTCTAGGTCTCATTCGTAATCTAGGTTTTTTGTGTTTTAAAAAAAAATAAAGTTTAGGACAACTGCTTGATTTCTCCTGTTAAGGCACTTCTAATTTGTTCAAGTAGTTAAAATTTGGTAATTATTTCTTTGATTGTCTTTTTCGAATAGTAGCTTGACCTCTCCTTGTCAATTTGTAACTTAAGACTTCTAAATGAATGTACATTTTTACATTTTAGTCTTGTTATCATGTTTATTAAGGCTGTTTTTGCCTAATTAGCTGAGATTATTATCATTCATATATTTTAACCTTTAATTGTGGCTTATTCCCATTTAAATAGTAATTATTATCATTCAGTTGTGTTCTGTTGAATATGTTAGTTTTCTTCGCCTTAGTTTTGTATGTAGTCCCTTTGGTTAACACAAAACATCTTAATCTATTATTTATTGTGTCCCCAAATTTTTAAATATTTTTATTATAATATTTTGGTTTTATCATTTTAGTTTTTGTAGACGAAACTTGTAAACGTTTGCAATTATTTTCTTGTGACCAACGTCACTTGATTTTTCCATCTCCACTTAAGTCTTTTTTTATTTCTGTATTTCTGATTCTTTGTTTTACAATTATATTTAATATAACTTTCGTTAATTTGATTTAGTTTTAATTCTGATTGTAATAGCTTTCCCAATATTCGTTCTTTAAAATTATCTTTGATTCTGAAGATTTTCGTTGTGTTATCATCTCGTGAAAACTTGGTTTAAGTTGCAATTTGTCATTATTTGTTAGACAAATATTTTTCTTTTTTGAAGTTCATTACAACTGTAGGTCATACATGAGTTGAAAAAATATATCTTTAGTCGCTTAAATAATGGCTTGGCAAGCCATCCTCAATTCACTATACTGATTTTTGTTTTAATTTTTGCGACTAAACTGAAAAAGTGTAGAATTAGACTAGAATCAATATACCCATACTTAATCATATTGGAAAGTACATCGTTCAAGTAGTCCCATCGGAACCTACCTGCTTTCAAATCGACCCCCTAGATTAAAAAAAAGTGTCGCTTTTATCAATCATTAAGCCATGAAATATTCCGTCTCCCATCAACAAAGTCATTCAATAGGGACCTGATATTTAAATAGGCATGCTCTGATTTCTTACCTTCTACCTCTCCTCGCACAATAGAGAACTCATGTGATTTCTGCTTGTGTTCGGCATAAATACAAGTCCCTGACATTGAACCCAACAAGTCTGCGACCTTAAATATTGATTGACAGTGCCGTGGATATCAATCAGTATTTCATTCAATTAGAAAAGTTATATAACAATGTTGTTTTCGAGATTTCATTTAAAATTGTATATAGTTGTCACATATCTGAATCCAGAGTGTCCCAGACACTACATACCTAATACCAGAAATTCGCATTACAAAGATTCCATGAAAATTAAGTTGGCATTGTTGTTAAATTAACTCTGAATATCTTTATTTATACAAAATAAAAATACTGTTAAAATAACTTAGGGAAGATTTCGTAGAAAAGGAATACTCAAAATAATATGTGCTAATTTATTTATTATTTAAATAATACAAAATAATAAACAAAATCTCAAGAAAACTGTTGTTTTTTTTTCTTCTTCTTTTTATATAGACATGACTCTGTCTGTTTTTCAATGTGCTCCCAGTAAGTTGCCGTTCCATCGTTTTCGTGGTCTTCGTACTGATCGTCTTCCTATTAGGGAATCGTCTCTTGCCGTCTTTACCACTGTATTTGTTGGCATTCGGCTTAGATGATCGTTCCATTCTACTCTTCTATTTCTTACCCAGTTCTTGATGTTCTCCACCTTGCATCTACGTCGCATATCTGTACTTTTAGCTCTGTCCCATAGTGTCCAACGAATTTTTTTAAGTGTTTTTATCTCTGCTGAGTCTAACATCCTTTTTTTCCTCTCTGTGTCAGGTCTTGTTTCTGTCGCGTATGTCATTATTGGTCTGATAACTGTTTTGTAAATTCTGCGTTTCGTTTCTTTCCCGATATTTTTATTTCTCCATATTGTTTCATTCAGGCAACCTGCGGCTCTGTTTGCTCTATTTACTTGATCTTTCACTTTCGTTTTGAGCTTTCCGTAGGTAGATAATGTGATGCCTAGATATTTAAACTCCATCACTTGTTCTATTATCTGACCTTCCAGCTCCAATTTACATCTTAGTAAATTTGCTATTGTACCCATGCATTTTGTATTTTTTGAGGAAATTAACATATTAAATTTTCTGGCGGTTATATTAAATTGGTGCAGCAGACGTTGTAAATCATCTTTACTATTAGAGAGTAGTATTGCGTCGTCTGCATGGCAGATTATTTTAAGTTGGTTTTCTCCCATTTGGTATCCTTTTTTAGTTCTTACTTTTTTTAATATTTCATCCATAATCAGGTTGAACAATAGAAGACTTAGGGAATCTCCCTGTATTATCCCATTGCCAGATTCAATAGGATGGATTAGTTCTTCTTCTACTTTTACTTTTATTGTGTTGTTTTGGTAGATTTTTAATGCTCGAATTTGTTTTACAGAACAACCTATGAAACGATACTATAAATGCAATAAAACGGGAAGCTAAAGCTGCTTATAGTCTCAAAATCCATACTTATAAGACCAAAGATAAAAAATTCTTTTTCTTCAGTACCCTGTCCGACTATCGAGCGCTGGAAATCATATTGGTAATAATAAATTTGTCTACAGCAGATCAAAACAGATTAGCGGATGTCTCTTGACACCATTTCCAAAGATTTTGGAGGCAGGATATTTTTATTTGGTCCGCACCGCTCTTTCCGGTGATCTTCCTTTGGTATTATGAGGTTAGAAGTTGATACTGTCTGCACCTCAACTTTTTATTCCATCTTGTGTACCTATTCCTCCCCATTTCTTGAGTTGTGGTGATACTCTAAATATTATTAGCTTAATGTCCTCCGTTGGCTGCGATCCTGTGTCATATGGACGGCTTCATGTAGAAATTTTCTCACCAGAGTCTTCATTTGGTGTCCCATCGTGTTGGAGATCTTCCTCTTAGTCTTCGGCCTTCTACCTTTCCTTCTACTACCAATAGTTCTATGGTCCAAGTTCTTCTATCTTTGTAGCCGAATTAAATTAGGTATGCTTGGTTTACTTTTTTTAATGACCTATCTTTTATATAGCTCTTTTAAAAGTGACAGGTTGACATTTTAAAGGCTTCGATCCTACTCCTATCGATTTTTTTGAGAGTCCCATGAATTGACCAGCCTGAGCTTAGTATTCCTTGTTATTGTTTACTCTTTCCATATTGTAATCAGTTTAGGTGTTGCGGTTCGGGTCATTGACAGTCTACGCTTAATTTCTGACTAGCAATCGCCATTGTCGGTAATCAGGAAGCCCAAGTATCCCAATCTGTCTACCACTATGAAATTTGCCTATTTGTGTATGTACGGTAGATTATTATTTGCTTTGTCTACGGTTATTATTTTTATTTTTCCTGTGTTGATCTGTCCGAATTCTTTGCTTTTTCGGCTTAGCCGTTCAGTGATGGTAATCAAGTCGACTTCATTCGCTACTAGTATAAGTGTGTCATCTGCGTATCGTAGGTTGCTGATTTTTCTGCCTCCTATAGTGATTCCTCCATCCCATTCATATACTACTATTCTCATTATATATTTAGAATATTATGATGTATAATAAGAATATCTTGTATGAATAAGAATATAAGATATAATAAGAATGTATAAGAAGAATATATTGGCTTCAAAACCTGAGAAAGTGGTTTAATACATCGACAACCAGACTATTCAAAATAGCAGCAAGCAAAGTTAGGATAGCCATGTTGATCGCCAACATCCGGAACGGATAGGCATCGTAAGAAGAAGAAGATGATGTATAATAATGGTGATAGTGTGCAGCCTGTCCAGTTTAAGTTTTTGTTTTAAACGCGTCTGAATATATTCCGGGTATTTTAACTTTGGCCGAGTTTTTACCTTATAGCATTCATATTAGGTTAACTAGGTGGATAGCTACTCCCATATTTTTCCATTTTACTGAATTAAAAGCCTCTGTGTAATCTACGAAACAGAGCAGCATTGGTATGTTATGTTCTCTTGCTTTTTCTATTATCTGTTTGGTGTTCGGTATCTGCTCCTCCGTTCCTCTTCCTGGTACCAATTCGCATTATTTTTTTTCTATATCTGGAAATAGAAAGTTCTTTAGCCGTTCATTGATTATATGTAGTAGGACTTTGTTCTCATGAGCAATAATTGCAGTAGTTACAATAGTGGTAATTTTTTAAAGGTTGATTCGCACAACTCATCAGGCCACTTACCTGTGACCCATATCATGTTGTACATATCCAATATTACATGTACGCCAATCTCGCCCATTGCTTTCAGAGTCTCCGCTGGTATTTCATCGATCTCTGGGGATTTTTTCTATCCATAATTCCTCTGCAATGCTTTTATATATCGGTTTTTACTTCTCCATTATGGTCTGGAATGGTTTCATGTTTTGGTTTAAACTCTCAGGCAAAATGTTTGACTTTTTTAAATAGTTTATGACTTTTATGGCGGTTTGCATGTTGTTCCAGTTCTTGACACACTTTATTTATATGGTTGTTTTTATCTCTGGTGCATACACCTTTTATTCTCCTGTTCAGTTTTGCTATTTCTTGAGTGTCGCTTTCTGTTTTTGTGGTAGCTTTTTATTCCATCCCATGTTTTATTTATGTCTCCTAATATTTTTCTTTTTTGTTTGTTTATTAGTTTGATCTGAAATTCTAATTATTATACTAATATATATTAATTCTTCTGTACTATTTATCAGTAGTTGTTTTGTCTGAAGCATTTTTCTAGTTGTATGAAGTTTGAGCCTGCATTTCACTTTTAGCAGTTTATGATCTGATCCACAGTATGTTTCAGGCATAGCGTTTACATTTAATACTAAAGATTCCATCTTTTTCTCACGAGTATGTATTGGATTTGATTTTTATGTTCATTATTTGGACTAGTCCATGGTAACAGTCTTCTTAATTGGTGTTTGTAGAGTGTATTTATTATCACTAGATTATTTTCACTGGTACACTGTAGGAGACGTTCTCCTCTATTGTTTCTAATGCTCAAGCCAAATGACCCGATAATACCTTTCAAATAGTTCACTTTCAGTTTCGATCATTGACCCGATAGTTCATTTTCTGGAATGAAAATTCGCGGCCTGGACGAGGGTATTAATTCCAAATATCGCAGACTGGATGAAGTGCGGGGACAGAGACACCAATTACTTTTTCACCCAGTTCCTAACAGGGCACGGCTCCTTCAGGGCCTATCTAGAAAGGATAGGGAAGGTTGCGGATGGAAATTGCACAGACTGTGGAGTGGCTGACACGGCCGAGCACTGTGTATTCGAGTGCAGAAGATTTGATGAGGACAGAAACGAATTGTACAGAAAGCTAGGTAGGGTAAGTACAAATACCATAATGCAGGTAGCAATGAGAGGAGAGACTGAGTACATGGCAATATTGGAGGCAGTAACTCAAATTGTCAGAAAGAAGGAGATATTGGAGAGGAATCTACAGCAAAGGTAGGTAAGAGAGTGAGAGAGAGGGCGAAAGAGAAAGAGAGAGAGAGAGGGGATGGGCTATTCATGCGATGCACCGGTCTGAAGAGGACCTACCTGTATAAAAGGGGGTGGACTAGTTGGCAGGCAGGGAGCTATGGGTGTATCTGTGAGCACGACTCCTCTGGGGGGACTGCGTGCGGATGGATCCTTCCACCCTGAATCCAACTCACGCCAGGTCATCCTTAACGGGGACACGGCCTGGTACGGTCTTTAGAAGATTTACCACCAAAAAAAAAAAAAAAAAAAAAAAAAAAAAAATAGTTCATTTTTAGTTTACCCATATTGGCGTTAAAGTCTCCAATAATATATACAGGGTCTTTTTGTGGGATTTACTTCAAGATGTTTTCTATGTTGTTGCAAATGTTGTCAATGTCTTCATCTGGAGCGTCTGTTGTAATATATACTTAATAACATGGAAATTTTCTGGTTTTGCTTCTAATGTTATTTTTATGAGTCCATAGTTTATTGTTTCATATTGCCCGATATATTTTGACATTTTATGGTTTAAAAGTATACTAGCTACTCCATTAGATCCTGTGTTTTAAGATCCTGATATGTAGATAGTGTGGTTAGATATATTTATATTTCGACTTATTAGCTCTTTCTCTACGTTGTGAAGTTTTCCAGTTTGGAGAAAACCTCTCACGTTCCATGTCCCTGTATTCATCAATTTTCTACTTTGAAGCTTCTGTGTTTGGCTTTTTCTTCCAGTCGCCTATTTACCAAGAGTAGACTGCTTACTCGCGAGCTTGCACCCGGTGACCCATTTTACACTGTCTGATCTGGAATCAGGATTTCGAATACAGTCAGTTTTTATTCGCTTAGTCGGTTGTCGTCGTTTTACTTTTTCAAGTTTTATATCACTGATTAATAAGTTATGATCTGAGGGGACATCAGCTCCAGATAGTGTTTTACTTATCTTGATTTAATTTTGATATCTTTCAGTAATTGTTATATAATCTGATTTCTTTTAGTTTTATCGTTAGTAGCTGCTGGTGACTTCTATGTGTAAGAATAATTTGTCACAGTTAAATTGTTATCTACACAGAATTCTACCAAACGATCTCCTTGGTTATTACGTCCTCCAGGTCCTAAATTGCCTACAATGTTATTTTGTGTATTTTTCCCTACTTTGGTATTGAAGTCCCCCATTAATATAGTGATGAATTTATTTTTCAGATGACTCATTACTATATTAATATGTTATATACATTATAAAATTTATCTGTTATGTTTACTACTGTGACTGTGAGCGCATAAATCACCAGATTATTATCCAGTGGCTTTTCCGTATGGTGATTTGTGTCTTACTGGGCTCGTAGTGACTGCTTACATTCCATGTGTCTATTTTCATGCCTAATTTTTTTTATTTTTGTTTTACTCTCACAGGGGTTTCGCTAAATAACGTCCTGGGAACCCTTGTTTGTTTGTCTTCTCCTGCTGGATCTTGGTGTTAGAGGACCATGAATAATATACCATTTTATTATGATTATGTTAGTACCATTATGAATTAACTAGGGAATAATAATGGAGTGGTGTCCTGTAGCCTTCCGCATCCCAGTCATGCTTGTGGTAGTCCAGTTTCAAGCTCATCCAACATCATTTCCTCTGCGCCATGAGCTGGTATTGATTATCGCTGCTCCCCTTCATCAGGAAAGGATAGGAAAAAGGTAATTAGATTTTGGAAGAATAAAGGGATAGGACATGTTTTTTCCAGTTGAGGATTAAGAGTAAAGCATGGCTCACGTGAGCAGGGTCGTTTCCCTGAACTATACTATTCTCTACTGGAATCGTAGAAAAGTGACTACCCGTTACCGCATAAGAGATTAAATTTAGCAAATATTGACAAGCTTTTATATGTTGAAGATAATACTACATTATGTAAGCAGTAGAATCATTTGAATATCTAGGAACCGCTGTAGTAGCGGGTGGAGGGGTCATATATGACGTTAATTATTGTATTAGAAAGGCAAACGCTGCATTTATGCAGCTCTACGACATCTGTAAGAATAGATACATCTCTTAAAATATGAAGCTTCGCATCTGTAATACCAACGTTAAATATGTATCATTGTATAATTGTAAGACCTAAAGTGAAGGTAGAAAAATGAAACAACCGCTTCAGGTATTTATCAATAATTGTAGTCTTAGCAAATCATGAATAATTGGTGGCCTATTTCAAATGAAGAAGTGGGAACGTTCGATAAGGAAACACGATTCATTGAGAAGCTTTGAGGCGAGCTGAGAAACCTGGAATAGAAACAAATGGCAAAATCTTCTGGGTGTGTTTTGCTCCTAAGAAGTCAGTCAACTTTCCACTTTAACTTTCATCCATTGTCTTTTGATACCACCATAATTATCACACTACCTTAATGTAATTTTTGTTATCAATAAAATGTACAAATGTATATTTTATTGCTATGCGCATTTATTATTAAATAATATAATAAAACCCTGCCTTTCTAATTTCAAGAACATTTCAAAATTCAACATTTTTGTATCGGATACTATTTATGACAGAAGTTTAAAAAAATAATTTACTTAATTAAAAAATTCTTGGCACATTCTGGTTGTAATGACGTCATGACCAATAAATTATTAAAATAAGAGCAACAAATTTGATGAGCACGCCTCTGTACGAGTAAAATGTGATCCAGTTTCTTGCATTCATTCATACAAACAGCACGGCGACTTGGCGATGATCGCAAGCAACTTTTCGAAGAGAATAAGTTAGACGCGACCGTCGAGATCTATTATTTTCCGCACAGAGACCGTCAAGCGACGTCAACATTGAAAAAGAACGTGTTCTCGAAGAATGAATGGAGACTTCATCTACACTCTTCACCTATCTCGGACCTCGTCATCGTCTTGTGCATTTTTTTGTTTTCTTTTTATTTTTAGACTTTAAAGTGCGCGTGGAGACGAGCCAGTTTCCGTTAGATATGATTATGCGTTTTATATGCACCGAAACCGGTAGTATGAAGGTCGTACCGAATTTTTTTGCAGACCAACAAGCAACAAAAATTAAACACGATACAGTTTTATGTTTAAACGAAAATATGATTGTGTGAGTGAGTTTAATAGATTAAATGGATGAATGTAACCATCCAGGTTGTTGAAAATATAATATAATGTTATTTGTTAATGAGTTGCATCCAATCCTTACGAGAAACTATGGATTGAGATCGATTTTTAACGATTATTTAATAATTTAAGTATGTGGGCGTTGATTATGCGTCTAGAGTGCAACAATAAGATATACGATATGGCATCTACAAAACTAGACGCCTTACGTTGTTGATCTCCAAGACTGGTGTGATTGTCCCTCCGGCTCTCCATGGTATTCGAAATTTTTGTTTTGTAAAAGCTCATCTCTAAAAAATTTGGAAAGCATAAGTAAATATTGGGAAAATTAAATTTCGTACGATATTGACTGTCTTTTATTTATATTTTTTCATTTTTGATGGGGTTGGATATACGTGTTCTACCTAGATATCCAAATACGTCGTCAAATTTTTTGTTTCTCTCGTAGTTGACAGCACTACCCAGATATAGAAAATTATTGATTACTTCATATCCAGAGATATCTTAAATGATTATCCTGTTGGTGGCGCTGTTTAACCTTTCAATAGGCGCGCGTATGTAGTACATACGGACATCTAGAATTCCACCATCTTATTTGTAAATTTGAGGGAGTGAGGGTTCGTGCTTTTATCTATTTGTCAGTTTTATTAATGCTAATCCGTTGTCAAATTTTGACGCTTGAGGTCATTGTATTTAGGTAGGTATAACCTCTATCGTATGTGGTATATTCCTTTTATGTAACTTTTTAAATGACCTTCGAATTATAACAAATCTATATTATAAACAGCAGACACACATACGCATTATTGAACACACATCAGAAGAGTTCGAAATTAAAAGAGGATTGCGACAGGGGTGCGTATTTTCACCACTACTGTTCCATGCATACTCATAATTTCAGCAGCAGGAATAAAGGTGAATGGAATACCAATTAACAACATTAGATATGCGCATGATACTATCATAATGGCAGACAACCTCCAAGACCTCCTAAAGCTAAACCTCCTAATGAACAAGATAGTTGAGTATGGAGAAGAATATGGATTATCAATAAACATCAAGAAAATTAAATTTATAAGGATATCAAAAACCCAAAATAATGATGAAAGCTTGACAATTTATAAGTTGAAAAGAGTTGAAAACTACAATTATCTTGGCACAATAATTAATCACACAAATCATTTCTCCAAAGAAATCAAAGTTCTAATAGACAAAGCCTGAACAAACTTCAATAAAATCAGTAAGGTACTTTGTTCAAGAGAACTAAAATTAGACTTGAGAGTTAGGCTGGCTAGGTGCTATATTTTCTCGACTCTGCTTTACGGGATAGAGGCATGGACACTTAGCGTTTCGACTACTAAACTACTAATAGAAGAATCCTGAAGATATCATGGACCGAGCATATAACAAACAACGAAGTCATGAGAAGAGTCAACAAAAGAATGGAAATATTGGAAACCATCAAGACACGAAAGCTGCAATACCTGAGGCATGTTATACACAATGAAAGATACAACATACCTTAATTAATTACACAAGGGAAAATCCAGGGCAAGAGAAGTGTACGAAGGAGAAGAATCTCTTTTCGTCAAGAAATCAAGCAATCGTATTTGATGCAATAGACAACACTAAAATTAAAGATTTTATAGTTTAAGTCGAATAATTCGACCAATCAATATTATTTTCTGTTTAAGGCTATCCAACAACAGAATATGTATTTACTTAGCAAATGAAAAATTGGTCGATGATTTTATTACCAACCACGGAAAAATCAACATTAATCAACAACTCTTACAAGCACGTTGACTAATCACCCCCAGCCAACGACTAGTACTTTCTAACGGATGTCCGTCCATTCCACACTTAATCTAAGAATCTGAACTGCAAGCACTTGGTGTCAAACTTTTGTCACCCCTATCGTTTCTGCGGGTAGTGACTTCAAGTCCTGAATTCCAGCATATATTAAGCTTCAGGCGGCAAACCTACATATCCCCTTTAACCAACCATACCTTACCCGATTCTTTTGTTATTATTCATGATTGGTCATCATATAGAATATACTTACTATGCCAAATATGCAAAAATACCAAGCACTTAGCAAAAGACTGTCCAGCAAAGGTATCTGTATCAGGCGACACAACTTCTATACCTCACAATATAGAAGCAGGTCAAAACCCTATTGAAAAAGGTAACAATCAGGTGTCTAAAGAAGTAACTAGTGCCATCCAACAAAACTAACTAACTAATCAAATAGAAACAGATTCAGTACCACAAAAACACACAGTTTCTGAGCGTTCTACACCATCCCCAACTCCTTCATCAGAACACATCTTTAAATTACCAAAAAACAAAGAAAAAAAGACTAAATTAAACCAAGAAAAGAAACCAAAAAAGACGCTAGAGGAAATGCTGAAACCAATAGAAGAAATATTTAGCGACCAAAATTACAATCATCCCTTAAACTATGAACAACCAATAGATTTCTTCGAAAACAGCACAGGATCTTCGGACTCACTAAGTATTGCAAGAATATATACCAATGAAATTTCTGAAGTCACAGATCTACTGACAAAAATATACTCTAAGCTAAATGACAGAAAAATTAAAAGAAGATGCACCCAAATAAGAAATAAAATTCTTCGACAAATTGATCCAAACTTCGATATCGAGGCAGACAGCGATCCCTCTATAGACACATACTAACATAATAATAAATTATTATAATATATATTTTATATAAATATAAATTCAGCAGTTTAATTCAATGGATGGGTATTACACCCACTTAGAAATGTTGTAAATACTAATCTCAAAATACAGACCAATGATTTTATGTTTACAAGAAACTAATTTTAAAAGTAACACTGTACATAAACTAAAAATTTTTAATTGTTTCTTTAAAAATCGACAACATGCTAAAATAGCCAGCGAAGGAGTAGCGATATACATAAAGAACGACATTAATAGTAGAAGTATTGAAATACCATTAAAAACAAACTTCGAACAATTTCAGTCAGAATCTAAGACGTAACTACCTTTTCCGTATGCAACGTATACATTCCCCCAACCAAAAACTTAACCATAACGAAATATCGGACCTCTTAGATCAAATACTTACTCCACGACTAATTGTCAGAGACTGCAACGTGCATAACCCTTTATGGGGTTCAAAAAAATTAACGAGTCTCCTTTCTATTACTGCCTACATACCTATTTGTTAACAATAGGTATCCATTTTCCAGACACCTACGATATATCCTCAATTCAAACCCCTCCTCCTTGAACAATTTGACTTCCCTCTACTGACACCAGCTAATTGCGCCTAAACAAAATCAGAAACGCCAGCAAGTCAGATTAATCAAGAATTTCTTAAAATATTAAGCAAATATGGTAGCTGCTTCAAAGTTTTTACCGATGCTTTAAAAATGAAGGCGGAACTGGGGCAGCAATCTACTCATCAGATTATACAGAAGGTTACAAATTACCTTCATATACAACAACGTTCTCTGCTGAACTGTATGCGATACTAAAAGCACTAGTTCTGATAGTTAACAAAAATAAAAAGAGGAATATCATTATTACCAATTTTCTCGGCTCAATAATGGCATTAAACCAACTCTACTGTAATAATTCACTACTCCTTCTCATTAAGGAACTAAAACATGCAGAAAATATGAAAATTAAAGTTAATTTTATATGGGTACTGTTATATACTGGAATTGAAGGAAACGAAGTTATAGACAAAATAGCAAAAAATGCACCTACTAACCCAAACGCAGAAGAGAATACGAAATCTCTTCACACCGACCTGAAAGCATTCTTTAAAGAAAAGATTAATTCAATATGGCAGGATACATGGAAGAACTCCCCAAACAAGCTGTACAAAGATGATATTAATTATCAAAAATTCCCAAAATTTAATAATAGAAGAGAACAAGTAACGTTCACTCGCGTCCGGATTGATCATACTCGGTTAACACACGACTACCTACTAAAACGTGCTGAAAAACCTGAGTGTGACATGTGTAAAAGTGTCCTAACGGTAAAACATTGTTTATTGCAGTGTTCCAAGTATGATGTGCAACGCAAAATGTATAACATACCATCAACATTAAATAGTGCTCTTGGGAAAAGACTGATACAAAAAATATTTTCGCCTGTCTCCAAGACTGCAAGCTGTTATCAAAAATCTAATATTTTACTTTTTATAGATTAAGGTTTATTTCTAATTATGTATTGCTATAGTTAATATTCTATTGTTAAGTTCTAATTCTGTATCACAATCCATACACGCTAATAACCCTGCGTGGTTGATGCGTCATGTAAGGAAAAAAACATAATTTTAACTAAAGTATATTTTTAATATAAAAAAGTGCATTCATAAAAACATACATTGTTACAAAAAATTTATAAATAAAAGCAATAAAAATAAATCAAAGAAACAACTTTCCCCGGCACTAAACTTCTTTGTCCGGTAGTCCCAAACAGACATTCGGAAGTAAATATTTGACAAAGAATAGAATAACATTCCTACTTTTGTAGACCGATGTTGACAAACTATATTTCTTCCTCTTTTTGTACTGTCCCTTTTTAAATATTTGTTTGATTAGGTTCTCTTAGGTCGGTTTTGTTTTGTTTGAACTGTTTTTTATGCCCAAGGTCTCTATAAACTTAATACTTAAGAATACAGTCTGAGATTATTTTAGATTTTGTTAGGTAGAAAAGGAAGCCAGCACACGTGTGCAACTTCGCCACTTTAATCCTTTCATACAAATAGGACCTGTTAATAGAAAAGAACCGTGAGAGTGCTAACGAGTGGGCGCAAAAACTCAAATGTTTTGTCATTTTGTTCTTCGCCAGACTGTTACAAATATACAAATATTGTTGTATACAACAAATAATAAATACGAAAAATATCTTCAATAGAAATAATTTATATAAATTGGCAATCGAAACATAACATAACAGTTTATAACTTTATAGATTTGAGAATAAAAAAAAGTGAACACAAACACCATCTATAATTTTTCTTAAACCAACGCATACAAAAATATAATCATAACACATTAACAGACATAGTGCAACTTAGAATAGAATAGAAATATGCTTTATTGTCACTGAAAATTGTACAATTTTATGGGCAAAGCTTACAAAATGTCAGAACATAAGAATAACAATTACAATACTCTGTAATTACATAAATCGTCAATATCACAAAATAAAAGATAATGAAATAAACAATCCATTGCAAAATTTACATCAATTGCTGATTGCATTATAAAACCTAACGAACTAATATTTTGAAGTTGCTGCATATGATAACCAAATACAGATAAAAATACTTAGTTACCTGTACGTAAAGGTACTGAAATTTCTTAGTTATTCGTTAAGAAACTCTTAAAAACTCTTAGAAACTCTACTGTAAAATATGGTCTTTCCGGTTGATAGGCTTTTCTCATTTGAATGTTGGGCCGCAACAATGTTGTAAGCGACAGATTGGATCCAACTGAGGTTTTAATGCAATATGGTTGTATATCCAATCTCTTGTAAAAAAATTTTGCCTTCCCTGAGTTTTTCGTACCGCAATGTTGGTATCCGTGCAAAAACGTTGTATGTAGGTCACTGTCAAACTACTATCACTGTTAAAATGGAGGTTAACTTGTCGCTGTCTACCCTTTTGCACATAAATAGAGGGAAAAAACGCAACATCAATATTAACCAGAAGAAGATAAACATCCGTAAGCATCAGAGAAATGCAGGTGAAGCATATGTATCTGCTAGAAACGAGAATGTACCAGCAATACCCCGTCCACATGAGGTGAGTGCAACAATGTTGTATATTTTTTTGGGAAACGCATTTTTTTGTAGCCTTATCATTGTCGTTAGCTTTATTATGATCTGTGCTCGTCCGTAATGAGTGTATGATTTGAAATTCGGCATTTTTCGATAATTTCGATAACTTCAAATAAGTACTTTGATATTTTAGGAGCGACTATGTACGTGCAAATCTGTTTGCGAGGCTGCTAAAATTCAAGGCAAGTCTGGAGATCTCTTCATAACATTTCATAGGCTGGATTATAATGCACAAACTGCGCACCTGGCCAGTTGTATGGAACTTCAAGAGACACAACGTAGACGGACTCCAGAAGACATCTCCAGACGACAATGTACTATACAATACCACATCCAGTTTGGACTGAAGAAATTACTAGTGTGCTAAAAAACTATATGTGAAGCATTTGGAATAACACCTCGAAGAATCCAACACATTCAGCAGAAGATAAAAACAGATATGCCGCTACGTGATTAACATGGAAAACATAATAATAGGCCTAATAAAATCCACGAAACCGACAAAGAACGTATAAGAGAACACATATAAAGTCGTTTTCACATAAAAAAACATTAAAGTCGCGCTTTATCTACGAAGAACTGCCGTCCTGCTGAATTAAACTTGAAAAAAAATGTTCAAACTGTTTTGTGAAAAGTATCCGCAATGCATTATTTCCCGGCGCACTTACACTGACATATTTTAATTAGACTTTAATCTGCGCTTTGGTCTTCGTCGCTTAGATACGTGTACGTTTTGTGATAAAATGTATATCAAGCTTGTGGTTACTCCAGACGGTCCAGAAAGAAATGGTATTCTTGTTGACAGTGAACTTCACCATGCACGTGCTGAGGCTGGATAAAAAGCATTGAAGTTGGATGCTGAAAAGGCTAATCCACAACTCGTCGTACTCTTCACTGATCTTCAGCAATTGTTGTACTGTCCAACATTGACTCATTCTTCAGTGTTCTACCAACATCAGTATGCCACTTACAACTATGATATTCACGATCCAGGTTCAAACGATGCCACTATGATGTTGTGGCATAAATCTATTGGTAATCGTGGTTCTACAGATATCGCTTCAGCCTTCCTGTGTTATATAAAACTTAACTTTTGTCCATTGAACTTGGGAGAAATAAAAAAACTCATAGTCTGGTCTGACCGGTGCATCGAGAACTTAAGAATGCTGTCCATGTTCCGTTTGCTGATTGTAAATAGATATTTTACTAAAGTAGAACAAAAGTTCGTAACTAGCGGTCACAGCTTACTTTGCGACCGTGACTTCTCGCTCATAGAGAGAAAGAAAAAAAATGGTGAATGTACCCTTCGACTGGGTGGCAGTGATTGCCAACTCACGTCCCAGCAAGCCCTTCGATGTGTACTACATGGAGCAAAAAGATTTTAAAGACTTTTTAGCATGTGAGAACTGCTTATGGAAAGATCCCAAATGTAAGATCACTGAGTACTGTTGGTTCAAATTCGACAGCGATGATCCTACGAGAATATTGGCTAGAGCTTCTCACAACGTCATGCAACCTTTGCAAGCATTCTCACTTGTGAATTAAAAATGGGGTGTACAAGCCAACAGAGCATATGTGCCAGTACCTGAAACCTGAAACCCGAATACGGAGAGTTTTATGAAAAATTAGAATAAGATGGAACATTATTTTTAAGTTTAAATTTAAGGAGCAATAAACTGTGTACTTTGCATATAAAACATATTAATAAACATTTTGAATTGATTATAGTTTATTATTATATTAGGTAGTTTTTTTCAAAACCTAAAGAAGCCAAAACATCGAATAGTAATCAGGTGAGATATTTTTTTGAAATATTTTTTTTCTGCTTACTCTGTGTAAACCTGCATAATTTGTTTACACATCTATAACTTTATCTTGTTGTTAAGCGAAATTGATTTTTTTTTTTCAATGCTTATTTTTATAAATAACTTGTCAATATTTTTTTTATCTCTTGCATAATCTCAATTCTATCGCTTACAACATTGTTGCGGCCCACCGTTCATTTTACGGAACTTGGGGAAACATGTTGAAGATATAAGTAAAGGGAGATGGTAATGATGAGTAATTTTTTTTGCCGAATATAATATAGATTCCTTTACTAACTCATTGGAAGGGATCGGCAAATAAACATTAAACGTTGAATTTCTGATGTAGTAGATATGATTAGTTATGATTATGGTTAGACATGGAAAAACATGTAGGTGTTTACTTATTAAACAAACGTGTTATTGCGTATTCTGCAATGGGTTGTTCTTCTATGGCAAAACTGATACCGTATTGCTGTTTTTTTGTAATTTAAAAATAAAATCAGATTGGGCGGCTGTACTAGAACTCCAAAAAAGAAAAACCATATCTAAGATGAGACGAACAAAGAAAAATATGTTATTTTGAAGATGCTAAATTGTTTTTCTTCGAAACAGATCTTATTGCGTAGCAGGCTGAGGCTAGTTT
Organism: Diabrotica undecimpunctata; assembly: GCF_040954645.1. Lineage (NCBI taxonomy): Eukaryota > Metazoa > Arthropoda > Insecta > Coleoptera > Chrysomelidae > Diabrotica > Diabrotica undecimpunctata. The sequence goes on from NC_092806.1 coordinate 43,842,303, forward strand.
CTTACTACAAATGCTAACAAATCTGTATAAAGTTACCATTTAAGAATGCTGTCTATAAAAATACAAAGAAATTTTACAGAATCAACGATACTGATTTAGCTGTTATTAAGAAGCAAGGGTTGAAGACCTCCTTTATAGGATAGTGGTACTGTCTTATCCAAGTTAAAAGAAAGTAAATTAAAGTCGGACCACGTTTTTATTTTAAGTAGATCACAAGTTATGGTTGCATAAAGTATTGCAATATTAATTGCAATATGAGTTTATCCAAGAGATACTGGTGTATCATCAGCAAAAAGAAAAACTTTTTTAATAAGTGATGTCATTTATAAATATAAGGAAAAGTAGAAGAACCAATACTGAACCTTGTGGTACTCCTCATACATTGCTTTTGTGACTAGAGTCAGTATCATTTGCTTTAACCAGTTGTTTCCTATTCCACAAGTAAGATTGAAACCTATTTAAAGAAATACCTCGAATTTCTTAAAAATTATGTTCTTTTATCAAAATTTCGTCATTTACACAATCAAAGCTAGTCACAAAAAACAGTGGCGGTGTAAAGATTGCGTAAAGATTATTGCTTCTTCTTCTTCTTCTCGTAGCACTACAACCCGGGGTGGGTTTTGGCTGACTGCACAACTTGTTTCTATCTTGAACGGTCGTCCATAATAGTTGGGTCAGTGGGCAGCCCCATTGTTCTTAGATCTGACCATATATTGTCTCCCCATCGCATTCGTGGACGTCCTAAGGCCTTCTTCCTGTGGGAGCTTCCTCCCATATTAACTTGGCAAGGCGGTTATTAGGGAGTCTATGGACATGGCCAGCCCATCTTAGACGTTGGGATTTACTCTCTTTATCTGCTTGACCTCAGCATTTGTTCTCATTTGGTATTAGTTGCTATTAACATCGTGATAAGGCCCAGAGATTCTTCTGAGGATTTTCCTCTCAAAACATCTAAGTTTTCTTTCAGTTTCTTTGGTCAGGGTCCACGTCTCATACCCATATGAGCACCGGTCTAATCACCGTTTTATATATTCTAATATTTTATGTTCGTGTTAGGTTTTTAGATTTAATAGTATTGTGGAGGCTCTACATACAACTGTTTGCTGCCTGAATTCTTCCTTTAATCTCTTCCGCGATATCGTTATCTTCAGTGATTGTTGCTCTGAGATATTCAAAACTTTCCACTCTTTTAAAGTTATATGGGTTTATTGTAATATTTTGCCCTATTCTATCTCGTCTCTTTTGTCTGTTGATGCACATGTATTATGTTTTCTCTTTGTTTACCCTTAAACCAGTTATCTTTGCCTCTACCTCCAATTTATTAAAAGTCTCCTTCACATTGGTGACTGTGTTTCCAACAATGTCAATGTCATCTGCGTATGCTAGTATTAATTTTGGTCCATTTCCTGTCAGTAATTATGTTTTAAGTTGTGCTGCTCTTACTACTTTCTCCAGGATGATATTAAAGAGGAAAGGTGACAGCGCATCTCCTTGTTTCAGGCCACTGCTTTCGAAAAATTCTGAGAGTTTGTTACCTATCCATACTCTGGATCTACAGCTATTCAGGCATAACTTAACAAGCTGGATAAGTTTTTTTGGAACTGAAAGTTCTGCCATTGCATTCCACATCTGATCCCTTTCCATTCCCTCGTACGCTTGCCGGAAATCTATGAAGAGATTATGGATAGTTCTATTGAATTCCCATCCTTTTTCAAGCAGCTGTCTTAGAGTAAAGATCTGATCTATGCTCGATATATGTTTTCTGAAGCCGGCTTAGTATTCCCCCATGAAATTTTCTACAAACGGTGTCAGCCTACTTAATAGGATGTTCGATAAGATTTTATATGCCGTATTAAGTAGGGAAATGCCTATTTAATACGGCATATAATTGCAGTATTAAGTAGGCATCTCCCTACTTAATACGGCATATACGATGACTACTTAATATTTTTTGAGATTTGAGAAACTTTTTATGAACAGTCTATCAGTACTATAGAAGACGGATTTGCTTTTAATACTTTTTATTGTTTGGATCTATTCAGATTTATCAAATGGTCTTATAAAGAATGAATTCGAGAACTTTTTTAAATTAAGGAGATAGGAAATGGGATCTTGTTGTGGCAAAATAGTTGTTATATTTTTAGTGGTAAACTTGATATAAACTGCTTAATGATCAGATAGTTCTGCAATAATAATTGTAGAGCATACATAAAGGGGTAAGAAATGTAAGACAATATAATCAATTATGGCAGATGTTGTTTTAGTAATTCTTGTAGAAAAATTAACGTGCATTGTGTAACCATACAATTCGAATATATTGAACAACGACAGTTAGGTAGCAAAAACAGGAAAATAAAGAATATTAAAGTCACCGCATAGAATTTTACTGCTTTTATTGGGCAGGTCATCTAATAAAATTTAGCAGGTTCAGTCAGGTAATCTATAAATTCAAAGAATATATAAATTAAGATTCTTATTGTACACTAAAGAAAACTCAAAGAAGGCTTGATTTAACAGAAAGTTATAATTGGTTACCGGAGAGAAATCATTATTTGTAGAAAGGATTAGGGTGCCTCCATGAGCTGAACTTTGAAGATAATATCTAGCAATTGTAGTATATTTTTCTACCAAAAAAAATCAGTTGCCTGTAAAGTCGGTTTTACGGGCGAAGATTTTACGTGACAACGTCTTTTTCTCGGTAGAATATTTATTGATATGAATATTATTAAATTGCACAATAGGAACAAGGAATTGAATGAAAATAAGAATTGCACAAATTTTAACTATAGAAATATATTTTGTTTACTAAAACATTGTACATGTCAACTTAAACTTAACTAATTTCTATTTGAGTGATTTTGTTGAGGATAGGACGATGATAGGAGAAATATGAAATGAAAGGAAGTGTTTCTGCTGTAATGTGTCTTGAACGCCAAGAACGCTCGAGAAAGACAGAGACACAAGCACGGAAGCACGCACCGATTCAACGCGCCTAATTCTCTAGTGCTGCGCGCGCAGCAGACCGATCATGTTTGAGTGGGAGAGAGACGCAAGGCATTCGCCGGTCCGGCGGGCCTCTCTCTCGTTCGGTGACTCACTGTAACAGACGTGAGCAGGCGTTACACTTTTTCATGAATGACTCCGAGCCACAACCTAATTTAAGACGTTGTCACGTCAAAAAAAAGGCTCGTGACTTTAAATCAGTGACTTCAAACTCCGTTTCTATAAACGGCATCGCAAAATTCTAGTTAATAATTGTGTTAGCAGCGACACGTTTTATTGATTCATGTAATATTTTCTGCAGAATTCTAATGTCTTTGTTTTATTATTGACATAGTAAAATGTATTTAATCGTTGTTAAGTGTAGATTGTCGTAAAGTAATCTTGACATGCCACCGGTACTTTTAAAGCAGTAAAAAGTCTATATAAAATACTACCGAAATTCTTCGTGAAACCTCTTACAAAAAACAAGATGGATGAATATTACGGCATACTTTTTAAACAAATTTTTTGTCCAACGTACGAATCTTCAGATTCCCATCAGGAGTAAAATTTACATAAAAGAATCGAAAGAGTTCTTGTCTTCATAAAAACTGAAATGATATACGGACCCGGATTGCCTTTCTTTATGGTTAACGACAACACAAGAAATGATACAACTGTAGCGAAGAAGTGCGATAAATCTCAGTTAATGAAAATTTATTTTGCAAAACTCAATTTGAAGAAACTACAAATCAACTTAAACATTGCTTTGAACAAATAAATTATTAGCAAATTTGAATTGTCGAAAATATTTTATTGTTTATTCAAATCGGAGGCTCGTAAATTTTGTCGACATGACATAACAACGGCTGTAATAAGCAGTAGGCAGCGCCTTCGTACAATACAAAGTGGGCCGGTTCCAAGACAATTCTGCGTATAATGAGCTACTTGAAAATATTTTAGTACTACAAAAAAGTACTTTTTCAGCATCAAAATAAATACACTGAAAAACGATAGCAGCTTTTAAATAAATTGGTGTACTTGAAAGTATAATAAATATTGTAAAATTGAAAGTATACTAGCGGAGTATAAAGTATAATAAATTATTTTTAAATACTATTTCAAAAAATATTGACAAAATAGTTAAAAATAAGTATGAGATTGTTCTTATGAGACCCAAAGATTCCATAAATATCATGAATATAACGATAAACACTAGGACCGCAGAGGTGGACAATTTGACCGTAATGATCTTTCTTTTATCTACCGTGTGTGCATCTTTTGTAATAATTACAAGCGGCTTCATAACTTTTCCTAAAACATGTTTTTTAATGTTATTAACAAGATCTCTGATTATGTTTGTTTGTGTTTTTTTTTTTTTGTTTTATTAAATTTTTCTAGAACTGCAGAGAACGGTCAAAATGTCAAGAATATCTACATGTCGAATCGCCCTCTTTGACTGCGCCCTGTAAACCACAAAGAACTTCTTGAGGAGCTTCCAAATCTCACGGACGGTGAAGCAATATTTGATGGTGACAAGGAATACATTCCAACGAATAATGAAAATACAGGTAGTAATGACTCAGTTTCCTATGATAAAAAACTGAAAGAAAAATCAAGTAATATAATTTACAATCAATGCATTTATGGGCACTGTACTAAAATGAGGTTGTTTATATGGCCATCTACGAGTAAAATTAGCGCCACTGCCGCATTACATCGACGTGGCAAACGAAAGCAAAATAAAAAAGCTACAACAACAAAACGGCAAAATAGTTGGCGATAATGAACATATTTCTAACAGTCTGGAATCTTGTTCAGCTAAGGGAGAATACTGCCGGTGGCTTTACAACAAAATATTCAAAGGGAGAAATCAGGTCCAACAGCGTTCGTATTGCGAAACATTGACAATTTCGTAATGCGTGCTTGACGGGTTCTTATTGACAAACACTTGCTTCGCTATATAATGAAGGGTACAGACTATGAAGCTCATAGACAACTAAAATATAATAACTGCGTTTGTTCTCATACCATGCCTCGTGAAAAATTTCGGGGAATTATGAAATGTTTGCGTTTTTACCTAAAAATTCAAACAAACTTGCTTTAGCCTCGCAGATATGGGATCCGGTTATAAAGAATTACCTCCTTTCTAATAAACCTGAAGCAAACTTGACTGTTGACGAACAGAAGAACTGAAGAAATGTGACTAAGGTAAGGATGCCAATTAAGGCCACGTTAAGGTTTAAGTGTCTGTAATATTTTATTTAGAAAAAATATGGGGGAAAAAGTCTTGTATGCGTATTGCCTAACATTTTATCTATCGAATTTCACAATTAAATACTTAATAAATAAATATAAAATTTTAACATTGAATAAATCTTCAGTGCAAAATTTATAGTAAATTTCTCTGTCTCGAACATGTTACCTCTGTTTGTAGTAAATGCTTTGAGGGGAGACTAAACTAGGACTTTTGTAATTTTAATTCATTCTTTTTTGTATTTGTGTAAGAAATTAATGTTTTAATTTTATTAACGATTAAGTAATTACTTGTTCTATTTTTTTTTTGAGATTCTGAATAATCCTGCTGTACCGTTCGAGTCAACTATATAAATATATCTACTGTTCGGGTCAATATAACCCAACTATGGTTTACGGTCCTTAATCGAAATAAAATAAGCTAATGGTGCTAAACAAAACTTTATTAACAAAAAATTATAGTTATGATTAAACAAAAATTATGTTGCTAATATAAATTAAACCTTATTAACAAAAATAAAATCCATTTTTTTCTTTCCCAGAAAAGCCTACAAAAGATCAAATACCTACAAAATTTAATTTAGTTTAAAACTAAAATAATAATAAAAAGAATGGGTTTTACAAATGTGTTTGTGACATATACAACATAAAATATTACTCTTGTTATCGTTTTTAGAACAAAATTTACAGCGTGCTCGTTTAGCAGACGGACTTGGATTGTGCATAGACAATTTACTAGAATTTCCATCGTCTCTACTCGCTTCTGGTCGTGTTCTTTTTACCAATTCTTGTGAGTCTTTAGTTCTTGGTAAATTTTTCCAGGAAAGGATAAGTGGTTTCACCAGTGTTTTTCCCAATTCCTCAAAAAAAATTCGCTGTTTTGTAAGTTTGTTGGTGTTCCATTGGGGATTTATTAATGTCCATAAAACGAACGCGTTGTAGGCAGAAATGTCCAGTATATTATAAAAAACAATCATAGACCAGCGATTTATCTTCCTCTTACATGTATATGTACTGACAAGCTGATCTAGAGTATCAACTGCTTTTTTACTAGAATTGTAATCAAAAATAATTTGGGGCTTTTTGTCATTTCTGTCTCTAATAGCCTTATCATATGCAAAGTACTTATAAGAATAACATTTTTATTCTTTTTAGGAATATATTTTAATAACAGTGGTATCTTGCGTGAAGTAAAAAGGAACTATGAACTTCTTTATTCGCAATTTGTGTTGGAAGCTCTGGATTATTTTTTCTTATAGTCCCCAGCATTGGATTCCCACACGGATTCCCTGATTCCGTTCCGGCGCGGCACCTGCTTTTTTTCCTGTATAGATCTGCAATTTTAGAGCATACGAACTTTTACTGTCACTTAAAGCCCAAATTTTTATGCCATATTTCGCTGGTTTCCTTAGAATGTACTGTTTAAAGGGACAGCGGCCTCTAAAGGCAACTAATTGCTCGTCGACGGTAACATTTTCATCAGAGTTACAAAATTTTGGTAAATTGTCTATCCATTTTTCCCAAACTTCACATATTGCAGCAAGTTTATCAGTACGTCTGCTATACTGTTTAGTAGTCTTGTTATCAAAACGTATTACTTGCGAAATTTTTGTAAATACTTTCAGGGACATTGTTGCTCGAAATACACTACGACCAGTTTCTTTATTCCACAAACTTTTAGTTGATTCGTCATGGGACTTAAAATCTCCAGCTAACAATAAAAGACCAATGTATGCTTGAAAACCAATTTTATCCGAGTCTTTCCAGTTGGTTCCAAAAACACGCTGTCCTTCCATGTTGATTATATTTATAATTTGGTTTGCAACTTTGTCAGAAAAGAGTGCGTCAAATGAATTTTTGATATCGAAAATTCGTGCACATGCGTATCTTGTAATTCCTGAAGTATTATTTATAACATTGGCCGTGGAAAAACGACCGCGTTGATAAGAAGGATCGAGAGACCACTGGATATTACCGTTTTTTGAAGGAACTGTTACAGAAGGTTCGACGGGATGCTGTACGTAGAATGGAACAGCAGAATCGTCACTACTTTCTTCCTCACTCTCACTACTTGTATTGTTTTCTGTTTCTGATATGCACTCATCACGCTCTGACACGTTCGCTCATCTTCGGTTAGCGTTCTTCGATGCGACATTAACATTATGCAAACATAGACTGAAATTTGAAATTGAAATGTAAATGAATGCGGTCGGCATATCAGTGTCCTACCGCCTACCACTTGTCTATCACCCCCACTTATTTCTACGTGACATGCCCTTCTAAATGAGATCGTCCAGCTACACTACACATTTTTTACAAGTTCTAGCTTGCAGAAACTTGTTTATATTTATAGACGTACCTGACTAACAAACTGTAACAGAAAATATATAAAATACTGCCAACTAAACATACGTATACAGGTAATTTTGAATTAATACCTACAAAATTTAATTTAGTTTACAACTGGAATAGTAATAAAAAGTTAGGGTTTTACAAATATGTTTGTGACATATACAACATAAAATATTAGTTTTGTTATGGATTATAGAGTAAAATTTACAGCGTGCTCGTTTAGCAGACGGAGTTGGATTGTCCATAGACAATTTACTATAATTTCCATCGTCTCTACTTGCTTCTGTTCGTGTTTTCTTTTGTGAGTCTTTAGTTCTTGGTACAACAATTATGCCAGAGTTAGAATATGTTATGGAATACTATGCGTTTATTTCTTCTCCGGACTAACTCTTTGTTTTGGAATTAAACAGAATATATTGACATGTATAAATTTATTATATTAGAGGATGAAAATTACACTCTGCTTGTTATTTCTTAAAACTATGAATATATAAGTTCTGTTATCTACAATTATTTAACGATGTTTCTGGATGGATTTGAGTACAAGAGATTGGACTCAAATATTAATATTAAAATAGCAAATACGGATAGCTTATCGAACAAAGAAATAAGAGAAATAAATTATTATTATTCCATAGATACGAAGTATTAGGTGAATAAACTAGCGAAACTTATTTATTCTAAATAGGAAAATATTTATGAAGAGTATTGATTCTGATTTCTAACAGCAAATAATTATTAGTGATTATACATGAGAACTTTTCATAATTGTAAATAACATATACCAGGTGACTAAAAACTATATAGAAATACATAGATACTTTAATTATCTTACATGTGAGTAGGTAGGTACATTACACCTCCTTTTGTAAGAATGAAAATAATTGTAAAATGAATTTTCATTTAAATGGTATAAAACATTTGTATACATTATTATTTTATTTTAACACATTTAAATAGTTTCTTTTAGTCTCGATAGTCTTTCACTTCGTCTTATCGGTGTAGTCTCTGTGAAACTAGTCTCTTCACACTTTTTGGATTCACTATAATTATTGTCTTTATTATGTTTACAATCTATACTTAAATCTGTCTCATGTACATGTTTTCGTTTACTTTGACATATATTTAGTGTTAAACAATTTGTAATTTGTTGACAACTATGTGACGGATTTCTACGAAATCGTCGGTAAAAATATTTAATTATCCTGTATAAAATATAAAGTAACATACATTTTATCAAAAATAAGATTGCATAAGTGAAATAAGAACTATTTTTTATTGTGTCTGAAAAATTAATATTTGTTTCTGAGGTCATTTTCTCTAAATTATCTAGTTTATGGCTTGCTAAATTTAATGCATCTCGATCGAGATTATTTAATTGTAAGGGAACAAGGTGTAATTTGGATTCATTATTTATCTTAATATCATCACAACAGACTTCTGGAAGGGATAAATCTGGAATGATAGACTGAAAATTACTTTCTTTTGGATTTGAGACAGATATCAAAATAGTTGATCCGGTGTAAGTTTTGCAATTATTCGAAGTAGAAAAAATACCTGTGTTTGAAAGAACAATAGATATTGGCGTACTAGTCTGACAGCTTAAAGTTAAATCTGTTGGTTTGGGTAAAACATATATCCAAGAATTTGGTTTGTTTAATTTATGCCAAATTTCATATTCTGTTTGAATTATACGAGTATCGCAACTAGATGGTATGTTTGTTATTGAAGTTAACAATTCAGTTTCACAAATTGGATTAGTGTGTGTAAATCGGAAAGTATCAGGATTTTTGCAAATAAGTTTTTCTTCATCTAATGAATAACAGTCTTCTAATGTATCAATAGTAACATAAATGTTTCTATTTTCTGAAAGAACAAGATATTTGACAGATGGAAGAATAAAGGTAAGTCTCTTTAATGTTGGATGAATTATAGGAAGAGATATTAGTTTAAAAAGAGAATAAGGAGTATTACTAACCAAAGGTATACTAACCGTAATTAAAATCTTGTTATCAAAATATATATATTTAAGTAAAATGATATCGAAATATTTATGAGCATAATCGATAGTCAATGGAAATGGATAAGTCGATGTACTAGGTAAATGCGTTACCGTTTTAGATAATTCTTGAATTAGTTGCTCAGGTGTTATAACAGAAGGATGAAGGTTATTATTTCTTGCAAATAGAATAACGTTTATTAAAGTAGAATATTCTTGTTGTAATTCTGTTATAAAGAAAGTTAGTAAGGTAAAATGTTCTTCAATTTTTTGTTTTAAATCTAAATTAAAATATTTATTATTCATTTTATCTGTGTAATTGGTAATTGATTCAAAATTTTTATCAAAAATCACTTTGTTTCGGTCTAGATTTGTAATAGAGTTATTAAAATTTGCAATCGTGGCTTTTACTACATGAATTTGTTGTTTTAGTAAATCAAGAAGATGATTTTCGTTACTTTCAGCTTTGTTAATAGCATTATTGAAATTTTCAGCATCATCACTGTCTAAGGTACCGAATAAGGTCCTGAAAACAGATCCAATTGCATTAAATAGAGCGCGTTTTGGTCTAAAATGTTCATGCAGAATTATGTTTTTTAAAGTTTGTTCATCTTGAAAGAGTCTAGGTATGATTTGTCCTAAGAGTTTTAGTGAAGTATCGCATAATCGTAATTCAATAAGAACTGGTTTGTTTTGACACAGTCTTAATGTTTTTTGATAGGTGAGATCTACAAAATTTAATTTGTCTGTAAAAGGTTGTAAAGGAATATGACTTAATATGTTCCAATGAGTTTCAATAAATTGAACATTTTTTATGTGTTCGTAATAGATTCCAGGTGATTTGTTGATAGGAGTATTGGTATATTTCTTGTGAATTTGTTCACTATTTGTCAGCCATATTATTGCATACCTGAAACAAAAGCATGTTTCAATCTATTCATGTGAACTTTTATTGGTTTTTTATTTACTAAAATTGTGCAATTGACAGGAGAATTTATCTCTAGAATTTTATAAGGTCCATTATAATTTTGTGTAAGTTTTTTGGTTTGACCCTTCTTTGTTTGCTCATTTTGGAGATATACTAATTGTCCTTCTAAGAAAACGGTGTCATTAATCTTTTGGTCATAATATTTTTTACTGACTACTTTAGATTCTAATAGATTCGTTTTTGCTAACTCATGAGATTTTCTAAGCTTAAGTGTTAAATTATCTAAATAATCTTCATATGTATATTTGAGTTCTACTGGTCGTATTATACTGCTAGGTAGATTAGGTGTATATCCAAATATTAGTTCATATGGTGTGAATTTGGTTGAAGTATGATTAGTTGTATTATATGAAAACATAGCAAAATCTAGCCATTCGTCCCAATCGGATTGATCAGCTTTAATATAATGTTTAAGGTAGTCTGCTAAAGTAGCGTGACTCCTTTCTAATGCAGCATTTGATTCTGGATGATAAGCAGTACAATTTATATGTCTGATTTTAAAAAGCTTGGCGATTTGAGAAAATAATTTGGAAGTAAAATCTCGGCCTTGATCAGTAACTATTATATCGGGTTTTCCAAACTTGCAAATAAATCCACGAACCAGATTTTCAGCGATAGTCTTGGTTTCATGATTCGGAATTGCATAAGCTTGAGAAAATTTTGTTAAGTCATCTTGTAATGTTAATATGAACTTATTACCTGACTCGGTTAAAGGTAAAGGACCTACTATATCTAAAAATATTTTTTCTAATGGATTTGAGCTTGTTGTTGTTATCTCCATGGGCTTTACGAATTTTTTTCTAACGAGTTTATTTTTCTGACAAGATTCACAGGTTTTTATAAAGTTTTTAATATCATTTTTCATATTATTCCATTTGAAATGTTTTTTTATACGATTGTATGTCCGATGAAAACCAGAGTGTCCAGCCGTAGGACTAGTGTGATTCTCTTGTAATATTGTAGTTATTTCCTCAGGTTCAGGATTTGTTAGTATATCATGATAAATGATAATAGATATATCAGTTTTTCTAAAAATAAATCTAATCATAGATCTAATTTTTCCCCAACTTAATTTATCGTAGCTAAAAGTTATTCTGGGTAGGCAAATTTTTAATATTTTATCGTTTAATAACCAGTCTCTTAATTTTATTAGGGAATTAAATATATCTTCATAAGAGGTATTGTCCCAATAATTATTTTTTATAAATATGTAATAAAAGTTTTTATTTTGATCAGAAATATATATAATGTCATTTAGTCTTGGATTTTTGGCTTTCAATTTTTCTATATGACTGAATTGTTTATTTATTTGTTTCTGAACGATCTCATTAAAATTTAAATCTACGGAAACAAACAATGCTAAATTTTGTGAAAATGATGTAATCTTTTCATTTGTTTCTTTTATATTATCATTTGTTATTAATATAGTTTCGGATTTAGATAAGAACTGTGAATAAGTGTCATTATTTTCTTTACTCATTTTGTTTATTTGTAAGGTGATTGTTGCCGGGTTTTTGTTTTCTTCGCAAATATTTGTTTCAGATATGGTTAAAGGAGGACGACTTAAACAATCAGCATTTTGATTTAATTTACCTGGTTTATAAATAATTTCATAGCTATATTCTTCTAATGCTAATCTCCACCTAACGAGTCTTGATCCGGGATCTTTTACATTAAATAGCCATGTGAGTGGTTTATGATCCGTATAAATGAAAAATTTATTTCCGTACAAATATGGTCTAAAGTGTTTAACACTCCATACAATTGCAAGTAATTCTTTTTCTGTTGTGCTATAGTTTGATTCCGCTTTGTTCAAGGTACGACTAGCATAAGCAATAGGTAAATCATCTGGTACTTTACCTTGAGAAAGTATGGACCCTATTGCATAATTACTAGCATCCGTTGTTAAGACAAAGGGTTTGGTAAAATCTGGATACTGAAGTATTGGTTCTGAACAAAGTATTGATTTCAGGTTCTCAAATGACTGTTGTTGAATGCTTGTCCAATTAAATTCAACATTTTTCCTCAGCAGTTTTGTTAAAGGTTGTGTTAAAGCACTGAAATTTTTTATAAAGCGTCTATAATAACCAGTGAGACCCAAAAAGCTCTTAATATCTTTTTGTGTTCTGGGTATAGGAAAATCTGTAACAGCACATACCTTTTTTTCGTCCGGTTTGACACCAAATTCAGTTATTAAATGTCCTAAATACATTACTTCGCGACGAAAAAATTCGCACTTATCTGGTTGTATTTTTAAGTTGAATGTAGACAATTTTTCGAATACTTCTTTTAATCTTTTATTATGATTTTCTAATGTATCGGCATGAATGACTATATCGTCGAGATAGACAAAACATCTGTAATTTTGTATTCCTGAGAGGACAGTATTCATTAGCCTTTGAAAAATACTGGGAGCATTTTTTAATCCAAATGGCATTCGTGAATATTGATAATGTCCAGACGGAGTTGAGAAAGCAGTCTTTGGAGAATCCTCAGGATCCATTTTGATCTGGTGAAATCCTGATGTTAAATCTATTGTTGAAAAATATTTTGAATGACCCAATTGGTCTAATATATCGACTATATTCGGAAGTGGAAATGAATCTCCTATAGTAATATCATTTAGTCGTCGATAGTCTATAACAATTCGCCATTTCTTCTTTGCTGAAGCATCGGCCTTTTTTGGCACAACCCAAAGGGGCGAATTCCATGGCGAAGTTGATTCTTCGATAATACCTTGATCTAGCATACCTTTTATTTGAGTTTCGACTTCATGTTTGTGTACTTCAGGATACCTGTATGATTTAGTGCTAATAGGTACATTAGAATTTAAAGGAATTTTGCAAGTTATGGCATTTGTACTGGTAAGTTGATCTCCTTCCAGATAAAAGATATGATTGTACTCCTTGCAAATAGAAATTAAAGATGATTTTTCTTCACTATTTAAATGATCTGTTCTCAAGGCATTTTTTAATTTAGCAATTCTGTTAGAATTCGTATTATCTTTATAAGAAGACATTTTTCGTATATTTGCATTGTTTTGTAAATTTGGAATTTTTTCTATTGCTACTTGAATATCGTTTAATTCAACATCCGTTTCAGTAGTGTTTACGATTGAGGTTAAAAAGAAATCATTTTTTACTTTAACAACACTAGGACATAAAAATACACCTTTAAAGATTTCGCGTTCGGGACATAATCCTTCGCTTAATTCATTATTTATTACTTTAATTTGAACAATTGTTTCAGTTCTTGCGGATAGAATAGTTTTATTACTTCTTGAGTTAGAATTAGAGTTTTGATTTAGTATAAGATCGTCTGAACAGGATTTTTCTTCTGAACAGGATTTTGATTTATGATTTCGTGAAGAGTTACAAGTTTTATTTGTGCATATCTCAGTGGATTTTACACATTTTGGACTTGAATTTTCTTTGGATTTAGAGTTAGATTTAGATTGAATTGGATTGGATAGTAGTTCTTCACTACTTAAGGTTATTTGGATATCATTGGTTTCTAAATAAGAATGATCCTCTATGGATTTAGCATCATAAGGAAATATTTCATCGATATTAGAACTTGTCTCGATATTTTGATCTCTCAGAAATTCGTCATTGTCATTGTTTAATGGAGATTTTATATATTCGATTGAAATAGAACAATTTTTAAAGTTTAATTTATTTTCTTTATAATCAATTTGGCATTTATTTATTTCAAAAAAATCGCTACCTAATATACCGTCGAAATGAAGAGGAAAATCGTCTTCTACGACATAGAAAACATGAGTTTGGACAAAATCTTTTATCTTGAAATTTACGTTACAACTACATATAGTTTTATTTGGATTTAAGACATTTTTATCAATGCCTCGTAGAGTAATAGACTTAGAATAAATTTTTGGAATGTTTAGTATTTTTGAATATTTAATTAAAGAAATATCTGCGCCTGTATCGATTAGAAACTTGCAAGAGGATGGATTAGAATTATTTACTAAGGGTAAATCTACATAGGAAGTGACTGAGAAGTTGATGGTTGTGATACGGCCTGAACTGAACGAACTCCTCGAGAATCGACCGTTGGTTGTCGAGGATTCTGGAAGTTTAAAGAATTTGTTGGATTTTTGTTTTTATTGTTAAATTCGCGTTTTCTACATTCTTCTATAACGTGACCTGGTTTTTTGCAGTATCTGCAAAAACGTTGGGAAGTGTTGGTATTTTCTTTTCTTAAGTTTGGAGGAAAATCAGAATTGGAATTTGAATTTGAAGGTTTATAATTTTGATTTTGAGAATTTGACCTTTGAAGATTTGAATTAGGATATTTTGGGTTTTGAAAACTAGAATTTTGAAGATGTCTAACATTTCTATCTGAATTGTTTTTATATCGACAGTTATTTGAGGAATGGTTATTTCGTTTGCAAATATTACAGAATGGTCTGAAAATTTCTTGTCTTGATAACTGTTCTTGTTCTTCGGCAATTGCTATAGCAACAGCTCTTTCTAAGGAATCTGGATTTCGGGCTTTGATTAAAATAGAGAGGTCTTTGTTTAATCCTCTAATAAAGACATTTAGTGCTTGAGTTTTTAAGAGTTTAGTACATGCATTTCTTGCATCTGGAGATAAGTCTGGATCAAGTGTATTTATTAATTTTATATAGCAATTTTCAACTTTATTTGCAAATGACATTACATTTTCACTGGGCATCTGACGTAAGGAATGTAATTCCAATTGCCACTGACCTTCAGTTCGGCGTTCAGAATAAGCATCTAATAAGAAGTCTTTTAAATCTTTCCATTCGTCAAATGTTCTGTTTCTAGTTATGGCCCTAGCTTTATCGGTTAATTTAGTTTCTATAATGGCTAATAAGATGGGTTTGGATTGCGGATTTACTAAATTGTATGCTTTATCACAATTGTCTATGAATTCGTATAATTTTGATTTTGTACCATCAAATCGAATGAGAAGTTTTTCAGCTATTTCAATTGATACTGACATTTTATTTGAATTAGAAGTAGAAGAATTTGAAAGAGAATTTGAGTCGGGAGAAGGTATTTGTTCGTCAAATAAGTTACTTATATCAGGATATAAAGTAGACATACGTTTACAAGATTTTTAAAATATGAGACAGAATTTAAGATAGAATGTACTTACAAGTAGAATATTGTTGTTGGTCGCATAGTCTATTATTCCACGGGTTCACCTCTACTTCCGATGGAACTACAATTGGGTTATGACTGGAACTGGATTTCGAACTGGATGTACTGGACCCCAATGTAATTAGTTGTAGTGGCGATTTTTCCACACTGACAGTTTTTTTTTGAATGATTCCTCGAAGGAAACAAGTCAATTCAAAAATTCCTCAGCTCTCCTTCTATCAGCAATCAGAGGAACTCTGCTACTAATATCCCACGTTCTGACACCAAATTTTGTTATGGAATACTATGCGTTTATTTCTTCTCCGGACTAACTCTTTGTTTTGGAATTAAACAGAATATATTGACATGTATAAATTTATTATATTAGAGGATGAAAATTACACTCTGCTTGTTATTTCTTAAAACTATGAATATATAAGTTCTGTTATCTACAATTATTTAACGATGTTTCTGGATGGATTTGAGTACAAGAGATTGGACTCAAATATTAATATTAAAATAGCAAATACGGATAGCTTATCGAACAAAGAAATAAGAGAAATAAATTATTATTATTCCATAGATACGAAGTATTAGGTGAATAAACTAGCGAAACTTATTTATTCTAAATAGGAAAATATTTATGAAGAGTATTGATTCTGATTTCTAACAGCAAATAATTATTAGTGATTATACATGAGAACTTTTCATAATTGTAAATAACATATACCAGGTGACTAAAAACTATATAGAAATACATAGATACTTTAATTATCTTACATGTGAGTAGGTAGGTACATTACAAATAAATGGGGAACTAACCGATAGTTTCAGGGTCACAAAGGGCGTGAGACAAGGTTGCATACTAAGCCCAATTCTATTTAACATCTATGGTGAATGGATAATGCGGAAAGCTACTGAGAACTGGAACGTTGGCATCACCATTGGCGGGAAGAAGATTTGCAACTTGAGATATGCAGATGATACTACTATCCTCGCTAGTTCTAAAGCTGAATTGATTCACCTGCTATAACGGATAGAAGACGTAAGCTTAACGATGGGCCTTACAATAAACAGAGATAAAACGAGAATCATGATAATTGACAGAGCTAACAACAATCAAAATCATCTGGTCATGATAAACAATATCGCTGTTCTAGATAAATTTGTGTATTTGGGCTCATTAATAACCAACAAAGGAGGCTGTACTGAAGAAATAAAGCGGCGGTCAGCAATCGCAAAAAGCGCTATAGCAAAATTAACAAAAATTTGGAAAAGCCATGAAATAACTACCGATACAAAAATGAGACTAGTAAGAAGTCTAGTTTTTCCAGTTTTTACTTATGCATCGGAATGCTGGACCCTTACTGAGAAAGACAAAAAGAACATAGATGTATTTGAGATGTACTGCTGGAGACGAATGCTGAGAATACCATGGGTGGCCCGAAGAACAAATGAATCCATACTGGACCAGCTAAACATAAAGAAAAGACTAAGAACACAAATATCAGAACAAATAATAAGCTATTTTGGACATGTGCTGCGAAGAAATGGTCTTCAAAAAATTTACAATCCACGGAGAAGTAGAAGGCAAAAGAAATAGAGGTAGATCTCGCACACGATACACGGACCGTATTGTTGCTACCATTGGCGCTCCATTGTCAGAATGTGCTAGAATGGCAGAAGATAGAAAAACGTGGAGGAACATTGGGAAATTTAGCTAATAGCTTCATGATATCACGATACCTGCATCAGGTTAACGACTAAGAAGAAGTTCTTGGTAAATTTTTCCAAGAAAGGATAAGTGGTTTCACCAGTGTTTTTCTCAATTCCTCAAGAAAAAAAAAACGGTTTAAATACGTGGGTCATATTGACCGGAACGTAGTATAGGTAACAATTTAATTTTTATCAAAAAAATTAGGAAGTTAATTTTTTATCTCGAATGCAATTGAAAGACCTCATATTAGGTAATAAAGTCACGAAACACCAAAACGTTACACCGCGTAATAATTTGCAAAATAATAAATTTTTTTTGGGTCAAATAGACCCGATCAGGACAGCAGGGTTAAACGTTTTCGTGAACTTTTACATCTAAGCCCTTTATTCAGTATAATTATTTAAAAAATGTGTGTTTATAAGAAGATATAAAGCGATATGTCTCTATCGATCCAACATACCGAGGTCACCAGTAATGTGTAAATGTCTTACGTCACCGCTGGAGTGTTAATTTAAAACCTCCAATTTTCAACTTTAACCCTTTGGGACTCAGTGTGACTTATAGATCGCAGCGACAGTTTCAATTTGCCTGATGTTCCAAATAAGTCCCGTTTTACATTATATTCTTCGATATCGGAGTTTATCGACTACACTGCACATGTTTCTCTACTAAAGTGATATTGGCAACGTTGGATGGCTCAGTTCGTTCGTAAGTATGACGCAGTCAACACGTGGTTCTTACTTTTCGACGTTTTTACAGTTAAAACAACTTGTTTTCGACACAATCGTAAGGTAAGTTTGTTGTTTAGTGTATGTAATTATTCTACGCGTTAATCTGAGATTCGTTTACTTTTGTAAATTGGCAAATTTACATCAGAAATCACATGGGATTTATGTGTCCCACTGGGTTTGTTGGACGGGCCTTTTATATCCCATTGGATTTTTCAGCATGTCAAGAAAAAGAAAGCTTACTCAAAAGGAATTGCAAGAACTGGCTGATAATATAAGCGACATATCTTCATGCGATGACATAGATGCAGAATCTAATATATCTTCAGAAGACGACGAAGAAGATCCATTCTACGACAGTGATCATTCTTCTGATGAGTCGTATATGGCATCAGATGATTGTTCTGACAATGAAGAAGAACACACTCGCTCATCAGATGGATCAAATACGTCTTCATTTGATTCTCCCGAAAATGAAGAAGACGAGAATACTTGCTTGCCAGATGGGGAAGATTTAATTGAAGGTAAGAAAGCCATTATCAAAATAAAAAGAAAAGAGAACTCCCTATGGTATGGACATCAGTCGCAGCTGATCATAAACCGAGATTTGCTGTTCCTCCTGAAATACCTTGTGTAGTTGATGAATCAATTAATATGAATTCGTCACGTCTAGAAATTTTCTTGGAAGTATTCCCTCGAAGTTTATTTATTTTTATTGCGGATTGTACAAACGAGAGAATTAAAATGTATAATCGCAAGGAAGGAAAGTCTGAACCGCTTACTGATGCTAGTGAAGTAATGATTACTATTGGTTGTAGTCTAATAATGTGCTACAATAGAGTGCCTAAACTAAGACATTATTGGTCTTCGCATCCATCTGTCGGAAATAAAACGATAAGTACTGATAAGTATAAAATATCAAAAAACAGATGTTTATTCATTCTCTCCAAACTTTACTTCAATGGTTCAAAGAAACCCGAAGATTGCAGTAAGATATATTATGTAGAAGAACTGCTCTCCTGTTTCAAGTTCACATTTCAGAAGTATCGAACCGATAGTATTAGACAATCAATCGACGAGAGTATGGTGAAGTTCAAAGATCGGTCGTCCCTAAAACAATACGTACCTCTAAAACCAGTGAAAATGGGTATAAAACTATGGTGCAGGTGTGATTGTAAGACAGTATACACATATGATTTTAACGTTTACTCTGGAAAGGAAGTTGAACAAGCTGATGGAACTCTAGGTAAAAGAGTAGTAAAAATGCTATGTGAATCGATACGTATTGATAATGTTGTTGTGGCTTTTGACAGGTTTTTTACCTCAGTACGTCTAGTGGCCACTATTAAACTCGCTGTAGTTAGTACAGCCATTACAAATAGACAGAACATACCTAAAGAGTTCTCTATAAAAAGCAAAATGAACATGGGAGACCCTGTATTTCTAACAAATGAGTTCCAAACCATAGCCACAAAATGGCAAGATACCAAACAAGTATCCTTGTTGAGTAACTGTCATAAGAGTAGTTGAGTAACAACTATTGAAAGGAAAAATAAAAGTGGGACCAAAGTGGACGTTCCTTTTCCTGCTGCTGTTGCTTTATACAACGAAATTATGGGTGGTGTGGACCTGGCTGACCAAATGAGTGGAGTGTATGAAATGGACAGACGATCCTGTAAATGGTGAAAAAAAATTTTCTGCCGATTGCTTATGGTGTCAGTGGTAAATAGTTGGGTAATATATAATGATTTACATCTGCTGAAACTGCTAAGAGACGGCGTTGTGTTGGTTGCTCAAGAATGAGTAAAGAAAGAAGAACCACAACCATCTGCACAATGTGCGATGTAGGTTTGTGTAAACATTGTTTCACATTATATCACACATATTAAGTTACATGAAAGTATTTTTATGCATATTTTTGTAAATATTTCTGAAATAAAGTGTTCATTTATTTGTGGCCGTAATCTTCCAATATACCCTACGGGACATAATAATCCCAACAAACATTCCCATTGGGACATATATATTTCACTATTTTTTTGTTTTTTATGTAAAAATTTGGTTTGGTACACTTTAAAAACCTTCTATGGTTACCAGTACAAAGAAATAATTAAAGTTGAGATCGTAACAACACAAAAAAAATTGGGTCCCCTAGGGTTAATTTGGTTTGATAAAGTGTTTGTTCGCACTTTTTAATCAAAATATTTAAAATATATGTTATTTTTGTTTACGCTTATTCAGTTTACGCCATATTCCTGAACTAGCAAAACATACTGATGTTTGGATTCCTGATAGACATAATCTGAGGTTCCATTTTTTCCCCGGAAAAAGTTTTGCCAAGTTTATATAGCAATATATTTTTTAATAGATCCTAATAATTTAATCCATATCCTATTTTAAATAATTTAACTTATGTTACATTAATTTTCTCATCTAGTGTAAGAAATATTCGTTATTTAATGTAATACTGGAACTTAACATTTTTATTATATTGGTAATTTTAAAATATAAGGTATTATCGTTACAACAATCATGCCAAATTTTTTTCAAGATACTTATCTTCACACAAAAAAATAATAACCAAAATATTTACTTACAATACATATTCGACTGGGTCCGCTGCATCTCACTGAATGCATTTTTAATTTCCAACCGCCAAAGCAAAAAAGCGCTTGTAAAGGAATAAATCAGCATAGGCAAAAATCTCACAATGTCCATTGGTTTGGAAGTAATTCCTGTTCTTCCGCGTATCAAAACTCGATTGAAAGAGATCTTGCATCCCATTCTTTCATTCTTTGACCTTACCCCATGCAACTTGTAAAACCGAACCGATTCAAACCATCTGCCGCATACAAAAACTCGACAAAATTATGTTAATTATCCTGCACCTTAAAATAATGGAAACTTTAATCCTTATCCAAGCATGACAGCAAGGATGAGTCCTATTACAATTTTTTTGAAGTGAAAAAAATTAACGGAAATGTGACTGGTAATAACGGAAGTATATTACCTATGAATTTGACAAAATGTTTGACTTATAAAATCGTTCTCTTTTTACAAAAGGGATGTAATGAACTAATGTAGATATAATGTAAACCAATTAAGAAATTAAAGAACAAAAATTATTGATTTAATGCTAATAAAATAGTCTTTCTTTATCGTAGGCTAAGTTCCTTATAAACATTTTTACTGATTTTTTTTGATTATTTAATGCCGTCTTATAACTGATTTTTCACAAATACACAATAAAATAAAAACGTCATGGTTTTTTAAATGAGACTGAATAAGTATTGAATAAAAAGTATTTAAATCAAAATGGCCTAAGAATGTTTAAACAAAGTTAATTTAAAGCAAACAAAATAAATGTACTAACATAAAAGCTGAAATGGTATTTAAAGCAAAAAGCATAAGGCTCTATCCCTTTCTTTTGCGATGGAAATAAGTTTGTTTACTACTCGTTCCTTAAGAGTTATTTCTAAGAATTAAGCTTCACGACCTGTGTAGATGTTGCACTCGAAGGCATATTCAATAAACAAGTCTGACCTAAATCACATTTTGATTATTTTTTTACTAGTTTTAGCGGCATATACTGTTTAATTGACGATAGACCTTTGAATTTCTATGCCTATGGAATCAAAATATCCCAACAAAGTGGAATAATTCAATAACTGTAGTCTTACACAAGAGGGGAGATATAGCAGACCTGGAAAGATACAGACCAATCAGTCTCCTTAACCATCTTTATAAATTATACACCCGAATAATAACGAACAGATTAGAGACAAAGCTGGATTTTTACCAACATCGGGAACAAGCCGGTTTCCGCCCTAATTACGGCACAAACGATCACCTGCAGTGCCTAAAACCCTGATAGAAAAAACTAACGAATATAACCGTCCCTTGGCATTGATATTTGTAGACTTTAAAAAGGCGTTTGATACAGTGGAACTACCGTCCATCTTAAGAGCACTACAAGATTGCAGGGTCGACCACAGATATTGTAATATAGTTAAAAATATATATAAAAATGCCACAACAACCGTAAGTCGACATTCAGCAACTAATAAAATAAAGATAAAAAGGGGAGTCAGGCAAGGTGATACCATGCCACCAAAGCTGTTCATTACCGTTCTTGAGTATGCATTAAAAAGACTAACATGGCAACAGAAAGGAATATCCATCGATGGAGAAAGATTAAACCATCTACGTTTTCGGACGATATCGTGCTTCTGTCAGATAATCTGGGAGAGATCAAAGACATGCTCCAAGAACTGAATGACATACTACAAGAAACTGGTCTGGAGATAAATTTCGAGAAAACCAAAATGATGACCAATATGGTTCCCAGCGAAGAGATACAGATCAATAACAACAAGGTAGAATTAATCGATAAATACACATACTTGGGTCATGAAATTAGAATAACCAGAGACAACCAAACCTGCGAGCTAAATAGACGAATCATGTTGGGATGGGCGGCATATGGAAGTATGAGAGACATTTTTAAAACAAATACCCCAATTCACCTGACAAGAAAGGCATTTAAGCAATGCATCTTACCAGTCTTGACCTACGGAGCAGAGACCCTAACTTTAACGAAAGCTACTGCCGAAAAACTGAGGGTAACACAAAGACGAATGCAAAAATCAATGCTGGGCCTGACCTTGAACGATCGCGTGAGAAATGAGGAGATACGCCGAACTGGCGTAGACGATATTATACTGCGAATCAATAAACAAAAGTGGAGGTAGGCTGGACATGTTGCTAGAATGGAAGACGGAAGATGGACGAAGAGATTATTGGAGTGGAGACCAAGAGCTGACAAGCGAAGTCGAGGCAGACCACCCACCCGATGGACCGACGACCTAAAGAGAATAGAAACAAACTGGATTGCAGCAGCTAGAGATAGAGAGAACTGGAGACCTTCGGAGGAGGCCTATATCCAACAATGGATGTGAAAACGGGGCTGGATGATGATGATGATGATGACTGTTTAAGTGACGATATACCTTTGAATTTCGTCATGGACTTGACGATACTTTGAAAATTTCTGTCTTGTTAGTATTTTTAAAACGTATCTTTCAAGCATTCCTATGTATAATTGCATCAATGTAATAAATTGAAGTTTACGTTGGTATCCTTGGTGATACAATATACATGTTTATAAGATATAAGGTTAAATCAGTCACGGGATATAGAATTTTGAATAGAAATGTTTTCAAGTAAAGGATGAGTTGATCAATAATCATTGATTTGTAGTACACGGTTGTAGCACATAACTATTCTGCAACCAAGAACTTTTTGGGGCCCCAAAATTGACATTCTCAGACAATATTATTTAGAAGTAAAAAAATCATTTTGGACTGTATGTAAACTAGTGGTACATATATTTACCACATGAAATTTGGAACATGACTAAAGTAAGAAAAAAACTACAAACAAATGAAAAATGTTTTATCGCTCTCCAATGGCGCTACAGCCCAAATCGAGCCTTTGCCTCTTCCAAACTATGCCTCCAACCTTGCCAGTCCCGCGCCGATCTCCTCCAGGTTTTTACGTCTAGCAAATCTTACAGGTCTGCTACCAATTCATCCTCTTACCTTTTCCGTGGCCTTCTTTTTGGTCTTGCGCCCTGCATTTTACTATCTAGTGCTCTTTTTAGCATTTTTTCAGTCTCCATTCTCACAACATAACCAGCCCATCGCAGTCTCTGAAGCTGAAGGAATTCTAAGATCGCAGCTTCTTTAAACAGTCGTTAAAGTTTATGATTATATCTGGATCTTCATACTCCATTTTCGTTTTGTAAAACGAAAAATGTTTTACTTTTATCAAAGCAAAAGATAAGACAGTAAAAAATAAAAATAAATATGTTGGTAAAGCACTTGAAAGGAAAACAGTGTAACAAGCATACAAAAAAATGTTAAAAACAATAATTATAAATCTAAAACATGATTCAATACTATTGGGAACATTAGATGAGTTTAAAAAAGATAATTATGAGGCTAATATTGTTCTAAATAATTGTCCTTGTTCTAACGGATATGAAAAATTAAAAATTATAAAGGAAGCTCTATTAAGTAACCAACTGTTAATTTTAAGAGCTAGAGATTTATTAACATTGATGTTCGTAACTACTTTCTAGATTAAGCGAAAGCCTCTGACAAAGTTAGTCAAAACAACTGCTTTGAAACAATTTTCGGTAAGCTGATGATATGGTATTATCCTGGATATGGATGAATAAGCTTTAATATGGATAAAACCAAATTAATGAGCAAAAATCTCAACGTAAATTACCGTTTTCTGGTTCTGTTTACTCAACAATATCTGTTCTACTTACTCCCTAATACTACCTTAAAAATAGAAAAAAAAAACTTAATGCGAACAAAGTTTTGGGAAATCAGAATATATTTCGAAAGCTGTCTAAAATTTAGATCTCTTGTGAGAGTAATATCACTTAAATTTAATATGATTTTTTTTAACCTTTAAAATGAGAAACATTTGAATGCATTTCTTCAAATGTCATTTATGCACGTTTGCTTATCAAATGCAGATTTTCCTTTTATAAAAAATTGTTATATTCATGATATTTTATAAAAAAAAGTCTTTTATTATGACTTGTTCATTGTAAGGTTCAGTTATTATTGTTTCTTATTTATATGATGTTATTATAAGGTATAATATATGGTGAAGATTAAAAAAATGAAAATATTTCTCACAATACCTCACAATTGGCTACATTCTCGTTGCCTAAATTCGAAAAATCTGTTAATAAGAGAGGGGCAATAAATTAAATCTTAAAAACAAAAATTCAGATTAAGACTTTATTTCAAAACTTAACAATTTCACATATTATTTTGAAGTATAAATTATCACTGAGTTTATATACAATGTAACAAATAATATCAACAATTGCAAATGTACAAATTATGAACCATTTCGTTTAAAACTTAAAACATATCTACTTACAAACTTAAAAATAGTAATGCTGCTTACAAATTGGTTATAAAAATTAGTAAAATAAGAAAACTACATGTTTTTGATCATACAATTGTTAAAAACAGAAATTAAAAAATCCATCTTAATAATCATATCACATGTAAAAGAATCGTTCAAACCGGTATCTTGTGGGGTATAGTTTATATAAGGATATGGTCTATAAATTCGGCGATGATCGAATTAGGAATACCAAAAGGATTGGTAGAATTAATTAAAATGACAATGATGTAAGTCGAATGTAAAGTGCGCGTACAAGGGGATGTTTCAAAACCATTTAAAACCAACACAGGACTGCGCCAGGGAGATGCGCTATCATGCACGCTGTTCAACCTAGCGTTAGAAAAAGTTATGAGAGATTCGGGAGTGAACTTAAAAGGTACGATATAAATCCGTAGTATACAAATAATGGCATACGCTGATGATATCGTCATAATTGGAAGAACCCAAAATGAAGCAGTGGAGGCTTTCACACGTATCAAAAATGCCTCAGAAAACATCGGACTTCTGATTAACATCCAGAAAACTAAATATATGCCGGCCATATCAAGAATTCAACAAAATAACTTAGAGGTGCAACACGAAACGATAGAAATGGTAGAAGAATTCTGCTACTTAGGATCACTGGTGGACTACAAAAATAACACATACAACGAGATAAAAAAAAGAATATGCGTGGCTAACCGCTGTTATTTTGGCCTGGGCCCTCAACTAAGAGCGAGAAGTATGTCAATAGCAACAAAGTGCAAACTTTATAAAACAATAATACGCCCAGTGCTCACATACGAATCGGAAACATGGGCAATGACGACCCGAGATGAAGAGTTACTGCGAGTCTTTGAAAGAAAAGTATTGAGGACCATATATGGCGGAGTAAGCGAACAGGGTCTGTGGAGAAGGCGATATAACTTTGAACTCTATAGACTTTTTGGTGATGCAGATATTGTGAAGACCATCAAAATAAACCGCCTAAGGTGGGTGGGCCACGTTATGCGGATGGATGAGAGTAATCCCACTAAAATAACTATGCTAAACAGGCCGGTCGGAAGAAGAAGAAGAAGGGGGCGACATGTACAGGAAGATCTGAGGGAGATTGGAGTGAGGGGCTGGAGAAGACAGACACTCGATAGGGAAGGATGGAAGAATGTTTTGAAGCAGGTCAAGGCTCACGAAGGTCTGTAGCGCCAACTGATGATGATGATGGTCTATAAAAGAAATCAAGCATTTGGACAATTAAAGTGTCAGAGACGCCTTAATGAGAAGATATATTAATAGCTGAATCCCAAACGACCAATATGATGTCTAGCAAACGTTCCACCTTCCTTTTTATATTTACGTTTTGACCATTCGTTTTTGTTTTAGAAAAGATAATAAAAAATTTCAATAGGCAGTTACATAGAAGAAAACATAAACTGTAATTCAAGTTAAAGTTGAGATGAGTTTTAATGTGAGGAAACACAAATTACTTGGAAACTTGAGATTTGACTTGCTTTGAAGCTTTCCTAAATCATTCGGTTAGGTTCCTTAGTAGTACTTTGCCTAAGTAAATTTAATGCATTACTCAGTATGAACAGAATGGTGAAAACTCATTTCCAATGCAGATAGAAACCCGGTTATTCTTCCATATGTTTTACTTTTATTCGAAAGTTATTATGCAAGAGACACTAAATCTATATTAATACACAACTGTAGCATGCCGACGATACCGTGGCAATGGCTAGAATATTGAGGGCCTATAGAAACTTCTTCATTATAGATTAAAAATGAACGTGGAATAATGAAATAATTTATTTTCTCCCAGAAATCAAGTAATAAGGCTTATTTTATTATTGTCAAACAAAACATCGAGCGTGTACTCCAATATAAATAAAGAAAGACAAGACATGGTTTCGACAACCAAGGATTTCTACTTTTTGGTTTTAATCTTGGATGGCGCCGTGGCTTCCTTATGAAGTTATTTTATTATTACTTCCTCTGTTATGGAACAGATTTGTTTTCACGTTCAGTTATTCACTTCTTTATTTATCTTTATTTACTCTTTATGACTATAAGAAACAAGTTCACGAAAGGTTTCTGTCTAGATGATATGTCGTGAAATGCAATTTTAGATTCCCCATGTTGGTCTTTTCATCGTCTGTTTTGTCTTGTAAATTGCAGAAGGCACAGATTTAATAAAACATCTGAATTTTGGTTTCAACAAGTGACAACCAAGGAATTTTCGGATTTCTACTTTTTAGTTATAAATAATAATATGTATCTTCTAATTGAAATAAATGAACTGTTTACAACGGAACTAAAAATAAGAATTAACCTAAATACACCACAAAATACTCATTTCGAGATGTAATATGTTTAGTACAAAGTATAGTACTTTAATAGCTTACAAAAGCTATAAAAAAGGTAAAGTTATCGAGAAATGGATATTAAATAAATCTTAACTAGGTCGAGTTATAAAGGAAGAAGTATTGACAGGACTGTCAAAAATGACAGATTTGTTGGTCTGTTTTAACAATTCCAGGAAAACTTCAAATTGGAACAAAACGAACTTCCTATTGCCGCAATTTTAGAGGTTTTTAAATTTCCTATTTGTCAACTTTTTGCAAAATATTATTGACAATTTTTATATATAGGTATATATAATTTTATTTTGTGAGATTGAAGAAATTGCTATTTACCACGTGGTTGTATACGATTTATAAACATGTACCTACTTACATAAAAAATTGTATGAACAAAAACAAACTCACAAATTTGGTACATAATATACATCCACTAATTTTTATAACGAAGCAAAATATTTAAAGTAAAAGGGCCTTACATAAAAAGAAATTTTAGTATTAATTGTAAAAAAATTAGTTATTGTTTCAATACTCTTATTTGTTTTTAAGTACTAAATATTAAGAATTCTCTGCCCTTTTACTCTATTTTATATCTTAAATAACTAACATACTTATCGTATAATATTTTACACTATATAAAATTTTTAAAATTGATTACTTATTTTAAAATATGCCAGTTTTTATAATTAACTAGGTACTAATAAATAATTAGAATGCATTTGATCTATATCTTTTATAAGTACAAAATAATGTGACAGATTTCAATATAAAAACAAATTTAATAATACAACCATTATAATATTTCTAAATTATCAAAACACAAAATATAAATTATAACTTATTTTAACTGTGATTGTCTACAACGCGTAATCTTATATACTAAAACGCTAAGCCCTTTTCTTGTCCACCACTTTACTCAAAAACCATATTAGATAATTAAAATATTTTTTCGGAATATTATTAGTATTACGTATGAGATTGTCAAGATATACTTTTGGTACAAAAATTCACTTCCGGTTTTGAGATGACCGGAAGTCAAAATTTACTTTAAGTTTTAGACCCCACAATGTATATATGGATCGAAATCTTATATACTAAAACGCTAAGCCCTTTTCTTGTCTACCACTTTACTCAAAAACCATATTAGATAATTAAAATATTTTTTCGGAATATTATTAGTATTACGTATGAAATTGTCAAGATATACTTTTGGTACAAAAATTCACTTCCGGTTTTGAGATGACCGGAAGTTAAAATTTACTTTAAGTTTTAGACCCCACAATGTATATATGAATCGAAAGGTCTCGTCGAGACGAATCTAAATATGTACTTCCGGTTGCGATCCGACACCGGAAGTGACCCGAAACGCGCATAAAACGTCAAGATAGAGCAAATCTGACACCGGATTCGTGATCAGCATGCAAAATTAACTGCTAAATGATATCCATGTCGACATTTGATGAACTAAAAATTGCATTCCGGTTTTGAGGTCGACTTCCGGTTTCGTTTTTATTAGTCAAATCAATAGATAATTCAACGTAGAGTTCAAAAATGTAAGTTCACGAAATTATCATTTATAGTTTTTGAGTTATTGATAAAAATATTTTTACTTCCGGTCATTGTATATATTGTATATTTTTCTCGCAAAATAAAAATTTCATTTAAAAAACTCGATGTCGAGTTGGTCCGCTAGTGAGTCCTAATACAATACCATTGGGTATGTATATTAGCCCAGGAAAATAGGAAAATAAGCTCTTTTTGTTACACTGATCCTGCCAGGCAAGTGACAGTTGTTTTGAGTAGTATGGACCTCTGTTACAAAAACCTATAGTCCATAAACCTATAGCTTCCTCCTGTCGATTTTTTGGGTTTAATTAGTTAATATCAAATTAATGTCAAAATCGGTAGGTAAATGTTCGCTTTTTTCGTCTATCAGCAAAAAGTGAAGCGTTTGAAACAAATGGAAGACTAAGAAGATTGTAAAAACGTAATAAAAAAAACGTGAAGTCATATAAAAACCTTAAAAATAGCGATTTTTAAATGTTTATATCTTATAGAGAAAGTTGCAAAATTTTGTTTTTTATGAATGTTAAAAACTTTTTTAAAAATAAACTTGAATGTTCGGGTCTTGTAGTGCTAACATATGATCAAAATTTCAGACAAAATTTTTTTGCAAGATTTTGGAAGATTCTGAAAGAAGAAAATTTATTGTATTAATACCATTAAAAAAAAAAGAAAACATTATTAAAAATTGCAAAATAATTTTGCAAAACCATATCAATTTTTGGCTTAGAAACTTTTAGAATAACTTTTTAACCATTGCATGCAAAATAATTATTTTTTCATATTTAGAAAACCTGCAAAAGTTCTCATAGGACAATTTGGGATGAAGTTAGTCCTTTTTTTTTTTAATTGGTAGCAGATTTGTTTACAATAATTAAGAGATATTATTGGCGTAATTTAAAAGAACATACTTTAAAGTTTTAATGTTCAAAATTCAAAAAAGATTTCCCTTTAATGAAATCGTTCACAAAAGCTTTTCAAAAACGGCCGGCTTTGAAACTTGCAGGAGGAGTTGTGGGGAAAGGAGCTGTTAACTAAGTATCTGGTTCTTGTTTATGGATTTCTACGTTTCTTTTTTTTAATTTGTATGTATTTTTTGTAAAAATTATAAATATGAATTATTTACATAATTAAATTTTTATAGTATTAACGAAATAGTATGGCAAGTGTACACCAGATCTCTAAATTCGGAACACAACAAAGCAAAAGTAGCAAAAATATATGATAAGGAAAGGAGAAACCGAATATTAGTGCAGTGACTAGTGAACAGTGTAGTATTGTCCAAGGGGTTAGGTGACTGAGATACAGGAAGCCCTGAAAAAGACGACAAAGAGGATGTTGAAAGCTCGACGCAGTAATAATCGAAGCGGTTCATCTTGGAAGCCTGGTGAGTTTAATATTAATATTTATAATAATATTGATCATAGTTTAAGATTTAATGTATGTATATATAAATATATATATATATATATATATATATACATATATATATATATATATATATATATATATATATATATTATTATATATTATATATATATATATATTATTATATATTATATATATATATATTACCGAAATAATTTATAATAAGCTAGATACAATATATTTAAATACTAATACAACATAATATGTATTGGAACATATGCATAAATCATCAATTTCTTTTAAAGTATAGTCTAAATTATATACTTAACTTATAATATTAACTGTACAAAAATTGCATATGTTTGTACAGATTATAATGCATTATTGAACACATTATAATACATTATTCTAAGAACCGTGAATTAAAATAGTATTTAAGAAATTAGAACAAAATATTGAAATGTTCTTTTACATAATTATAAATAGACATCAAATATTTCAAGGTCGAATAAAAATTCTTTTTTTATTCGAATTTGTTTCTGGCTCAAACATTTTATACAGTGTAAAATTTAATAAATATTTAAATTTATAATTTTTTATCAAAAATAATTTTGTATAAATAATTCGTGGTAAAGATAGGGTCATGTATTTTCAAGGACTAGATTACGAAGACCCTGTTTACCTATTAGAGTAACACACGAAGGGCTAGTCTTGAGATCAATATACACTGGCGACAATTATCTGAAACAAAAAAAAAATATTTAAATATATAAAAAATGATTTAATAATAATAAATAATAACAGTTATAATTTAGGATTTGTGATTTATGATTTAGTAAATAATAATAGTTATAATTAAGGACATTTTTATCTGAAATACGTAACCTACAGCGATTTGTTGGTTAGTAGTGACAGTTTCGTGTATTGTGAACGTGAACATCAGACTGCTTTATTAAATGGACCCGTTTGCTGTGAATCTCAGTTAGATCTTAAAATATCAACTGAGTTGGTAGCGGCATAATTTTTAATTTAATAAAGAAAGGTCGACAGTGTTTTAGAAAACTAACCCCTGCTAAAATTCTGATAGATCTCTTTTGAACTCTAATAATTTTAAGTACATTGGTTGAATTGCCCCATATCATTAATCCATAGTTTAGGTGAGAGTGAAATAAAGAAAAATATGTTATTTGTAATGTCTTAAAGTTGCCAACCCTTGCTAGTTGGCAAATAACAAATTATGAACTTGATAGCTTTTTCTTTAGTTGTGAGATATGAGCTGACCAGTTCAGTCGATTATCAATGGTTATTCCAAATAGTTTAACAGTCTCTTTGTTATCTAGATCGTTATGTAAATTACTTGCAGATATAACCAAATTTTGCGTTTTGTCAGAGTTAAGTTTTAGTTTGTTTGCAGAAAACCTTGTGGTAGATTTAGTACAAACTTCCTCATAAGACATTTTTAAATCATCATTATTTTTTCCTGATATAACGTATGTCATATCATCTGCGAATGGTGTGGATTTGTACGGAGATATGAATTTAGGCAAATCGTTGACATAAATAATAAACAAAATAGGTTCTAAGACCAAACTCTGTGGGACTGTTTTACAGACTGTGTGAAACGCAGTCAAAGAGAAATTGCTATGAGATTGCCGCGTTTAAGCTCCTTAATCACCTCGCTCACAACATTAAACACCGCGTTCGTAGTAGAACGAGCACGTCTGAATCCATAGTGTGAGTTGCTAAAGTAATTATTTGACTCAAAATAGGAATAAAACTTGATCGATAACCTTTTCAATCACTTTCCCAAAAGTAAAAATGATGCTTATGGGTCTGTAATTGTCAGTTTTTAAAAAATAACCTTCTTTGTAGATACATAGGTAGTACTTTTGAGTATTTTAGTATTTCCTTAAATACTCCAGTTGATAGAATGAAATTAATAAGATAAGTGAAAGGTTTATTTGGTGAGTTTCTTTTAAAATTTTGCTATTAATTTCGTGAACGTTTCTACAATTAGAATTACTAAGAGACTTTATTATTCGAGAGACCTCTACTTCCACAACGGGATAAAAAAAGGACATGCTCTCGGAGAAGGATAATTTCTATAATTAAAGAGGACATCGGCGTTAATAGTGGGAAGAGATGTAATTATATTCTCTGCAATACTATTAAAAAATTTATTTATTTCGTCTGGAGGTAGATCAGGTTATACCTAACTGGATCTTGTATTGTTATTTTTGAAATTTACTATTTTTCAGCAGACTCTAGGTTTATTATTAGAATAAGTAATAAAGTTACAGTAAGCTGACCTTTTAGCATTTTGTAATTGCCGATTATATTCAAATTTTTGTTGTTTATATAATTGAACAAATCGGAATCCGTAGTGGCATCTGCAATGTGTTTAATAAGATAAAGACCTTAATTCATTATTAAACCATTTTTATTGGAATTATTGATTCTTTTATTATTATGATGAACGATTTTTTATATACTGATTACACACAATAACGTCTAGGTTATGTTCGACATTGAATGCCATAATATGTTTTTGCACTATCTAAGTTAATCTGTTAGCGTACTCTGATAACTGAGGATTAGAAAGAGACAGTGGCAACTTAAAATTCACTGTTATGTCAATTAGTTCATCCTTTTTAGTTTATTTAATTTCACCGGTAAAACTGTGACTTGACTATCGGACGCCATCTTGTAAACTGAAGGACAATCTATATTCTGAGAAGCATTAGATCCAAGGTGAAATCAATTATAGGGGTAAATATGCAATGTGAATTGCATATTTACCCCTGTTTCAAGTTATTAGTGTCGATGCATACTAGCCCAGGGGGACCGTAGCTTTACATGCCCGCTGAAGGACGCTGACGGTTCGTGTCATTTTAGTAGTGAAAATGTAATTGTTGGTGCTGAGAATTAGAATCGTGCGCCCTATCTTAGAAAGCCAATATCTTTTTATCAGTCGTATAGTCAGTATATGATGATGATTCTTTAAGAACTTAATGTGTCATATCCCTATATCAACGTCCTGTATATATGCAATGCAAAACACGGACAAAAAGATAATGCAACGACGAAATAGGTACAAGTGACAAAAAAACTAGCAAATGTTATAAGAAAGAAATCCTATAAGAAAATTCCTTGTCCAAGGGTCTCCAAAAATGATAAGAGACAATTATCCATCTACCTTTAAATAAAATGCTACAATGTTGATATTAACATCGACATATATTTATTAGATGAAATAAGTAAAATATAAATTAGGTGTTAAATTTGTTTAGAAGACTAAGGTGAAATGAAAGTCAACCAAATTATTATAAGAATATTAATTAAAAAAATTATGAAAACGATTTAAAGAATACAGGAAATTGATAAAACAAAAAGGATGTTGGATTTAATTGGAATGAGTGGAAAAGTCTAGACTGCACAAATTACCAGATTAACACAAAGAATACTTCTAGTGTATATATATCTAGTGGTCTGACAAGTAACCGTCTTTGAAGATTAGGGAGCTGCAATCTCAAAATATATAACTGGTTCTAGAAAGTCTAATCTTTTTACGCATATATGTAACATTTTAGTGTAACGCAGCTATCAATCTATCATTAAACAATATTATTTAATAAATTAAACAAGAAAGGAAACAAAATAAAAGCTGGATAAATATTATGTGACTAATGCTCCTTCACCTTCGTGCAAGCCATCCTGCAGGGAAACATATTTGGTAGGCGAGGTCCAGAAAGAAGGAACACATCCTGGTTAAAGGACAGAATCTGGATTTATATAAAAAATGTACAGCTTTTCTAGGTTGCTTCAGATAAGATAAAGTTTGCTATGATGATCGCCAACATTCACACAGACACAAATCAAGAATAAGAATGTTAGACTACACTGTTAAATTTTGGTTCCATGAATTTCTTAGTGACCGTATATCTATATTGAATGAACCACGTACTGGATGACCTTCCGACGTAGTTACACCAAAACTATAAAGAAGCTACATGAAATGGTTTAAGCTGAGCCGAAAGTGAATGTGTGTGAATTGCCAGATGCCACAATAATTAGTAAACAGCTCACTAGTCCTATTTTAAACCAAGTTTAGGATACAAAAAAATTCTCATGTCGATGAGTGCCGAGTTTGCTGACCATTGAATAAAAAGTGATCATGTGACCACTTCTCACCAGTGTTTGGACCATATGAAGCGCAATTCCTCGGACTTTTGGTCGATTAGTAACAGTTGATGACACCAGGATCCACTACTATATACCAGAGAACAGAACAAACGCACGACAGTGGACTGAAGCCGGCTAAAGTATTTCGAAGCGTCCAAATGGCTCAATGGGCCGGAGAGGTTATGGTCAGTGTATTTTTAAGTGGCAACGGCTTTTCAATTAATTATGTTGATAAAGGTGATACTATCAATAGTCAATATTATTGTGCATTATTTAACAAATTAAAGCAGAAACTGAGTGAAAAAATGCAGAACTGATTGAAAAACCGCCCCATATGCAAAAGAAAAAAGTGTTGTTTCTCCAAGACGGGCTTACAAGAGCCTTATGACAATGGCAAAAATTCATGAGTTGGGCTTCAAATTGCTTTCTTGTCGGACTTTTCTCCTGATTTGATCCCTTCTGATTATTATTATGTGTTACCAAATCTGAAAAGAACGTATAGCAGAACATCAAAAGGCTTTCAATAGTAGAAAAACGGATTCTACACGCGCACTTCATCTTTTATATCATAATCGTTTTTTTAATCACAAATTTCAAATTCTTCACATCCAAAATAAAGGCCTTAAGCTAAGAGAAAAAAGTAATACAATGCTACATAAAAGCTTCGCTTAAAAAAGTTGGTAAAAATAAATAAGTCGTCAAAATATCATCAATAAACCAAGATATTCAAAGATGCACTGAGGAAGTATACATGCAGATCATAAACCGGTAATGGTTATAAAAAAAATTAGATTTTTTATTTTTTAATGATTTGTGTGCTAATGATTTTAATTAATTTACATTAAATACAGTTTCATGATTGGCTATAAAATATCATATTAACTATGAGATTAATTGAAACAAGTTCACAAGAGACGTGAGGTAGTTAATCAATATTAATTAATAATCCAATAGCATATAGACAGACAAAAATATAAAAAAATTCCGAGCAAAATTGAATACGTATAAGTTAACCTGCCTCAAATTCATGCGAATTTTGCATAAAATTCATGGTGATGTGCTTTATATCATACGTCTATCTAGTCGGTGGCCGTCTTCTGCTTCAATATGCCTCTTACAAAGTAAAACCAAAAACGCACAAAAAAAAAAGAGTGAATAACTAACGAACTCATGAAGTCTATAGTAGGAAGGTGTATAAAATATATAAAGAAAAACGAAGGGACAAAATATCAAAATACAACTATAGAATTAGATTTAACTTTAACAATATATACAAAAACTAACTTATTTTTTTTTACAAACAGGCCCAAAAAAATTATTTTTTTTTAAATTATGAAATACTATTGAAATGTCAATAAACTTATTATAAACTTCAATTGTGGCTTATTCCCATTAAAATAGTAATTACTTTAAGATGCCACAAGAAAATAGCTTCATTACCAAATACTGTTACAAAAATTTCCAATTATTGAAAACAATTTCCGATGTCCATAATACGATATCAGTAACATATGATAAATATGAAGAATTAGAATTAAAACCAGTAAGATTAAGATCATTTTTACCGATCATATAAATATATCCGTCTATATCCGTATATATATAACGTCATATTTTATTGCAAACAACACAAATAAACCGTTATATTTTTAATTGTACAAATTGAAAAAGAGAGAATTTAATACATTAAAGAAACAATGTTTTTCTCTTTTTTTTTTTAATAAATTTCTTACTGCATATTTAATGATCGATTAACGACAGTTTATCTCTGTTTTTACATGTTTTTTACTCTGTTGTTGCTGTTATAAAAAAAGACAGATTATATATTCCTTAATAACCTCCTCCTCAACAACAGCATAAAGCAGACATCGTTTTTGCAGAATCCAAATCGATGAAGAATGTAGACAACTTCCGTTCTTCAAATTGAAAAAAATTACGAACCGAATGGATAGACAACCCACTGATGAACATGTTGGAAGAAGAAGCAGTGAAATAAAAACGCTGGCGACACAACAACAATATATCAAGTGGGATATTTATCTGGAAGTCAAGTGATTGCCCCCGATGCTTCAACGGTGATGTAAATTGTCTACTACTAGTAGTAGTAAGTAAACTTAAGCTCCTAAGCATTACTGCTCAGTGGCGGAGAGAAACTGTTTTTTCGATAAAAAAAAATGATTGTTTGCACTTAACGTTTTTCCTGATCTAATATTGGAGCATATTTCCAGCCTACTGTGACTTTTCCAAATATGGTCGATTCAGCCCCCGCTTGTTTGCAATTTCTGATCTCTCCTTTATTTCATGGTATGTATGTAGTTGAATTTTCTCAACTGTAGGTTATCTCACAAATTTGTTAAGCTACCGTCAAAAAATATTTTGAGAATAAACCACAATAATTATTGGAAGTAAAATTGTGTTTTGTGTTTTGTCATAAAGTCAGAAAACCTTTTTCAAAAAATTAAATTATAAAAAATGATAAGGCCTGTAAAATATTAATTTTGTCAATTGGTGGAAACTGAATTCTTAAAAATTTGGACTTACTTTGTCTCGATCTTAAAGGTATCACCCATGTACACTTCTACAGCTAAAGGTCTTGAACATTATACCCTAGACTGACATCAAACTGTTGTATTTTTGGATATTGTAAGTTACGAATATAATGTCATTCTTAATTATTAATGATGTGTCCTTGATATATATCTTACTCGTGTTGGTATTTTCTTATTTCTGACTTTTTTTTTGAGTATTGGTTACTTAGAAGAAGTTTCACGCTATTTTACATGAAGTAACGATATCAAGAAGGGCCTATCAGTGTACTGCAGATTTTATACTGAGAACAACGGATAAACGAGTACGTTTCGACCTAGTTTTACTTCTAAAATGGTAGCATATGATGAAAAATTACAATGTATAATCAAAATAAGTTCATAAAAGACATCACAAACATTTTTAGTTACTAATGTACCGCAAAATATTTCTAGTGGAATGACGAATTTTACGACCAAGGGAGTGATATGTCAATAGAAGCTCCTTCTTTTTCTTCTTCTTTCTTGTATGTAAGCTTTAAAGCCCGTTTCTTCTTCAATATTAGCCTCCTAAATTGTTTAAATTATCGCACCATCTTTGTCTTGGTCTGCCAATACCTTTTATATATATATATATATATATATATATATATATATATATATATATATATATATATATATATATAAATTATGTGCAAAAGATCAATAATCACACACGCGATAGAAACGAATGTAGATATAGCAGAAAAAAAAAGTATACTTAGAATATCAGAAATATGAGCTTTGAGAATATCTGGATAAACATTATGAGACAGAATACCAAATAACCACAATATTAAACGAATAGATAGTGAGAGACTTACTTCGGATGTGACCCAAATGAACAATGTGATCGCAGGCATGAAACAAAGCGACGCATTGAGACAGCTAAAAGTGCTTTCAATAAGATGAAAGCAGTATTATGCAATAGAAAACTGGGAATAGAAATTATAATTTGGACATGCTACGTATTCTCTGCCCTTTTATATAGAGTTGAAGCCGGGACAATTAAGGACGTAACTAAAAAAACACTTGCCAGTTTAGAGATGTGGTGTTATCAAAGAATATGGAAACAAATACGGAAACAGTAAAAAAAATGAAAAAAAAAATACTCAACACTATAAATGAAAGAAAAATAATCTAATTTAGTCACATACTAAGAAATGAGAAACACTAGTTGATGCAATTGGTTATACACGGGAAAGTGAAAGGAAAAAAGAAGACCGGGGAGACGGTGCATATGCTGGTTGAAAAAAATTAAAACGATTGGAAAAACAAAAATAAAACTCTTCAGAACTGCTTCAGGCAGAGTAAAATGGGCTGTGATGATCGCCAATATCCTTAAAGGATGAGGCACACGAAGAAAAAAAAGTGAGAGAGTAGCCTGAATAGCAAGATATTTTAAGACCAACACGCAACCAGGACGACCGTTTAAAAAAAGGCGACATAGCTGGTACGAGTAGTAAACATCAAACATACGACTAAATCTTTAAGGTCGAACATGAATGGGCCTAAGGCGTAATATAAGAAAACGAAGAATTTCAAAAATAATGCTTTAATAAGAATATTTTCTTTATATTCAAATAGCTTATTCTTTATTTGGTCTTAACTAACTAAACAATTGAAATTAATGTAGACGACTTTATTATACCGCAACAAT
This sequence comes from Diabrotica undecimpunctata, assembly GCF_040954645.1. Classification (NCBI taxonomy): domain Eukaryota; kingdom Metazoa; phylum Arthropoda; class Insecta; order Coleoptera; family Chrysomelidae; genus Diabrotica; species Diabrotica undecimpunctata. Next base: position 43,881,123 of record NC_092806.1, read on the forward strand.
TATCTAGACAAAAAAATACTATAACAATTTTTGGTTACAGCTATTAGTGCTGTTTAACAAAGTATTTAGACTTAAATGGTTACACAAAAATTTTAAAAAGGAAAAGACAGTTAAGATTTGATTATATAGTGCGCTTCTGTATCCGGTTATACGTATTTTGGCCTAATAGGCCTCTTCAGAACGGCTTTCACAGTCACTCTGAACGTGAAAATAAATCTATTCTGTCTTAGGAAGCAACTCTAACATGGCTTCGAATGGACGCAAATAGCGACATCTGGTATAAAATCCGTAAACTAATTTTCGAAACCAAATTCAGATTTTTGCTTTAATCTGTGCCTTCTAAGAATTGCAAGGCAAAACAGACGTTGATAAAGATGTTATTAGAGACATGGGGAATCTAAAATTTGCATTCCACAATATATCTACTCAACTAAGCAAAAATCCTTAGCGAATTGGTTTCTAGTAATCGTACAGAGTAAATCGGAATAAAAAGAAAAAGACAGTTAAGATTTGATTTCACGTGTAGTGCGCCTGTGTATTTGCTTATACATATCTCGGCCTAATAGGCCTCGTTTAATTTTAAATTAATTTAAAGAAAATAAACATTTTATCAATATTTCTTTCATTATAAAATATATGACTATTTAACGAACTCGTCTTACCATTATTGTTACTACCTAGTCAACATCTTAATTCTACATAAACCTTGTGACCCAGTTGGCGTGCAGCCTTTGGTCAACACTTATTAATATCAGTCGGAGATCTAGATAGATTAAATATTCAACACGCAAAGCGAAGACGCGCATTCATAAAGTTACCGATGTTACAAGGACATGAATAAGCCTCGCTGAAAGGAGCTTATAAACACTTCAATAAAGTTATAGCTGTGCTATGGGATATCCGATAGTTCTTAGTCTCCTGTGATTAGAAATAAGAGAAAATAAAAATAGCAAAAGACATGAATTGAATATGCAGTTTACGAGAAGCAATAATATTGTTTTAGTAATAAAAGTTTATAGTCAATTATATAACATGATATGCTAATTTAGTTTAACATCAGTACCGTAAAATGACATGAAATATAGACGAGGCAGAAATCGTCACCCAATCAGTCAAATTAGAAGTCATTCCAAATTTCTCAAAATACCTCGAGGTCAATGTCGTTAATATCTGCCCCAATTCACTAGATTCTGGTCTTGATATCTGTCTTCAGTTAATGTGATAGTTATTTCCTTTACTTTAATTTTATAACCAGAGAAAAAACGAAAACCACAGTAATTGCATAAAAACCTCTTCTTGAGAAATTATAATAGATAACTACACATCATATCATCCTCCTCATTCCTTGAGCCCTTGTCAGGGCGTGGTGATACTGTAAATATTATTGACTTGCTGCCTCCATTAGCTAGGATTCTGTACCATATGGACAACTTTATGTATGGAGTCTTCATTTGGTCTGCCCATCGTGTTGGATATCTTCCTCTTGTTCTTCGGCCTTCTACCTTATCTTCTACTACCAATAGTTCCATGGTCCCCGCTCTTCTAACTATGTGGCCGAAGTAAATTAGATATGCTCGGTTTATTTTTTTTAATAGTCTGTCTTTTGTATGAAGCTCTTCCAGAATTGACAGATCGGTTCTATGTTCTGTCCAGGACACGCGTAGAATTTTTCTATAGAACCCATTTCGAAGGTTTCGATCTTATTCCTATCGATTTTTTTTGAGGGTCATGTTTCAGCTGCCAGCATAATATGTCTAATAGACGAATATACAAAAGCTGCTGGCATATATTAAAAAAACATGTAGTGAAAAGAATAAAAACGAATACTGACGTACTGTAAAAACAAATAGAACAATTAACAACAATAAACACTATCAAAAAAGAAAGCTAGTAAGACAATTAGTAAGTTTAAGGCTAACTTTTATCAATTTACAAAGGAATAAAACCATCGAGAATCAAAAACAATCACCTGGCCCTAAAGGTATACCTGTAGAACTTTTAAGTTTTCGTCGTAGGTCCATCCGAAAGAAAAGCTGCCTGTATCAGTTCGTATATAATAGAACGGGAAAAAATAACTGTAGAAACTACTTGGTTTACTTAGTGTAGAGATGCAGGTTGTTGACAAAAGACCGGTTTTCGGTTATGTCGGTTTTTTTTACTTACGGTTTAACCCGGCGGTTATAACTGGTCAAAAATACCGGTATTTCCAAAAATCGGTATTCGATTTTTTAATCAATAGTCAAAATACCCAATTGGTTACAATGTTACATTTGCATTGCTCTTTAGTTTGTGGTACTCTATTCGAATCGATATCAATATTATCGATAATCAATCCATATATAAACAGCATCTTTTTTCCAGCAAACTTTACAACGTGGTAGAGCCATAATAAATTCCGAATCACAATGTAGCACAGAAAATCCAAGTCAGGAACGAAAATCTTAGTAAGCGGCTTCTCTCATCCCACACAATATCGTTCAACAATGAAAGCAGTATCTTTGATGCCACCGAATTTCCGATCAACGGCATATATTTTTGGCTCTAGAAAATAAACCTGGCATACAGGTTTTGCTCTGCTACCAGAATATAAATGGGTCACTCAATTTCAGCAACAATGGCTGCTGCAGGTACAGAGTAAGTTTATTTGGTAAAGAATTTTGAATTTGTGTTTACGGAGCACCTGAACTGGAACCACTCTTCACCAACTTCAGGTCGTGTAAGCACCAAGAGGGTTTGATTTTGCACCCACTTTAGACTCTTCAATCTGAAAAGAGTAGAAAAGAGAAAGTTTTCCAATTTCAACACGGTACTTCCTGACTTCTGCGCCTAAATTAAAAGTGGCTTTCCTCGATATCAACGGATTCATAAATAATTTTTTAAACCTTGGTCCCGTATGTGTTGTGTAGCATGGCACAGAAGAGGGTTTTGTAAAAGCTTGGTGCCTCTCTATTAAAGGTTGGTTACAAACTATTGGCTTAGTCTTTGGGCTGCATTATGTTTTGGGGAAAGGTTTTTTAACGACCTTTCGATGATGGACACAAAAGAGATTTCTTCAAGGCTAGCAGTCTGCATCATAAATAATTTTCAGTACTTTTTTAATTGAAGAATCTACCAATATTGCAGCTATGTAAGGGGATATTAGTGCGAACTTTTTTAGCGTATAGTAGATCATATAGTAGATGGAATTCCATCTAGTTGGTATGGATTGTACTAAAAGTTTTTCCATAAGTTTTTTCCCTAAATACGGTTCTGCGTCCAGCAAAAGTGACTGTGGTTTAAAATTCAGTAATTACTTTTTTTAATACCGCATTGTCTACATCCTCTAGGCCATTTGTAATAACTAAATTTAATATGTGTGCAAAAGAATGCAGGTTTTTGCCCTCTCCGAGCAACTTCCTCACTCCAACCAACATGTTCGCTTCACCATCCGTGCAAGCGCCAAAAACTCTAGCGAGGGGGATAGGGAAGCCGAATTCTTTGGGGGGCTTCTTTGTGGTTTGGAAGATATAATCTTGGAAATGCGTCGAACCCCCAACATCATTGTCTCAAGACTGTTATTTTCCTGATGATCTGTTTTCCGGTTTTTTACCGGTTATTAACTTAAAAATAAAAACCGATTATAACCGGGACAAAAAATAAACCAGAAAAACCGATTTTTTTTAGTGGCGGGTCACAGTCCAATATTCTTTTCGGCCACCTATTCTCTGACATTCTTTGTACATGCCTGTATCAATGCAGGGCTTTGTTTTCCAACTTTTTTGTAATTGCGCAGTCTACTTCCATTCTGTTTCATATTTCCTCTGTTCTTACTCTATCCGCTGCGATGATTTGTGAACATCTTAGCATAAAGTATAGTTCATCTGTTCTTATTTAATTTCATATTGACGTTGTCATTGACCATACTTCCGCTTTACATAGGGTAATATTCATCACTATGGTGTGAAAGATCCTTTTCTTGTTTTCTTTGATTAGATTGTTGTTCCATATGACTCGATGGAGTGCTTTCGTGGTTTGTTTTCCCTGTGCTATTTTCATTTCCATATCTTTTATACTCTTTTTCTAAACATTAGTTCAAATCTGCAACCTAAAATTTAATATATAACTATTTGGTCTGGCACATTTTTATATTGAGTCGCTATAGCTCATATTTTTCTTTTAATTTGTTTATCGAATATTTCATGTCGTCCTTTTATTGTGCAAAAATGACTTGATCTGCGAAAATTAGTGAATGTAATATAGGTATACTCTTGTATTGGTATGTCCATTGTTCCGCATTTTGTATTTCATCTTTTCAAAGCCTGATCTATATATGTTAAAAAGTGTAGATGCTAGACCATATCCCTGTTTGAGGCCTTTTAGTGTCGTAAATGTTTTTGTTATTTCATTTCCTAACTTTATTTTATATTTTATTACACAAAAGTGAACGGAAGTTAAATTAATAACATTAGGAATGCCGACGATACACTCATAATAGCCGATAACTTGAAAGACTTAGAAACAATAATAAACAAAATATTAAGATATAGTGGAGAATACGGACTCTATCTTAACATCAAAAAAACCAAATTCATGAAAATTAGCAAGAACAACAATACAAATGAAATATTAACGGTAGGTGGCCATCAGATTGAGAGAGTAAAAAGATATACTTACTTGAGAACGATAGTCACGATTATACTACAGAAACAAGAGTCATAATTGAAAAAGCACGTGCCAACTTCGTGAAAATGAAAAAGATTTTATGCAGCAAAGATCTGACATTGGCCCTCAAAATAAGGCTAATTAAATGCTATGTACACAGAATACTCTACTATGGAGCTGAATTATGGACATTGTCACGAATACAGAGTGTTAAGGAGAATAGGCAGAGAGAGGGAAATGGAAAATACAATAAAAGAAAGGAAATTGCAATATCTCGGACGTGTGATGAGAGGCGAAAGATACAACATCTTGAGACTCATAATTCAAGGAAAAGTATATGGTAGGCAAAGCGTAGGAGAGGAAGACGCGTTGCCTGGTTGACGAACCTGAGAGAGTGGTTTGGTTGCAGCTCAAGGCAATTGTTCAGAGCAGCTGCTTCGAAGGTCAGAATAGCCATGATGATTGCCAACCTTCATCGCGGAGATGGCACTTAAAGAAGAAGAACTTTATTTGCACTTATTTCTTTATACACTCTTTGTGTTATATTCACCCATTTTTCTTTACCGTGTATTTTTCTTATTGCTTCCCATAGTTGTTTCCTGAGCACGCTATGATACGCTTTCTTCAAGTCGATGAAGGCCATAAGTGTTTTGATATTTTTCTCTTGGTTTTTTTCTATCACCTGTTTCATGATTAATATATTATCTAGACACGACCTGTCTTTTCGAAATCAGACTTGTTCTTTACCATAATGGTCCATCTATTCTTCTATTTTTTCTTTTATAACTGTAGAAAAGATTCTTGCTATTAAAGGCATTAAACTGATCCCTCTATAGTTATTGGGTGACCTTTTGTCATTTTTTTAATATATAGAACATATATGATACATTCCACCCCTCTCCTGCTTTGATTTTATTGAACAACACTCATATAAATGATACGATCGTTGCGCCTCCATATTTCAGCAGTTCCATTTTTATGTCCCATGTTCCTGGTGCTTTGTTGTTTTTGGTTTTCTTTAGTACTTCTAGTGATATCTTCCTCTCTGATTTTGGCTTCCTCTGTTGTACCAGGGTTCTGTGAGATATATTCCGGTCTATTCTCCTGCAATAATCTTTTATAATGCTTTGTGCACTCCTTACTTCACTTACTTAAATATTTATGTAAAGAAAACAGATATGAGTAGATAAAAGTTGAATCTCACAGTTTAAGGAAAATTCCTTGTTTTCAACTAGTAGTATAAAATAAAAAAATCTAGAAAATTGTATGGACAACTTGAACCCCTCTAAGGCTTGCAGTTTAAAAATTGTGGCAATATATTGAATAACAAAACATTTGTTCTCTATAATTTTCTTTTGCTTTCCCGTTTATAACTCCCGTTTAGGAATTTTGGAGATTTCTAAACAATATATGACAAAATCCTATACCTATATCATCAATTATTCGAATGAATATTAACATTGTTAACGAAATAAAATAATTTGTGTTTTTCCTAATGATTTGTTGATGCAGTTAAATTTTATAATTTTAGATTAGTATAAATATTTGTTTCGATCAGAATATTTTCATATCTACATGACTTTTCTTAATAGCTTAATAACATCCTGTAATATCAGGATGTTTAAATATTTTTCAGAACCTCGTACTCTACCGAATAAATCATCTACGAAGTGAGGTAAAAGTCTTATAAATCAGTACAACCAATTAACGTCATTTATTCACATGGAATTCGCATGAAAACGAATCAATTTTTACCATATATACGAGTAATTAATAGTGTCACATATTTTAAATGAATACTGCACGTATAAATGACTTGAGTTATTAGTTTATAACCGTCCATTTTGGAAAAATATTGTATACTCAGTGGCGTTGTTCTCAGGCATTGGTTGTTAATGATAAAGAAAAAACTAGTCTTTATTAATGGAGAATACTTCAAAGTATTGCTTTTAATAGTTGAGAGTGGTAAATTGTAAATCATTCATTAACACAAACGAACAATTAAAAACATGCAAACAACGTTTGGAAAAGTATATAACAAATGAAAATCTATTAATTCCACACTTTAAGTGGGACAAATATCTAAAGAAAGTAAGAATATAATCACTAATCAATTGTGAAGTTAAAAATATAATTTCATTCCCACATTTTTCATCTACTTCTTTATCCTGTCTTGTTTTTCGCATTATTTTTGTTGATTGTGCTGATTTTATTTCTCTTTGTTCATGCAAAATTTCACTTTAAATCATTTGTTTTTACTATGCCACTTATTTAGCTCTTCTTTTTTGCCTACTTATGTTTTAATTTCTTTCGTTTCCTTTACATTTATTGATTTTGTTCTTCAGTTTTATCCCTTGCATTATTTGTTACCATAGCTTGTCTGAATTGATTATATGACTATTTGTTTATTCGACTCTATTTTTCGATGGGCAAAATTAGCAAACTACCAATCGTAAAAACGAATACTGCTCAAAGAAACAATGTAAAGCTTCGGAACCCGATTGGTAATATGACGACGACTACGGCAAGAAATACGGACGAAAAGAGAAACGCTGAAATGCTGAAAGAGAAACAAATAGACATATGCGATCTATAGGAAAACCAAAAGAAAGGAAAAGGATAAACAAAATTAGGTGAATATATACTCAATACGTTTGAGAAATAATTGTAACAGCAGAGATCAGAATAGAGAAGGAAGACCAGAATATCATCGAAGTATACGACTCAGAAAATATTAACAGAACACCTCAGAACCTTAAACAAGACGTGAAACATTTTATGACGAATTACAACAAGTAGTTGTAGATCAAATCAGATCAAAGATGATAATACCAGGGGATTTTAATGCTCGAATAGGCAACCAAGTAATACCCGTAATTTAGCAAAAACATAACGAAAATATTAAAAAAGAAAATGAAGAACTAATGATAAACTTCTGCATAAATAACGAACTTAGAATAAATAATACATTTTTAACTACAAAGACCAACAAAAATATACATTCAATAACACCTGTGAACAAAGATCTATCATAGAATACGTTATAACCAACAGAGATATACATCCATCAAGAATAGAGAGTTACTGCAAAGTTAACAGTGCCTGCGTTGCACTATTTACACCGCGCTATTTCGACAGTTTTGTCATACGGCTGACACATCACAAATAGAGATATTGAGCTTATGCATACTTTGTTGCGTTATTTACGTTGTTTATGTTTTCTTTTTATTTTTTTTCGCAAAATATTGAAAATGGATCATGATTTAGAAGCACTTATTTTAGCAAATGCTCATGATGATGATGTAGAGTTCATTATTTTAAATAACATTGTGGGAGAACATGTATTACATCCACCAAATCAAGAATTTTATTTAGAAAACATGTTGCAAGCAGATGTAAAAAAATAAATTTTAGTTTTAGCAGACAAGATATTCCTACATTTGCAAGAGCTTTACGCCTACCAGATTTTATTCGTACCAATACTAGAAACTCTGTTAGTGGTAAATATATTTGCATTCTACATTACTTGAGTGATGAGAAGGCTCGCATATCTCAGCAGGCTTAAAGATATTCAGCTTTTATTCAATTTGTCACCTCAATCATTATCTTAAATTATTAATTATATTGTTGCATTATGCTACTGTCTAATGTACTCATATTAGAAAATTATTATTAATAAACTTCGTTTAGATGAAAGACAAATAACATACATAACCTGAGAAAGAAAATAGCGTAACGAATTTCGCACAGCATAACGGCCCCCTTAATAACGGCAGGCCGTATTTTCAATAACGCAGCGTAAGCCAAATATCACATCTGCGCATGCTCTACTGTCAAAATAACGCGTGCTGTAATACAGCAAGTGCAAAATTGACTCTGCAATATCTCTCTAATAATCGAAGCAAGATAAGTCCAACCCAAACAAAAATCAGAGTCGAAGAACCAAATACAGAATCCACAGAATACTTATACAAAAAAATATTATTAGAGAAGATTGCTGAAAATAAAATGTTAGAAAACGATAGCATCGAGAAAAGCTGGAAAAACAGCAGTAATACCTCTCTTTAAAAAGGGAGACAAATCGGGCCTGGAGAATTAGAGAGAAATTAATTTATTAAACACAACACTGAAATTAACAACCAAAGTGATAACAAATAAATTGAATATAATTAAATCACTAGCAGAAGAACAACAAGGTTTCAGGTCGGGAAGATCATCCACCAAAGCTACATTTATAATAAGGCAAAGTGCAAAGTGTTTTCGTGGACCTTAAAAAGGCATTTGAAAAGGTACAATAAAAGCACATTATTCATTTATTGTACTTAAAAAGAGTTATCTCTGAAATAACCAAAACGATCAAAATATATACCAGAACAACACAATAAACGTAAAAGCGGAAGAAGAACTAACTGACTTATTTGAAGCTGGTAATGGGATAAGGTAGGGGGATTCCCTGTGTGCTCTATTCTTAAACCTGATTAAGATATAAGGATAAAATATAAGGATAAAATAATAAAAAAAAGGAAGAACCAAAAAAGATTACCAAATGGGAGAAAAACAACTCAAAATAATGCTAATAATGCAGACTGCGCAATACTATTCGTTCAAAGTGAAGATGATTTACATCCTGAACCAATATGATCCCGAAAAAATTTAACATGTTAATTTCAATAAAAAAGACAATATGAATGGTTATAGCAGCAAATGTACTAGCAGATATAGTAGCAGATATAAATTCGAGCTGGAGGGTCAGATAATAGAACAAGTGTTGGAGTTTAAATATCTAGGCATCACAGTATCTAGCTACGAAAAGCATGAAATAGAAGTAAAAGCTCAAGTAAAACAGTCTCAGTGTAGTTGAATAAAACAATAGGAGCAATAAAAATATCGCAATAAAAAATGAAATACAGAATTCACAAAACAGTCATTATAGCAATAATAACATACGTAACAGAATTTAGGAAAGGATTACTACTTTTCGGTTGCTTTCCATCGATATACCTATTTTTTTTTTGTTTTCTTTTTTGCGAGATATGATATTACATTTTACCTTTAATATTCACTCACATTAACCTTTTCTATTTGTTTTAAACGTTTTAACGTATTTCATTCCTTTCCTTAGGTAGCTGTAGCTCTCTCCTTGGTTATTGTTAGTTGTTGTCCTGAAAAACCGACAGGGTCTTCTAACTTTATTGCCAAAAATTGGTCAAATTGCTCCTGTAATGATCTTTTTCCAAGTCAACATGCTTCTTTTCTCTTGGCTACACCGTATTGATGACGACCAAGTAGTCAACAATACATATTTACGGTTGCCTTCCATTGATATACCTTATACCTCAACTTATTCAGTATAAAGTGTAGATGCATAGTAAAAATACATTAATTGAGAGAGTCACTTTACCGAAACAGCTGTAGTGATAATAACTTTTTATTAAATTTGTTGAAAACTAAAGTTTTTAGTGTTTGATTGTTAGATTGAAAAACAAATTAATTAGTATTAATGTTTTGTGGTCATTGTATTGTATATGTTTTAAACTCTTTGTTTGGCAGATTTAGCGTAACTTCAAATACTCTTTTTGGATCAACATCTCCCTCCTTTGATATTATTATTTTTTATTTTAGTGCATAACTGAAATTGACCCTCTAGATAAAGGCATTAAGTTATTAAAGACATTATGCAGTGATCAAGAAAAAAAAAGAGGAAGAAAGACAGCTGGACCAACGGCAAAGGTAAGAGTGAAAGATGCTGAAATTTGAAGCTAGAAAAAGGGGTTAGACTGTATGAGTTAGAATGCGTGAGTCAGACTGTGGGGAAGGAGGAAATGCCCGTCTGGGAATGATGCCATACTAAAAGCGATTAGGGTCTTCTACGCGCTACCTGTAACGAGACAGGGAGACTCCTTGCTGATGAATGGAGTGTGGATGTGTATGAATGGAGAATGAATGAATAAAGGTAGTGCTTCAGAAGTGACGCCGATCTTACAGCGGCCATTCCGCTTCCGGATCGCTGGATGACAGAAGAGGGTCTGGTTTAGCAGGTAGGCGTTCGTCGTAGACTCAACGACGAGAGGGCATTTAAAGTACCTCGGGAACTATCGCCAGGAGTGCGAAGAACGAATACTGCACCAAGGTCAGCCAGGCGACGTCCTGGACTGAGATGTGTTTTAAAGATTCGAGACTTCCCCTCTATAAAGACGAAAAAAAAGATGAAGGCATTAAGGTTAAAGAAGTATAATCCAGTCGTCAGAGAGTTGACCCCTAAAAATTATACGAACAAGCTGAATTTTGCAGAGAATATTAATTTTGAGACCCCAAAAAATATGCAAAAATGTTTACTACTTTTACCCTCTAAAACCCCCTCTCGCAGGGGGGTAAAAACGCAAAAAAAATAATCGATTTATCAAGAATCTGTACACCGCAGAAAAAAATGTTTGAAATAAAAAATGTAGCGGAGATAATTTTAAACAAAAATGTATATAAACATTATTCCTGCAGAATGAATTGTTCTCTTAAAAACAACGCTTGAAGCGACCGTCGATTTTGCATGTCAGTTACGCGCGAGAAATCAATGTTCAATAAAATTTGTATGAGCTTGACAGTAAAAATTCGATATCTTTTGACCAAATGTCTTATCGACAGAAATCAAGATTCGTTTTAAAGGCAAAGAGTGCAGCTTTCGTATGCAGTTTTTGTATTTTGCCGAGAATAAACTCAGTTTTTATAAAGGTGTTAAATAAATTAACGTATCGCGATTTTTGCCATTTTTCACGATTCTCGATTTATCCATCACATATTGGATAAAAGCAAAGGAGATGATGATGATGATGATGAAATGTTGAATCATGAATATATGCATATTGACCCGAAATTAAAAAGTAAACTTTAAGAGCTTTTCAAAACATTAAAATTTAACAAAGGTGTCAAATATAGATATTTGTTTAAGAGCGTAGGCGCAAAATTTCGGGCCAATGCTTTTTAAATGCAATCATTTTTTTCGAATCCTGAGAAAACTAACAAATATTTTTGAAAAATTTAAACGCAGAATAAAAGATTACATTATTACCGAGGGCCGAAAGTCCCTTAGAATAAACAAAAAGTTTTTTTGAATGAGATATTTGAAATTAAAAATCACACTAAATTTTCTCTTTTTTTTTCACCCCTGTAACTTATTAAAATAAACATTATAGAAGTTTTCAGGGACTTTCGGCCCTCAGTAATAATGTATTCTTTCATTCTGCGTTTAACTTTTTCAAAAATACTTATTAGTTTTTTTAGGATTCCAAAAAAAATAAATGCATTTAAAAAGCATTGGCCTAAAATTTTGCGCTGACGCTCTTAAGCGCAGGGCTAAATGGGCTTGGCATGTTGCCAGATTGTCGTATGATAGATAGATTCTGGAATGGCGTCCATTGAACGGATAATATAAAGCGAATTAGAGGCAAGAAGTTCAAGATACAAATAGGTGGCCTACGTTTAGCAGTGGACAAGTATAGGCTAGTTGATGATAATACTAATAAACTGGATTAACATATAACTGAATAATTTTAGTTTTTTGAAAGTTTTGTGATCTAGTTGTTTTCAATTTATTACCGGATCAAAATAATATACTGTCGGTATATTGCTTTAAAACTTTGAACATCATAATTTAATATATGTGATCCAATAAAATTATACCTGGTAAAGATATATGTACTTGTCAAAAAAGATTAATTAAATATTTTTAAAAAAATCGAAAGCTATCGAAATAAAGACTATATCGCTTTCAGTATGAGCACCCGCCGAAACCGAATATGGCACCGCAAGGCAAATATCCTCAATAATTAGAGCAAAAGCTACTTGTTGCGCCAATGCTTCGACATTATTAATTACTGGTTATTAATGCTTTGGTGCAATTTATTTTAAGAGCACGTACGCACGACAATGATTGATGTTTCACACTGCCGCATAAGTACAGAGAAAAATATAATTTATTATAAAAACCGACATAGGCTTTTCTTGAAAATATACGGTTATCAACTTCAGATGAATTCGAAAAAGAGAAGAATGACGATGCTATTCAGTAATTTAGCCGTCAATTAATGGTGTATGAAATTGTAATTGCTATTTATATATCCACCAATTTTAAGTCAGTTGATGATAGGGACCGTCATATTCCGCACTGCAAAGATTTTTTTTTACTATTAAACACCTTAATACCTCACTGAGTTAAGGTGCTCATTTTTAATGAGTCATTAATTGCCTAAAAAATCTAAAAAACTACGGTCCTATTAGTTTTTGCTTTCACACATATATAAACTTTTCACAAAAATTATCAAAAAAAGACTGGACGCTAAATTAGACTTATATCACCGTGGATTTAGATCGGGATACAGCATTAACGACCACTTACTAGTGAGAAAGAACCTGATAGAGAAGTCTGCAGAATACAAAAAAACATTGGTACTGATATTTGTTGACTACGAGAAAGCATTCGATACCATAAACCATCAGAAAATGTTAAAAGCTTTGACATAATACCGAATAGACCATCGCTATACTAACATGTCTTCTTCTTGATGTGCCTATCCGTTACGAATGTTGGCGATGATCATGGCAATCTTTATCTTATCTGCAGCAGCTCAAAAAAGCTGCACAGATGTTGTATTGAACCAGATTCTGAGGTTCTTTAACCAAGATGTTCTTCTTCTTCCTGTACCTCGTTTTCCAAATTTTTTTCCTTGCAGGATGGCTTGAAGGAGAGCATATCTACATAATCAAATATATTTACCAAAATGACAGCGTAAGAACTATCTGACAGGAAACAAATAAATTCTGTATACAGCGAGGAGTACAGCAAGGAAACACCGTCCCTCTAAAGCTATTCACGACGCTTTTAGAACATACTTGTAAGAAGGCACAGAACGAGCATGGCTTCAACATAAATGGAGAGAAGCTCAGTAGTTTGAGATTTGCAGATGACATCGTCCTTATAGCCGATCGTATGGATGATGCAATAATAATGTTTGAAAAATTATATCACGCTTCCTATGAGGTCGGACTAAAGACTAATATAAACCAGACGCAAATAATGACTAATCTGGTGCTAAATCGAAATATTGCTGTTGATATTGTGCAGACTACATCGTATAAGTACTTATGACATGAAATTCGGTTGGGCAGAAATAAACAGACATGTCGCATATGATTAGCCTGGGCAGCGTTTGATAAATTAAACTATGTATTCAAATTAGATCTACCCATATGCCTCAAAAGGAAAATCTTTGACCAATGTGTGTTACCTGTACTCACTCATGGACCGGAAACATTAACACTCACAAAAAAGTTACTGAATAAAATTTGCTGGACTCAGAGGGCTATGGAGCGCCAAATGTTGGGTGTGTCTCTGAGAGACCGAATCCAAACGAAGAAATACGTCGTAGAACAAAAATAATAGACGCCATCGAAAACATCGCGTTGCTAAAATTGAATTGGGCAGGACACGTCCCAGATTAGCAGACAACCTATAGACAAAACGTATTTTAGATTGGAGACCAAGATAAAAAGCAATACGGAGCAGAGGACTCCCGCCAACTAGATAGATTAACGACCTAAAACGTGTTAGCAATAACTGAATGCAAGCCGCACAAGATAGAGACAGATGGAAAGAGCTGAGGGAGACCTATGTCCAGCAGTGTACGCATACAGCTTGATGATGATGATGATGATTTATTGACTACTTTCTTATGCCAGTATTTTCTACTATACTAAAGCTAACGCCTCTCTCCATTTTTACTAAGTGTTTTTCACCATTTCCTCACCAATTTTTTCCTTATCCTTTTTAAATTTAGTTCAGCTAATTACATTGTTTGCCACTCTTGTCTCTTTTATCCTAATTCCTTTGTGGTTTAGTTTCCTTTACTGTTTTTAATTTTTGGATCTGATTTATTTCTGTTTGAGGTTTATTTATAAATGTCGTCACTTCTTTTTCGATATGTTTTTTTCGTAGTAACCATTTGCCTTAGGTACTTAATATTTTTATTAAAGCGATCTCTTTACCTGTCTTGATATAATTTTCTATCTTTTTTATTTATTGGTTTTTCTTTCCAAACTTTCTGCGTAATTTGATTTTCATCAAATGTTTCATCAACTTATAAAATAACTGCTTTTTGTCAAAGTTGTCATTAAGTGTTCTCATTTTCTTATTGTCAGTAAAAATCCCTATTTTTGGATGATTTTTTGATTTTTAATAATTATCTGTATAAAAAATAAACGTTACATACTTTATTACTAAGTACTTTTAACTTCATTGCCGTTATAAAGAGACGTACTGTATCTAAGAGACTACGACACCTTAAGCGAGTACTGATCAGATGAATATGAGAAACCGATTTTTGTAACAGAAAATTTTGCAGTCCAGCCGGATTCTAATTTGAGAGTAACTTAGCTTTTATTTGGTAGGATAAAATAAAAAATTGACAAATTAGTGAGATTTTAGAATTTGCACCAGTAGTTGATGTCAAAATGTGGAAAAAATTTGTTTAAATTTTGAATATTGTTCTAAAAGTGTCTTCTTTTGCACCTCAGCTTTAATCAAATTATTTTTATGACTTCAATTTTTTATCCTAAATAATATGTTTCTCTACATACCCATTTCTCTGTTTTATTACTATTTTTTGTACCGTTTTTTCTTTCCTCTTATTTCTCTTTTATTATTTTCATATTTATATAAACAATTAACACTATTATTTTGAGACTTTTTTATACAAAGAAATAAATAATTATACAAAATAAATTAATAATAAGTTGTTCATAGTTTATTATCTCATGAAACGAAACCAAAAAATCATTTGAAAAATCGAAAAATTACTGGACGCTATTTTTAAACTTTAACATCTGGGGGATGTCGATAGAAAGGGAGTATTGTCTCGTGGATATCTAATGCGTCATGACATTTCAGCAAAAACAGGAACTTTTTCATTAATTTTAGTATTTTAAAAAAATACGCATTCTAGATCAAAACATTCAACAGATGGTTTTTTTTGAAAATTCTTTCTCTTTAAAATTAGATTTTCTAAATTAAATTAAAAAATGTTTATAAACAAAAAAGTTATTGCCAATTTAATCCGAAAGTAAGCATGTTTTTCATTTGTTTATAATTATTAAAATAAACAACAAAAACATTTAAAACACATTTTATAATGTTAGTTTTCATGTAGATACTACATTTGCTGAAGATGGGCACAATCGGTGAAGTAGTTTTTAAACAATTATATTTATTTCTCATTTGAGAGAACAAAGGTTATTTTCAAATGGCTGTACAGGTGCTTTGTCAATGAATGTTTTTAGAATCTTTTATTTTTGGAATTTTTCTTTTGGAGATTTTCTTTTGAAGTAAATGTTTATGGTAAGAAAATATTTTTCATTCAACAAATGATCAAAATAATTCAACTGACAGAGATATTAACCTATTAGTATAAAACAACCAAGTATGTATTAAAAAACCTATTATTTAATTTACATAATTAACGATTAAGATCTAGTTCACTCTAATTTTTAATATTTAGCATACAGAGAAGTTTCTTTGTTTAAAAATATATGAACACCTTATACCAGGATACTGGCACCCACTTTAGTCCGTTCATACCATTAATGGCTAATAAAATAAAAGAAATACGAATTTAACGACTTGCATAATTATACAAATTATAAGAATTACAAGTATTTACTAATACTTTTTCATATAGATGATAAGTATCCTCTGAAAAGAATGAAAACTATAATATGATAGTTGTGATGTACCGGGAATACTTTGTTTAAAATTATAATTAGACCATTACGGACATTGTGTACCTTATGAGCTTATACTTTATGTATTTCTATACATATTACAAACGTATAGTCTAACAAAAGCAAAGCCAGAAATAAATGGAATGGAGTGTTTGCTTATTAGAGAATAAGTATAAATCTGAGATTTAAATTAAATTAAAAGTATGAGTGTAAAATTGATCATATGCATGAATATTTCCTTTGTATGTTTACCATACATGTTGCCCATCTACCTAACCGTGGTTTATATCTTGTTTGTTAAAATAAAGCCGCTCTGATAAATCCCTGAGCGTGAAAAGTGTCCTCCTTGTACAATCATGTATGAATGAATACTAATATTCATATGTATTTACGTGGCTAAAGGTTCCAAGCCAAAGCCAATAAGTAAAAAAAATCAGATTAGCATTGAACTGTCTCAGAAAATATACGTGTTAAACAAAGTAGGGATAAAAAATGTTACACATCGCAAATAATAATATAGAATATGTTCCCCAGACAAAACATTCTTTCTCTTGAAATCTATGTTTAAACCTTAAAATGGAAGCCCTTAAGAAAACGTCAATGATACAATGATCATTAATCGAATTCCTCCCGGAATATAAATTCCTGTTCAAAAATAAAGTATTCCAGCATGGTTGCTGTCTGTGACGTCTTGTTCAGGATTTGGAATAAATACTGATATATGTTAAGAAAAAATATAAAAACCTGGAAATACCCTTAGATCATGACACCATTTATACTATTTAGTCGCAAATGGCCCAATGTTGTTAGCACAATGCTAAAATTACATCGAATATATGACACGTAAATTATTGATAAATAGTAGATGTGGAAATTATAAGTAAACAACAAAACCTACTGCTTGTAACCGGACAACATATTATTTTAAAGATTACAAATATTTGGGAATATGATGGTAAGCTGGACAACTGAAATCAACTTTAAAAACACGTAGGTACTCGGAAAAAAATTAATAGCAATACTATAACTAACTAATACATTTTTTGTCCAAGATATTTCAGAGAATCACAAACACAGAATATTCAGTACAATCATTAAGAGTAAAGTATTATATAGTAGTTAGATATGTCAACTACTATATGAGGAAATGGAAAAAATGCTCAAAATCTGTGAAGTTGGAATCTGTGAAGAAGATCGGCAGGAAGATTGCCGGAAGATTGGAAAATATACAAAGATGTATGAATATTTTTATATAAATAAAATATTAATTGAGGAGCAGACTTTCAAATCGCACTTTGTCCATATTTTCACATTCTGACTTCAAGGTGGCGTTGGATTCGTCAAAACATCATTTATTAATTAACATACTCCTAGATATTCTAAACGTAATATTTCACGTATATTTTTGGCTTTAAAAATCACCTAGACAAACAAAACGCATTTTGTCCAGTAGTGAGAGACAAATAAATACATTGTAGGAACAGAGAGACATATTTTGTTATTATACATTGTAGGAATCAACAGTATATGATATTATTAGTGCTTAATAAGTTGTTTTTGATTACAATAATAATATTAAAATGAGCGGAGGTCGGCATGTTGTGGGTGATAAAAATAGAGAAACGAGAAAAACTAAGGATAATATAACTATTCACAAGACGCGAGCAAAGCAGTTTTTAAATCAATGAAGAAGCAATCTTCTGATAGCGTGGCATATTGCTTTGATCTGCAACAGGTCCAAAATCTCCTAAAAGCGCCTATTACGGAAGCATTCTATGCTCAGCAACTGTCTTTTTATGCATTTTGTGTGACAGATATTTTAACAAAAACTCCTGTTTTTTTATATATGTTGATCATGAAGCAGGAAGAAGTGTGGTAGAAATAAGTTCCACGTTGACTGACTTTCTAAAAAAGACTGATTTTGACCCAGATATTAAACATCTAAGATTGATTTCGGATGGATGTGGGGGTCAGAATAAAATTCCCACATGGTACATGCACTCACCTTGTGACAGACCTTGTGGCTTTTGAATAATGCCCCAAAAACTATTAAAACAATAACCATGACGTTTCCTGTTCGTGGCCATTCGTTTATGCCAGCTGATCGAGTTTTTGGTCAAGTTGAGCTAGACTTACGTACCCATGCTTTTATAAAGTCTCCAGACAAATATTATGAAATCTATTTTAAGAAAGAACAAGTACGCAAGCTGGGCTCTGATTGGACTTTGTATGACATAAAACATGCAGCACTTTTACTCAAAAAAGCTATATGTATCAGTAGAGCTAAAAGAATAATCATAACTCGAGGCAAATAAACTGCTGAGGAAAGTAAAATCTTGTATAAAACAGAGGTATTGTATAGAAATGATGACTCTTCAACTCTTCTTGATGAAGTTTTTAAGTTTAATTCAACCGCAGAAAAAAGTACTGCCGGAATTGCCAAGGAACCATGCTGTAAGAAGAAAAAACTGGATAGCTTATCAAAATTTTTAGTAAGTTTATCAGGCAAAGAATGGGCATTAGATCCAGAGTTAACTTGGTTAGATCCAATTTTGAAAGAGCGGTATCATGAAAATACAATTGAAAATGACCAGATCTGCGAACAATGTAAAGATGGAGAAGAATGTTGCTGTCTTCTGGAGAACGATATACATTTCATATGATTTTTTTTTTACTAAATTGCATTCCAAACACGCAGAAATGCATTTTTAGTTCATATAATTTATTTTAATCATTTAGGGACAATCTACACTAGGACAATCAAACTACATTTTGTCATTTAAAGACAACCAAATGGCGTTTTGTCCATCAATATTTTTTTTTTTTTGAAAAAACTAATAAAGCTCAATGACACTTATAAATATGATAAATTAATAATAAAAAAGTAGATTTATTCATACTTTGTGTTTTTATTTTAAATTTATTAATAATTGAGTAGCAGTGTTTCTCACTTCCTGAAAAATGTTAAAAATGGACAAAGTGCGATATGAAAGTCTGCTCCTCAATTTACGAAAAGGATGTCAAAGAGAGATGAAAAAAGTACTTTTACAGTTTATTAAACGAAGAGTTTGGTAGAAAATCAGTTAAGTTACCGAAGACAGTAACAGCAATGGTCACCAAAATATCAAACGGGAACTTCAAAAAATAAAAAAAGGAAAAGCAGTTGGACCAGATAATATTTCTAGGGAAGTGTGGAAAGCATTAGGAGAGACAACGAAAAATAAGTTGTCTAATAGGTTTATTTATCAAAATTATATTGACGAATGGAAAAGCAGTATATTAGTATATGTTTAACAAAAGCAAGGGAGATATACAACAATGCACAAACTATAGGACCATAATACTACTAAGTCACACCATGAAAATATGGAAAAAAGTAACTGATAAATGCATAAGCAGAGAAACCGAAATTAGTTTGGCTTTATACAGGGCAGATCAACAACAGATGCAATTTTCATTATAAGCAGTTAATGGGAAATGATGAAGTTCCTTGAGAGATTCAGTGGTAGGTACTGAATGATAAGGAGTTGTTACATATTACATGCTACAAGGGGTAACATTTTATTTGTTCAGTTACAACAAATCAAATACTATCTTTGGATGGTGAAACAATTGTGAAAAGTAATAGTTTTAAGTAGCTAGTACCTAGGATTGGCATTACAGACTAATGGGGAAATAGATGGTGATACATGTAGAAGAATAAGGGTTGGATGGATAAAGTGGAAGAAAGCGAGTGGTGCGTTATGTGGCAGAAAAATTTCAATGTAGCTAAAACAAAAATAATCTATATAAACTTCTATAAAACAGGCAGGAGACCAGCTATATTGTTTGGAACTGAATGTTGGGCAGTTAAAAAGAAAGAGAAATAACAAAAATGAGAATGCTTAAATGGATCAGTCTTCTTCTTCTTTTCGTCTAGACATGACTCTGTCGGTTTTTCAATGTGCCCAGTAAGTTGTCATCCCATTGTATTTGTGGTCTTCCCACTGATCGCCTTTCTATTGGGAAACCATCTCTGGTCGTTTTCGCTACCCTATTTGTTGGCATTCCGCTTATGTAATCGTTCCATTCTACTCTTCTATTTCTTACCCTGTTCTTGGTGTTCTTCATTTTGTATCTTCGTGGTATACCTGTAGTTCTAGCTCTGTCCCACTGTGTGGATAGGTAGATGGATACGTCAAGTGACAAAAATGTATAAAGCTAAGGCTTAGTATATTAGGGAAAGTCTAGGAGTGGCAATGACTATCGGACAATTGCATTAATGAGCCACACATTGAAAACCTTCCTTAAAACCATACATAACAGAATCCACATAAAATTAGAACAAGAAATAAGTGATTCACCGATGGGTTTTAGAAAGGGTCTAGGAACTAGAGAAGCATTACTCGGAGTCAATGTTCTGACACAACGCTGTCTGGATATGAATCAGGACATATATGCTTGCTTCATAGATTTTAAAAAAGCTTTTGACAGAGTTCAACATGAAAAGCTTTTAAGTATTCTTAAGACCAAAAACATAGATAGTAGAGATCTACAAATTATATCGAATCTGTATCAAAATAAAAAAGCAAGAATAAGAGTCGAAGGAGAACTGACAGAGGAAGTAAGTATACTTAGAGGAGTTCGACAAGGGTGCATACTTTCACCACTTTTATTCAACGTCTACAGTAAAATGATATTTCAAGAAGCTTTATTGGATATTGTGGAAGGTATTTTGGTCAACGGAAATAGCATTAATAATATTAGATATTCGGACAATACGGTCATATTTGCAAGTGTCATGGAAGATCTACAGTACATAATACAACATGTATACTATGCATGTGAAAGGTACGGACTGCAAATGAATCTCAAGAAAACGAAATCAATGATATTCTCAAAAAAAAAACACAAAATGTAGATAACCTGATCATCAATAATGATCGAAACAGTAAAAACATATAGATATTTAGGAACGTGGCTAACCGAAGATGGAGATCAAAGAAAAGAAATCAGATCTAGAATAGAAATGGCAAGAAAAACGTTCATAAAATTGAAGAACTTACTTTGCAACCGTAACCTTAATCTAGAGATCCGCACAAGAATGCTACGTTGTTACGTTTTTTCTACTTTACTATACGGCATGGAAGCCTGGACAATAAAACAGTCTGAAATCAAAAAATTAAACTCCTTTGAGATGTGGTGCTACAGGAGAATCCACAGAATATCGTAGACTGAAAAAGTTACTAATATAGAGGTGTTACAAAGAATGAAGAAAGAATGTGAAGTCATAAAAACTGCTAAAATTAGAAAGATTCAATATCTGGGTCATATATAATGAGGGGCGCGAAGTACGTATTGCTTAGGTTAATTATGCAAGGGAAGATACAAGGGAAGAGAAACCCAAAACGACGCAAAATATCCTGGATAAGAAATTTAAGAGAGTGGTTCGGTTGCAGCTCATTAGAATTATTCAGAAGCGCGGCCAATAAAATTAAAATAACGATGATGATATCCAACCTCCGATAGGAGAAGGAACCTGAAGAAGAAGGAGTGGCACCAATTGATTCAAAATGAGAAAGCATAGGTTAATTTGGTCATGTTAAACGTCGAGATGTTAATCACCCAATACCAAGAATTGCTGATCTGCGGGTTCCCGGAAGGAGTAGAAAGGAGGACCAAAGAAGGCCTGGTTGGATACGCTTAGGTAGGACATGTTGGTATAGGGGATTAATATTGATATGATCCAAGATAGAAACTTAGGGAAGCCGACCCAGCATAGGGATAAAAGCAAAGAGAAAGATGATCGGCAAGATGACTGCGACGATAAAATGAACGGATTTAGAGGATAAGTGAATTCGTGACAATTTAACTTCCAATAATAGACAAGAAATCTAACTACTAAAATAATATGAACATCTTCAAAGACTGGCGGGGGCAAGAATACATAAAAAATGCTAATAGGGCAATATTGGTACACTATTAACTACACAAGCAACATGCTTGGAATACAGTTCATTATCGAAAGTAGACGGACTTATAAATATCACAAAAATACTGGAAAAATATTGAATTTTATTTTTTTAATAAAATATTATTTCTATAAAGGATTAAAAAATCAAAAATCAGATATACCCGAAATAATAAGCCATTAAATAATTTTATGTTAACATATTCAGAAAAAACAGTAACATTATAATATTATAACGACTATGAATGGCATTGTAAAAAAAATCAAACAATGGAAAAACTAATAACGTCATTAAAAAATTTTTAATGTGAAAATTCTAAAAAGTTCTGATAACTTGCTGAGACATAATGTATTCGCCAGAAAAATATAATCGTACTTAATTATTAAAAAAAAAAAAAATAAATTCAAACTAAAAATTATAATTTTGATTAAAGAAACCGCTGTTAAGAAAATTGGTGTATTTCTAATAACCAAAATAGCCCTTGAATTCAAAATAAATTTTAATGCAACTACGATATAAAAGTTCAAATCTAGTCAATATTGGAGTGTATTAAAATAAGTTTCAGAGGTATATTAAAAAAGTCCTAAAAGTTGCAATAGGTTCATAGAAAAAATATGAAAAACCAGCCACGACCTTCAACGTCGAAGAACACAAAAGAACACAAGTACACTAATTTTAAAGAAGTACAGTAAAAAATATCTTTAATTTTCATCTAGATATTTTCCAAAAATATATTAAAAAAACTTAATTTGAATGAATGAGCACAAATTATGGAACAGGCAAATACACTGTAGGGGATAAGGATTTTCCAAGTGCATTCTAAAAACATTTCTGATCCTGGTCAAATCATTTAAGAAACTTCTAGTGACTGCTGGTGAAAAAGATTTTTAAGCGACAACATATTTCCTGTATATTGAAAAGGTGTAAGATACGGCTTTGACTACTGTGGGTTTATTAGTGGTTTCTGTCTGGAACGAAAAGCTGTTTATCGTAATAAGATAATATTTTTTACGAGAATTTCCAAAGAAAATCAGGAGCATGAAACAAAATTAATCGATTTCTCGATAAGTCTTGAAAGGTGTAAATTATATTTTTGAAATAAAGCTGCTGCAGATTTGTCAGTAGTTTCTAAATGAAACAAATAACTTCTTAACATAATCATTCGACATTCTTGGTAGGACTTTTTAGCGTAGTCGAGATGAGACTATTTTTTCAAGCGTTATGCCTCAGAGCTTTGCTCAGAGTGGAGACAAATACAGCAGAAGGTAAACGCTTTTAAAATTCTGCTATGCATCAATGTAAATAACGACAAAGAAAGGACATCTGGCTCATGACAAGAGAGCATAAAAACTGGCTAATTAATTTTGATAATTTACTAGAAGAATCTAGAGAGAAACTTTAAAAGAACTTGAAGTCCTAGACAATACTGAGTCTTATTTACTACATTACACAACTAATCTCATGTAATGTTAAACTATTAATTCTATCACCGAATACTAGATTTAAATGTCAGCTCCTACATCAAGGGGTTAAAAAATGAATTAAAAAATATTACAGAAAATGTTTGATACAAAAGCTACTGTCGTCAACTAAAACATTAAATTCATAAGAATAGCTTGAAAAATAAATTAACTTTAGAAATGCCTTAATTTCATGGATATATATATATATATATATATATATATATATATATATATATAAACTACATACGAAAGCTGCACTCTTTACCTTTGAAACGCAGTTTGATTTTTGTCAATAGGACACTTGGATCAAAAAATATCGAATTTTTACCGTCGAGCTGATAAAATTTTTATTGAACATTGATTTCGCGCCCGTAACTGACATTCAAAATCGACGGTCGCTTCAAGCGTTTTTTCTGAGAGAACGTTTCATTTTACACAAAAAGTGATAATAAACATTTTTATTTAAAATTATCTCAGCTATAGTTTTATTTAAAACATTTTGTTCTACGACGTACAGATTCTTGGTAAATCGCTTTTTTTATGTTTTTACCCCCCTACGAGGGGGTTATAGGAGTATGCCCAGGAGTGGAAATGGTAAACTTTTTTGCATCTTTTTTGGGGTCTTAAAATTAATATTCTCTGCAAAATTCAGCTTGTTCGTATGATTTTTAGGGGTCAACTCTCTGACAACTGGACTATAATGAAACAGAAAAACTTGAAAATATTGAAAAAAAATTTTTCTTATGTTATACGGAGAAAATATTTTATATTCTTTCAAGCTGTTAATTCGATAGAAAGTTAAACAATAAAAAAAATAATCGCTACATTGAAAATTGATAAATTATTAATATTACTGCTTTAGTTTATTTCTATGATGGCAATAATGTTTGCCCTTCAGTATATAGTACTGAATCCAACTAGCAACTATGTTATATTTACTGACAGTAAAAGCGTGGTCGACAGATTTAACAATATTCAAACAGTCAAGTACATAAACCACATTGAACTGAAAATTCTTAAAATTATTTATGAAACTATACAATTAGGATTAAATGTAATAATTACATGAATCAAGGGCCATTCGGGAATAAAGGACAATGAGATCATTGCTAAATCAGCGTATATGCTTGGAGAAAAAGTAAACAAAAATTTAATTCCAGCGACAGATTTTGACACCATTAGTAGACAAAAACTTAAAAATAATTGGCATTTACATTACAGAGAATGTGAGACTATCTTAAACTTTTATCATTGTAACCGTAGGATGCCCTCAAGAAGATGGTTCTACACAGAATTTAATTGACATTTTATAAAGACCATTATTCGGCTGAGAGCAAATCATGCTCTTACACCATCTTACATGCATGGAATCGGCCTATCAAATACTCCCAATTGTACTTGTGTCAAAATAGGCGATCTAACACATATTATATTAGAATGTGATTTCTTTACATGGCGCCGTCTCCTTTCGAAGGTTGGCAATCCAAATGGCAATTGTAGTTTTGGAAACTGCTGCGCGAAAGATTTCTGCGGATGAGCGGTCGAACCATCTCCTCAGGTCTCTCAGCCCCGAGTTCTGGCTTCTTATTACTGATCTTTTGCCCTGTACTTTTCCTTCCAGTATAACTTGATGAATGTGATTTACAAATTAATAATATAAACGAACTTTATAAGGAATTAATAAATTCTAAGTGTTATTTTCCAATAAACCTCAATATTTTCATATTTTCAAATAATATCGAAATTCTTCATTGCATTTACAAACATGTTAAAATATAATATGTAAATACATGTTGTAAATAGTATATAGGCATAATCTGTTAATATGATTTGAAAAAAAAAAAATTAAGAAAATAGAAATAGAACAAAAAACAAAAAATAAATACAAAAAAAAGCAAAAAAAAGAAAACAAAACAAAAAACCAAAAAAAAGATAATAAAAGAATGTAAAAACAAAATAAAAATATATCAAAACAAAATTTATGTAACCATACAAATATTAGGTATATACTATAATTAGGTACTAACATTGATAACTGATAACAAGAAAGTTTTGACTATGAATCTGCAATCAATAATAATGAAAATTTAGTCGATTTTAACAATATACAGAAACAAGTCTGGCTAATTGGCTCCGCCATAACCATTTTTCAGAAAAAAAAAAATAAAAAAAATAGTTTATTTTTAATTCAACAAAATACGAAAATGT
The DNA here is from genome assembly GCF_040954645.1 of Diabrotica undecimpunctata. Lineage (NCBI taxonomy): Eukaryota > Metazoa > Arthropoda > Insecta > Coleoptera > Chrysomelidae > Diabrotica > Diabrotica undecimpunctata. The sequence continues at coordinate 43,907,152 of NC_092806.1, forward strand.
GTATCTAAACACATGTTGTAAAATGTGCAACAAAATACGAAAATGTGTATCTAAACACATGTAGTAAAATGTGTAAATTTTGATTTTAAAAAAACCTCCATTCTAAAACTCAAAATATTAAGTAAATAATTTATTTTCCAATATTTGGTTTATAAGGAATAAGAGATATAATATATATTTATATATATTATATTTTGAAATAAGTCGTATGTAAATAGGTATACTTATTTAAAATATAATGCCATATATCAAATAAGTACTTATTTGATATTTGTAGTAATGAATATTGGTTTATACAGTAACCAAAACTTAATATTTCCATATTAATTTTCTGGCCCCCTACAGATATCTACTTTCTTTTGATTAATATTATACATTTATTATCAAACAAAAAATAAATTTTAAAAGTAGACATGGAATAAATTCAAAAATATTTAACTTAAAAGATTATGCGTGTACATACCTACATTATATTAGGAATCATTAGTTATTATTAGCTCCCCCTGGGTTGGGGTCGCTGTTCCCACCATTGCAGAACATCTTCAATATTTTCTTTATGTTCTTCGGTCAACCCGTTTTCAGTCTTTAAGTGAATAACCGGAAGTTCATTGATGTTTGGTTTCACATCACATAACTGTTCTTCCCTCGAGTTATTAAACACTGGTATGTAACAGTTGGGATCACTTTTTTCCAAAGAACCAGGACTTAGAGAACTGTCACTATAGATTCCTGGAGAGATTGATCCTGTGGTATGCATGGTATTTAAATAACTTAAGTCCTGAGCGTTAACGTTAAATGCTAAATTCGGATCTAATAAAGAAGGATCTGTGAGCAAATGTTCGTCGACCATAGGATCCAAGTTTTCGTCATCTTCATAGATGGTGTTTGAAAGAACTTGAAAGGCTCCTGATGAAGTGTCGATCTTGATGAATTGTTGTGGTGAAGAAGTAGTAGTAGAAGACATATCATCGTCGTCATCTGGCGGTGATAGTATTTGATATGTGTAAGTAACGTTGTTAGTAATTTGGTGGTTAGGAGATGCTGAAGACGTTGGTGATGGATAGGGATGTTCTGGTATGCCATCCGTTGTATCCATAGCTAAGATATCTTCCAAACTACGTATATATTCAACCGCCATCCGAAGAGTTTCTACCTTACTAAGTTTTTTGTTGCCACCTCTTCCATTACTAGACTCAAAGGCTGCAGCTATGAAGTTGGGAATATGTTGCCTTAAATTTGCAAATCCATTGTTAACTTGTTTTACCCTATTACGTTCTCTAGCATTTCTTCTAGCTACTGATACCGGCGCTGGATTGGTTTTAAGTTCCTTTGCTGGTTTACTTGCTGACTTCTTTTTAGCTGTGTTGGTGATAAGAACATCATCTCGGTTAAAATCCTTGGGTTGAGGAAGAAGTTGTGGAGGTTTTCTTAACACAATAATCTGCCGTTCACTTTGTTTGTTATTCACGTTATTTTGCTGTAGGATGTTAAGTTTATTTAACGGAGGATTATATTGTACGACACTGATTTGAGACATTGTAGAGTGTTCGTTCAGAGTTCTCAGAATAGACTAATTTTCGCGCTCGAGTTTGTCATCACTTAGAAAGTTCACTTCGGTCACTAAATAATAATATGAGAGCTCGTAGAAACGGCTGCACCGGATGTTACAATTAGTTTGGCGCTATTATAGATTTGTCGCGTGCGACAGTGTTTTGAGGAATGAAGTTTTATATCAACTAATTTGAAAAGAAACACATTCGCACATGGCACGAGGCAAACAGTACAAACCCCACCCATTTTCGAGGGGTGGTTTCTGGATCACCAGCTGTTGGGTTACGTTAAAAGGCGGCATATAAGGGACCCGTACGGTAAACATTCGGAATTGGACGTGCAGGTCCGACTTTACCCATATTTTCAAACTAACGTGAATGCAATTTGCTATCATAAAAATATGTATTATTAATTACATTCGTTGTGAATATTTTATAATAAAAGTGGATCATTTAAAATTATAAATTCGACTTTAGAAAATAATTATTCATTAACTGAGAATATTGAATTTTTCAGATTTAAAAGACATGTATTATACTAAAATAAATTAAAATAAATTAATTGTTAATAAATTTTATAAACATTTTAAAACTTGTGGTTTTGGTGTTTTGTATCTCGGAAAAATTGATATCTATTAATCACATAAATCAATACAAGGAAAATAAAAGCGGTTCAAAAATAAATCAACCAACTACTTCAAAAGAAATAGTCATCAGCAAAATTAACAGGTATTAAATAGTCTCTATTCTGTAGTCTTTTTCCACTTCCAGGGTTTATTTGTCGATTTATTGTTTATGATTTATAACTTAGAGTAACCTTTCAACATAAGGCTATCCTAAAGATGGGAAAGTTCGTTTTTGAGGGTATCGAGTTCAGAAGTAAAAATGGCTTTCAACCATCAATGGTTTATGTCTTGTTTGTTAAAATAAAGCCGCCTTGATTAATCCCTGAGCGTGAAAAGTGTCCTTCTTGCAAAATCCTGTATGAATCAATACTAATATTCATATGTAATTACGGGGCTAAAGGTTCCAAGCCAAAGCCAATAAGCAAAAAAAAATTAGATTAGCAGTGAACTGTCTGAGAAAATATACGTGTTAAACAAAGTAGCGATAAAAAATGTTACACATCGCAAATGATAATATAGTATATATTCCCCAGACAAAACATTCTTTCTCTTGAAATCTATGTTTAAACCTCAAAATGGAAGCCCTTACGGATCATCAATCGAATTCCTCCCAGAATATAAAATCTTTTTCAAAAATAAAGTATTCAAGCATGGTTGCTGTCTGTGACCAGTCTTGTTCAGGATTTGGAATAAATACTGATGTATGTAAAGAAAAAATATAAAAACCTGGAAATAACCTTAGATCATAACACCATTTATACTATTTAGTCTCAAATGACCCAATGTTGTTAGCACAATGCTAAAATTACATCGAATATTATGACACGTAAATTATTGATAAATAGAAGATGTGGAACTTATAAGTAAACAACAGAACCTACTGCTTGTAACCGGACAACATATTATTTTAAAGATTACAAATATTTGGGAATATGATGGGAAGCTGGACAACTGAAATCAACTTTAAAAACACGTAGGTACTCGGAAAAAAATTAATAGCAATACTATAACTAACTAATACACTTTTTGTTCAAGATATTTCAGACAATCACAAACACAGAATATTCACTACAATCATTCAGAGTAAAGTATTATGTAATAGATATGTGAACTACTATATGAGGAAATAAAATGCTCAAAATCTGTGAAGTTGGAATCTGTGAAGAAGATCGGCAGGAAGATTACCGGAAGATTGGAAAATATACGAAGATATATGAATATTTTTATATAAATAAAATATTAATTGAGGAGCATACTTTCAAATCGCACTTTGTCCATATTTTCACATTCTGACTTCGAGGTGGCGTTGGATTCGTCAAAACATCATTTATTAATTAAAATATATTTTAAAAATTAATATTAATTAAAATACTTCCACTTTCTCTCAACATCTTAAAGAATACAAACACACCCTTAATATCCCAGAAGACGTTTCACTTATTCACAACATCCCCCAAAAAAATTTCCTCAAATTAGATTTATACGAAGATCTTGAAATTCTTAAAGAAAAACAAAAAAGCCCAAATTGCGTTAATCGTCATGTTTCATTCAATCGAGATTTTCTCCCTCTCCATCGTCAACTATTCTCCTAACTTACATCCCCAATTTACTTCTACAATTAAATTCCATATTAATTATTAGTTCACCTAATACTCATCTCCCTTAGTTCACTCTAAAAACCTTTCTTCCAATACATCTTACTTTCTATCTATCCTACTCTTTTCTTTTCAACCCAAACTTCATGTCTTAATCACTATAACCAATACTTTCCATGCTTCTATTTCGACACTCCCAAATTCATATCAGATCATCCATCATCCACCACCCATTCCATATTATTAAATTCTTATTTTACTTCTCTACACAATTCCCTCAGGGTTTGGCTTCGGTTCTCTGGGGACCTCAGTCTTTCGTAGTCTATACGTTTATCACAATTTTCTCAAAACACGTTAATTTTCATTCTCTTTACTCAAATTTAACAGAGCCACATACAACAATTTCATTTTACTATTATAGTCAATATAGACCAATAGTTCATTCAACTTACCAACTTATAACTTAATCTTTTATCTTCCTATGTACCTAGTGTTGCTTTATAACAGATAGGGCTTTTTCTCAAGTTATAAGTTAAGTACTTTACGACCAATATATTACAAAACCACTTTCAACCATCAAATTTTATCCATTTCATACTTGTCAACACACAAAATATAACTACTCCACTCAGTTTGTCAACATCCAATCAGAAATTCATATTCATGAACTTACAACTCAAGAAGTTTTACATTTTCCAGGTACCAAATGTTGTTTTTTGACATACAGGGCCTAATATAATTGAGTTGTAAGTTAATTTTTACATGAACTTTATATCATAATAGTTTTATTTCATTCATTGAACAACATCCTCACATATTAAATATATCAATTCCTATATTTTTTCAAGAACCCAACTTTCCACCAGTGTCTAGTTTCCATTTTCCAGGTACCAAATGTTATTAAAACATAAAGGGCCTTATATAAGAATCTTTTCATCACACCACTCGACACTGTATAGTTGGTTGCCTAACTATAATCACATAATTTTCTCACCACAATTTCATTTCACATACATAATTTAAAACAATAACATTGATGGTTGATACTGTTATAATTTTATTTTATTTCAACTTTCACAATTTTAAACAACGTTGGCTTCTGTCTTAAATAGACATATACAGTTACACTGACTGCTCTGTCATAACTTCCGTCTTAACCTGCCAAGATTGTCATTTCAATCAGTTGCTTTGACAAAGTCCTCGTAGACATACCGTCTCAGGACTCGCAACTAATGTAGAGTCATATGTCGCCATGTTACCAATCCAACGGTAACTTTAACATCTTAACTGTAAATTAGACATAATGTAAATCAAATCTTATTTAATAATTTTTAAAGGGTTTTTACCCACATATTTAGTGGCTACATCCATGTATTAACTTGTAAGTATTAACCACACTTTTACATTAACCTTAGTCAAAACTTAAATCATTTCATGTTCTTTTTAATTAAGTGGTTAAATACTATTTTAGGACACTGATGATGGAATATTTATTCCGAAAACGTTTTGTCAATGCAACATAGCCCAACTGGGTTTTTTATATACCTTTTTATAAAGGATTTTATTCAAAGTTTTTTAATATATGGTATACAGCCAAATACAGGAACTTTGTTTCCTTGTGGATTGTTTATTAAATTTAAATATATATATATATATATATATATATATATATATATATATATATATATATATATATATATATATATATATATATATATGGGCATCTTGCTCTGCCTTTCTTCCATTATTTGCCAATCCCCTGTATTCGTCATCTTCTGGTATCTATTTAATATTTCTGCGCTGCTTTTTATATAATCCATTTCTACCTAAAAACATTCTTCTTAGAGATCTACAATAGGTGTCCACACTTTGGACCCATAGATCAAATTTAATTTCACCATAGTCCTACCCGCTTTTCTCTTATTTTCATTTGAAATGCTTTTATACAGACAAAATAAACTAAAAGTTGCTAAGACTTTCCTATTTTATTAATTCTTTGCTCCATTTCTGCTTTTCACAATAAGTTCTGATTAAATATAGCTTTCCTGTTTAGTACTAGGTATTCTGTTTTATTCAGGCCTATCTATTATCCCAATTTTTATATTCATTATACTCAGCCTTTTCATGAATTCTAAAGCACGTGAGTCCCAAAGACTCGCTCTAGCATAACAAGATCGTCTGCAAGTGGAAAAATCATATTTTTGCGAATAATAAATTGTGAAGGTATTTTTTATTTGTACTCTGTTGTCTCTATATGTTCTATAACCTGTGACAGGTGTCGATCAATTCTTAGGTCTTTTAAAGCTTCCAACAACTTTGATCTCAAAATATTATCATAGGCTTTTTCTTAGTGTACAAATGACAAAAGTAATTTCTTTCATACACTCATAAACTTTTGTACTATCTGTTGTAAGATAAATAAGTTTCTGTACAGCAAAGGATCTATCTAGTCTAACCGCTTTGATCTTTTCTAATTCTATGACTGATGGTCCGTCTTATTATATCATTAATAACTTTACTACAGAGTCAGCTTCCATCCATCCAATGGCACTACAGCTTAAATCGGGCCTTGGCCTCCTTCAACAAGCTTCTCCAATCATTTCGATTTACCGCTGTTCCTTTCCATGAACGCGTTTCCAGGCAGTTCCTGGCATCCTCATCGACTTCGTCTTCCCATCTCTTTTTAGGTCTGCCAACAGGTATTTTTCCTTGCATTCTTGCATTTAGTAATTTTCTGGGGATTCTATTCTTATGCATGCGGACCACGTACCCTGCCCACCGTAATCTCTGCAGTTTAGTGTATTGTGCTAGAGTTGGTTCGCTATATTGCTCGTATATTTCTCTATTATACCTAATAAGCCAGTTGTTGTCTTCACTTATTGGGTCCAGGATCCTACGTAATATTTTTCTTTCAAACACATCTAATGCATTGGCAGATTTCTGTGTCACCACCCATGTTTCACAACCATAACTTACTATGGGCCTGATTATTGTTTTATAGACCCGGAGTTTTGTTTTCCGGTCTGACAGAGTTAGCTTATTATACTATTTATACTCAAACTTCGATAATAATTGGTATCTCGTTCATTACTTTTCCTAAAAATAGTTGTCGTTTTTCTACTTTTTATTAATTCCAAAGGAATATTTCTATGACCTGGAGATCAGCCACTTCGTTTTGGATAGTAAGTTTGGATAATTTGGTAGTGCGCTTTTAACTTCTTCTATTGTAATAGTGACATTTATGTATGGTACTTCGTTATGAAGTAGTGTATTTTCAGCTGAGTACTTTTTTCTGATTTTAACTAGCAGAAAAACGTAATGTTTTTTTCATTCTGGTAAAGGAATACAATCAGTCTTTACTTTGTTTGTATTATTTCTTTTCAGGTTATTTTCAGGTTATTTCAGAATAATGTTATTTCCTTTTTTTATTGATTTATGGATCTTCTTTATGTTGACAAGCTTAATTGTCAGCCAATTCTTGTTAAAGTAGTTTATTTCTTTTATTAATTTCTTTATCTCGTTAGACAATCAATGATATTCTGTTTTTCCTTCCATTTTACGTTTCTAATACTTCATCTGCAACCTTACTTACCACTCATTTTAGATTACGATATTCTTCTTCTATGTTATTACTTTTAGTTATATCATTTATTCATCATCATCATTCTGGCTTTACAACCCTGCGTGGGTTCTAGCCTTCTCGAGAATTTCTCTCCAGTCGTCCCTATTCATCGCCTTTCTCCGCCAAACACGTATTCTCATATTTCTCATGTCTTCATCGATATTATCAAGGAAACCTGTTCTGGGTCTTCCTTTTCTTCTCTGACCAATAGGTCTATCAAGGAGCGTTTTTCTAGATGGGTCATTTTGTTCCATCCGCATTACATGTCCTATCCACCTCAGACGTCCTATCTTAAAATGTTTTACGATATCAGGTTCCTGGTCTATTCTAAAAAATTCGAAGTTGTATCGTCTTTTTCACACTCCATTGTCATTCAATGCTCCATAGATTCGCCTTAGTATTTTCCTTTCGAAACATCCTAGCATATTTCCATTATTTTTTGTTTCAGCTCTCTGAACCATACGTTAGGACTAGGCGTATTATTGTTTTGTAGAGTTTTATTTTTGTAATTCTCGATATAATTATGGATTATGTAATTTAATTTGAGTTTGAAATATTCATCTTTGGAATAGGTATTTGAAACTGTCGTGTTTTATGAGAAATAGTTTATATTTTATATTTTTTTCGTCCATCATCTACAGAAGCATTCTTCTGTTCTTTACGTTTTGTGACAGACTTCACAAGAATCAAATATTGTAATAAAAATTGTGTGAGAGATATGCCAGTCGAATTTTTTTATAATTATAGCTCAGTTATGTGCGCAAATTCAATTTAAATCTGATATAAACTCTTTAATATGTCAACTCAACTGTCTATTTACCCATAGTAATTAATGATTTTCTTATAATACCTTCTTATAAACCTTCAGATTTTATTTTATACGAGCGATAACATGACGGTCCTCAGGTAACGTCAACATTTCGTTTCCAATGACAAGCAAAAAAAACTTTTATTATTAAGTGATTAGAGAAAATCATTGTATTCAAGTATTTAAAAAACGAATTACCCTGATGCTTTCAGGAAAAGTTGCTGTGTGTGTCTTGAAAGTAAAGTGTGTTGCAAGTATGTTATCAAACCACACTACTTTAAGAAATATAAAAATAAAATGGTTATGTAGAATCGTTAAGATCCAAAATAGTACAAAAATTGTTATAATAAATATTTAAATTACAATCAAAATGACGCTTTGAAGGTTCATAAATCTGGATTTTTGTACCGACTCAAGGTATATGTAAAAACGGCCCTGATAATGTGTGAGCGTGTGAATATTTGAGCTAGGTAGTGAGAAGAGAACAGGCAATCTGGATCTGTTTTTGGAGAGTAGATAGCGGTACTTGACATACGTGAAATCGGGAAGTTTTATGGTTTTACGATTTTGACACACGGGAATTTTTTTAGAAATAGAAAATATGAAACTACCGTTTAAGTTATGTTATACAGGGTGTTTCAAAAAGGTATGTCATAAATTAAATCACGCATTCCGGGGACAAAAATAAATTGATTGAATCCAAAGTACAAAGGTGTACACAAAAAAAGTTACAGCCCTTTGAAGTTACAAAATAAAAATTGTTTTTTTTTGCATTATCTCCTAAGCTACTTGACATTTTGTAATAAAAATGGACAAGTTACTTTCTTGTTCTAAAAGCATTTTTCATACAAATGAAACAACAAAATCTAAGCGCACAGAAAAATTTTAAGGGGGGTGTGCATGTGCAGCCCTAAATCCCCCAAACTTTTGAGTACGTTCAAATCAAATAAATTTTGTGGCATCATTAGTTTAACACATTATTTTTAAAACTTTTTTGCCTCATCACTTTTTGGAAAAACTAGTTTTTTCCTAGTTGGCCATAAAATTACAATTAGTTTCTACGGATACAATAATTACAAACAGTTCCATCAATAATAGTCAATAATTTGAAACTATCATTTAGTTTGTGAATAAGATTAATATTCAAAATTTTAATATTACAATCGCCTACACATTTCAAGAAATGGCAGATATGCATTTAACTTTGGTTAAGTTGGATCAGATTAAATTATGATTTCAATAAACTATCGGGAATATCCTAGGTGAATGTCAAGGAAATAGTGCAGCAGTCGCAAGGCGTTATGCAGTAAAATACCCCAATATAAAATACACCCGATAGACGATTATTTCTGACCATTGATCGTCGTTTACGGGAAATGGGTAGATTCCAACCGCAAAATTTGCTGGCAATAGTGGTCGTCCAACTAGTCCCTGGAACAAGTACAAGGGTAATAGGTGCTCAACTAAATGTTCCTCACGTAAGGGTTTGGAGGCGTTTGAAGGATCAGCTGCTTAAACCCTATCACTTAACAACGGTTCAAGAGTTATTGGTTGAAGATTATCCTAAAAGGATTGGATTTTGCGATTGGTTGTTAATGGAAAATACTCGAAATGTTAATTTTATTAGAAATATTTTGTTTACCGACGAGGCTACCTTCAGTAAAAATGGAATAACAAACCATTATAACGAGCACATTTGGGTCGACGAAAATCCTCACGCCAAAAATACGACTCATCACCAAAGGACTTTCAAAGTTAATGTTTGGGCAGGAATTTTGGATAAAAATCTAATAAGCCAAATTTCTTCCCAACAATGTAAATGGTGATAATTATTTGCAGTTCTTGGCAAACGATTTACAAGAGTATTTGGAAGAAATTAATATTTCAATAAGGCAAAATATGTGGTTTCTACAATATGGCGCTCCACCGCATTACAGTAATAAAGTCCGGAAATACCTTTGAAGGCAGTATTCTGGTCGGTGGATTGGAAGGGGTCGTGACGCACCTATTTCTTGGCAACCCAGAAGTCCAGGTCTTAACCCCATGGGTGTTTATAAAATAGAAAGTGTATTCTGTAACAATAGAGGACGAACAACAATTGAGGGTTAGAATAATTGATTTTTCAGCGCATTCTGTTTTCCTTATTAGAAGTATACCGAATGTGTATTAAAGAAAATGGGGGTCATTTTGATCATTTATTGTAATATCATATTTATAGAGGTTATAGACATTTTTCGTACTTGTTAATTCATTTAAGCCATTTATTTAGTTGCACGTAATTTTTTAAAGGTTAATGAAAAGGGCCGTAACTCAATTAAAACTGTTTTTTAAAAAAAGTGATCAGATGCAAAATTTTTTTAAAAATATTGTGTTAAACTAATGATGGCCACAAAATTCATTTGATTTGAACGTACTCAAAAGTTTGGGGGGATTTAGGAAAAACGCTTTCAGAACAAGAAAGTAACGTGTTCATTTTTATTACAAAATGTAAGGTAGTTAAGGAGGTAATGCAAAAAAACAATTTTTATTTTGTAATTCAAAGGACTGTAACTTTTTTTGTGTACATTTTTGTACTAAGTTAAGTTGGATTCAATCAATTTATTTTTGTCCCCGGAATGCGTGATTTAATTTTTGACATACCTTTTTGAAACACCCTGTATAATATAACATATTGTAGAGTTGAAAATTCTCAGAATTCTTTAAAGAAAAATATATGAAAATATGTATGTTTTGCGAGACATGCCATTACGTTTTACTTTTATTATTCACTCGCATTATCCTTTTCTATTTGTTTTAAACGTTTCAACGTTTGGCATTTCTTTCCACAGGTAGCTCTAGCCTTCTCTGTGTTTATTGTTAGTTGTTGCCCTGGAAACCATCAGGGTCTTCTAACTCTAATGCCACAAATTGGTTGCATTGCTCCTGTAGTGACCCTTTCCCAAGTTAACATGTTCCTTTTCTAACTTTAAATATATATATATATATATATATATATATATATATATATATATATATATATATATATATATTTATATTCACCTTCATTAGGAACATGCTACAAAATTAATTTGTGTTAATTTTGTAGTATGTTCCCAATGGAGTTGAAAAAATAAATATCAACGAAATATCAAAATGATGAAATAAAAATGTAGTTTCAGTTTAACCCACAGACCGTGATCCCGACATTTCAACACGATTCCGCAGTGTTATACAACATACCTGTGTGAACAGAAAACTAAAAAAGGTATATCGATGGAAGGCAACCTTATATACGTATTTCTGACTATTGGTCGTCTTCAGTACGGTGCAGCCAAGTTAGAAAAGGAGCATGTTAACTTAAGAAAGGATCACTACAGGAGCAATGCGACCAATTTGTGACATTAGAGTTAGAAGACCCTGATGGTTTTCAGGGCAGCAACTCACAATAACCACATAGAAAGCTACAGCTACCTGGGGAAAGAAATGCCAAACGTTCAAACGTTTAAAACAAATGGAAAAGGATAATGCGAGTAAATAATAAAAGTAAAATAAAAGATAATAAAAAGAATGCAACCGTATATACGTATTTCTGACTATTCTTCGTCTACAGTACGGTGCAGCCAAGTTAGCCTTCCATCGATATACCTTTTTTGGTTTTCTGTTTTGCGAGACATTCCACTATATTTTACCTTAAATAGTTAACATCAAAGAAGTACTTGAGAATGACCAGGGAAAACCTACGTTTGACAGTTGGTTTTTTAACTGGTCATTGTCAACTAAGCAAACACCTCCACACAATGGGGCTAGCAGACGCACCTCTATGTAGGAACTGTGAACGAGAAGACGAAACTGTAGAGCATGTCCTATGTGAATGCCCAGAGTTATCGTTAATACGAGAGTACGCGTTCGGCGAGTCCTGGCCCACACCTGCCCACATAAGAGAGATGTCTTCTGGTGACTTCTGCACCTTTCTAGAAATGGCAGGATGGACAATGAGCTAAGGGTGACAGCTCCCTGGAAGGATGCACAATGGGTCAATTGTGGCCTAAGTGCTGTGAAACTTAACTCGCCCTCCCTACTCTACAGATACAGACACTTGATATGGATGAATTATTAAATTAAGAATAATAAGATATTAGATTTAAAATATGAATATTAAACAAGTTAGTTGCGTTATCGGTTAGTTATTATTCGATTATGTCTCGTATCGATTTTAAAAGCTCTGAGAAATTTGTAGAAAGTTAATTATTAAGGTCCGTTGTTAGTTAGTTCATCGAAAACAAAATTTGGAAAGTTTAAAGTCAATTTTGAGACTTAGGGGATTACGGTAATTTAGACAGGAGTAAACGATCATTGGTTAAAGAAATAAAGTGAAAGGAGAATTTTTGATTTAGGATGGATTGTTCGAAGCCGAGAAGGTGGTTATCTGTTGCAACTGTGAGAAGAAAAACATCCAATTCTGATAAGTGAACTAGTGCCGAGAGTCTAGGAGTCTAGGCAGACTAGGAATGATACATGATCTTCTTAAGGTGCCTTCTCCATTACTGAAGGTTGGCTATAACTACAGCAAATTGCTCTCTATCTTGAGCTGTTCTTAGTATCGAATGTGTGGCTATGCCTGTCCAGTCTCTTACATTCTTCAACCACGAGCATTTTCTTCTTCCTGGGCCTCTTCTTCCTTCCACTTTCCTTTTCATTATAAATCGTAGGAAGTTGTATTTTTCTCCTTTGTAAATATGTCCTAGAAAACTCGTTTTTCTGTTTTTTACAATATTTAGGAGTTTTCTCTCAGTACCCATTCTTCTTAGCACCTCGTTGTTGGTCACGTACTCTGTCCAAGAGATCTTCAGCATCCTTCGAAAAACCCACATCTCAAAGGCTTCTATACGCCTCATACTTGTAATTCCGAGAGTCCATGTTTCCAGTCCGTATAGCAATATGAAATAAATAAACGTTTTTACAAATTGGTATCGGATATCCAACGATAACGTAGAGTTTATTAGGAATTTTTTCATTCGCTGAAATGCGGACCTAGCATATTCTATACGAGCACGTATTTTGACCTCGTGGTCAAGATCATTTGTTATCCAGCAACCAAGATACTGGAATCTTTGTATTGGTTCTACATGTTTGTTATAGATACAAATATTAATATAGACATTTGGTGCACGTGTAACAGCCATTACTTTTATTTTATTTTTGTTTATATTTAGGCACAAGCTATCTCCCTCTCTGGTTATGACATTCAAAAGTCGCTGTAAACCCTTAGCACTGTCCGCAATAATGACGGTGTCGTCTGCGTATCTTAAGTTGTTTACGTATTCTACCTTGATTTTTATTCCTTCTTCAATATTTTCGAAGGCATTTTAAAAGATCTTTTCGGAATATATATTGAATAACAGTGGAGAAAGTACACAGCCCTGACGAACTCCTCTTTTTATTTGCAATTCTGCTGTCAGATGATTGTCTATTTGGATCGACGCCATTTGATCCCAATATAGTTTTTTAATAAGTGCTACAGTGTTATGGTCTATACCATGTTGTGTTAGGGTTTCTATGAGTTCTGTGTGTTTTACTCGATCAAACGCTTTTTCGTAGTCGACAAAACAGAGAAGGCCAAATAATGCCTCCCTTGTACCAAGCCCCATACCAAATCCAAATCGATTGTCGCTCAGGTTTCTTTCGCATTCTCTGTATATTCGTTGGTGTACAATTTTGAGTAAAATTTTCAGAAAATGGTACATGATACATGCAATAATTTTCCAAGGTATTTTAACATATTATTTAATTATTGCATTGAACAAATTTGAATTTTATTTATTTCCTTCTACTCCTTTATTTTTAGTGAACATTAGACAAAGGTATCTATGAACTCAGATAAGAAGCCTGATATAAAATAAAAAAACTAATTAATAATTTGGCGTCTGTAATTATAATTAGCCATATATCTTAATTACAAAATTTTTGTCTATTTCATTTTGTGTGTTTTAATATTATTAAAATTTATTAAAATACGAATTTTATTTAATTTTTAAATATATTTCAAAATCAAACTAAAAATATACATGTATAGTATTAGCCCAGTCTGGTTATACACAAATCATCGATTTCACGGCAAAATGTTTCGCAGATATCTGAAGCTTTTAAGACAGGTGGGGGTTACTAGGTGACGAATAGATAAAAAGATACTCACTCCTATTTTTACCTTGCGTTTTTTTTAAACAATAATTTATGGTCAGAATTTGATTTTTTATCTATAAGTTTTTCTCTTATAATTTAAATAAACAATATTTATACCATTTTTTTATATCAAGAATATCTTTATTTTCCCGTTTTTTCAACTAAAATTGATAAATAATTTACAGGGATATTTAAAAAAAACCAGTTTTTTTACACTAATTTATAAATTTAATTAATTTTTTAATAACTTGTTATGTTATAAAATGTTACTAATACATTTTAACATTGAGGAATTACCGTCCTTTAAATTTGTGCCAAATTTCCCCCCGATCGGTCAAATAGTTTAAAAGTTATTCAATTTGTTTATCCCTGGGACCAATTATTTAAATAATTGAACTTGCCCTATGAATGATACTAGACACATTTAACAAATTTCATAGGATTCTTTAAGACTTATACTATCTCAGAAGTTAAATGTATATTGCGTTTTCGTCGAAATTATTTACAAAATAAACGTTTGAAAAAGGAGTATGTTTTTACTTATAAACAATTGTAATAACTTCTATATTTTTCAAGCTACAGACTTGTACGTACAACCATTAGATAGCTGGTAAAAAAAACTTACATTAAACAAAAAAAACAAACCTTCTATGAACAATAGGAACGAAGTTAGCGACAATTTTTTTGTTAATTATATCTACATTGTTTATAAACATTAAGAAGTAAAATTTGCACAATTTTTGAATAAGAATCTAAACTTTATATTGAATTTTATAGCTATAAAATTCATCTTATTTTTCGAAACTTAAAACCTTTCGAAACGAAGTTACTTTCGAAAGATCGACATAGGAAAGTGGAGGGGAAACTGTTTTAGCTCCTCGCTGCAAAATTTAATATTATGGTTACGGATTTATCATTCAAAAGCTTCAACAGTTCTGTAGGAATTTCATCAGGTCCATTTGCTTTTCCATTTTTAGCGTTTCTTATTGCGTATTCTACTTCTTCTTTCAATATGTCTGGCCCAGTTGCATTGATTATCTGAATTAAGTTGCTTCTATTGTCTTCAAATAATTCATTCAGGTATTCTGTCCATCTTTTTATTTTATTCTCTATATCTACAATAAGATTTCCATCTCTGTCTTTAAGTTTACCTATTTGGCATTTCTTTATGCTTCCTGTTATCTCTTTTACTTTTTTGTGCATATTGAACGCATCGTACTTTTTCTCATAGGTTTCCATTTCTTCACATTGTTCTTTAATCCACTCCTCTTTGGCTTCTTTTATTCTCTTTTTTATGTGTTTATTTATTTCTTTGTATTTGTCTGGGTAATTCTTCATCTTTCTTCTTTGTTCCATCAAGTCTAGTATATCTTGTGTCATCCACCCCTTACTCTTTGTTGTTGTTTTTGTAAAATGTTTCTTTCCTGCCGTTTGTATAGCTGTATTTATGTACTTTAATTTTTGGTTAACGTTGTTTTTATCGTTAATTTGTTGCTGCACTGAACGGAGGTTTTCATTTATTTTTTCTTCTGTTTCTTGTCGTATATTTTTGATTCTAAGTTTATTTAAATCTAGTGCCTTTCTGTGTGGTCTTCTAATCTTTGTTGGTCTCGCCTCTATCACAGTAACTACCGGGTTATGATCTGAGCCTATTTCCTTTTCATCTATTCATAGTAAAATATGTAACATAAAATATATATCAAATAAGTAACATATTTAAAATCAATAAAAATATTAATAAAAAATAATAAAAATGGTACTATTCTTGTACCTATATATAGTTTTTATTTTATAATCAAATACCTTTAAAAAGTGCTAACTCATTTTAAATTTTGGTAAAATAAACAAGCAACTCACTGTATCCCCCATAACAATAGATCAAATAACGTCGAAATTAAATTTAATATAAGGATCCTCAATAACACATTAACACAATAGTTGTATCAACAACCATTGTAATATTTAAGAAAGAGAATCACCTCTTTAACCTCCTTATATAACAGAATGTTTACTACAAGTTGCTACAACTAAAGGTAGACCACATGTTAGTGGGTGCAACGTGCAATTATGGGCACATGTGGCACTTTAAAAGATCTATTTTTATAGCGATGCATTTCATTTGATCCAACATTTGGCATCCAGCTCGGTGTCGATCGAAGAGAGAAGAGGGAAAGAGAAGGAGATAGTTCCTTGACGTTAGCGAAAACATATCCACCGCGCACAAGACCCATATGGTCCCTAGACACGACTCTTCGTAACCCAGATGATTCGTCTGGTTTTTGGGTTTTAAGAAGAGAGAAGTGACTTGAAAATTGGGTAATTTATTCTAATATGCATGGGAAACACAAATTTTTCGGAGATCTTAGGAAGAACATGTGGTTGTTAGAGTATTTTAAGATTTGAAGTAATTATAGTATACAGGATGGATATATCATCCACAAATATACACGTATATACACGTATAGATAGACATTTGGAGGCAATTAATATATTTGTGATGAAAATACAAGCAATAAGAATAATAAGTTCAAAACTGTCAAACTTTATAGAACATAAAATATAAATAGTATACATCTAATGTGATTATCACAAAAAATACTTATATTTCGGACAGTCATTTACTTCTTTAATTAAAAACTGTCCTTTCAAAGCCCGCAAATCAATTAAAAATCTTTTTGACGCCTCTGCTGACTTTATACATATTTGAGTAATTTTTAAAATTCTTGTCTACAAACAAATTATAACAACCTTATATACAGTTCTATTTGATACTATGGTACCTTAGATGTCATATTAATATTAATTTAAATGTATATATCGCCTTTCGGCGATAATAGTGAGACAACTCAAAAAGACGCTTTTCGAGAAAATCGAGTTGCAAGTTTTCGGCATTTTGCACAGCTATTGTATGCTTTGGTTTGTATTCGTTTTTAACTAAAACTATGTCCTTTATTTCAGTAGATATCAAAAATTGCTTTTCAGTTCATTTTGGCAATCATTTAGTACCACTTGAATTATCATGAGATTGCAAGAATTATTTCAGTATTATGAAATATCCACTAATTCCGATCTCCCATTTAGAGAGTAATAGCATAAAACCAAATAATAAATAAAAAGTAGACGGTAGTTTAATAGTTTTATTAAAAAGTAAAATAGTTCACAAAATTTTTTCCACGCATCAGAAAAATGATGTGTAATGAATTAGGCCAGTACACAGACTTGGTTACTAAAAACAACACTATGAGCTCTATGTTTTACTTTTTTTGTTAATTATTAAGTAAGTTTTTGTAAAAATTGTGGTAGGTGGAGATTAGAATGTCTGGTTAGAGACATCGAATCGTTTTTCTTTTTGGCAGATATTCCCAACGGTTTGTCATAAGCCTTTTTCTTGAACCAGTTTTTTATTACAGTAATTTTATCAGTAGTAGTGAAATAGTCATTATTCTTGCACAATTTTCGCTTCTTCTGATTCTATTTAGCGAAAATACCAACAGTCTTTAAATTCATCCAAATACGATAATTTGTAAAGAAATTTATAAGGTTTCTCTCTGACAATTTTCACTATTTTAATATCTGAGAACGAAAAAGTGTTAGAATCAATATTTTTGTTGTAATTTGTGCCGATTTCTCCTGCCAAATCCTTGAAATCAATAAAATCATTGTATGAAAATTCTCGTACACGGTACAGTGGAAAGGTTTTCTTCGCACTTTTCATTAGCTGGTAATACTGGGCCGGCACATAAATGGGTAGAGTTTTGCGAGTCCTCTTTAATTCTGCCTCACTAATTGCATGAACCAAATCACCCTCGTTTTTAGTGTGCCCGGAGATCAGATATTTATGGGAGATGCTTTTGCTATTATTGAACTGTGTAATGGCGTACATGTACATGCTCAACAAAAATTTGTTTTTTTGTTGTTGCACCAGCAGTTGTTGGTGAAGAAAATGAACTCTATATATCCTTATGCGCTCAAAGCTATCTCTTCAATAAATTTAAAAATACATGTAGCTATTTCATTGGCACCTCTGTGGGCATCATCCTCGTACCAGACATGCAAATAGCTTGTTTTGTCTTCCAAACACAATTAGGTTGTATGTAGAGAGTTTCGACTTGTAATAAAACATTAAAACTTCTCTCTTAGGACTAGGCAATGCTGCTTTTAAATCATATGTTGCTACGATGACATCCGCTGGCAATTGAGTTTTATCAAGTTTTGAAACACTGTGCAAAATTGACACTGGTCTTTTTTGGGAGTAAAAAATGATAAGTTGTATTTTTGATTGAAAATACGTAAAAACGTCGTCTGATTTGCGAAATGTTTGCCTTGTTGTCTGCATTTCTCAACGTAGTCACAGATTTGCGTTATTGACTTATCTCCTTCGATAAACTGCCTTGTGGTGTTAACCCTTGTACAGTACTTCTCCACTTTTTGGATAGAATCAATGTGTGCTCTGATGTCGTTCTTAATAAAAACATCAACTACTTTTCCATTAGTGTGTTTACCACGCTGGTCTGGCTGAATGAAACCAGCTTCGTTATTAAAGAAAACTCGTCGAAATTGCGCGTTTACTGATTCCCAATGTAGCCATAAAAAAAGCCTTACATACTCTATGTAGCAAATTATTTGCTTTAAAATAGAATGCAATATTAAATTTTTTAGTATTTCCTTTAGCATAACGATATTAAAGTTTTATTTCAGCTGAGTGACGAACCACAAAATCTCGCTGCTTCTCTATACTGCCAAGTTCCCAGTATCGATTAAATAAAGACATCCGTATTTCTTCTGAAAATTTAGAAGGGCAGTTGTGTTAACAATTTCTGCAAGGAGGTCTCATTGCTTTACCGATTTTGTTAGATTTCCGAGAAGTATATTCCTTACCTGAATTACGAAGCTGTTTAGTCTTGTTACTTTTCCACTCCGATGTACAGGCAACTCGTTTTTTCCCCTTCTTGTAGTGAATCCGGCTTCGTTTTCTGGTGAAATATTATTCACATCAACCAGAACTTTAGTTGCTGGACAAATTTTATGATTTTTTTTGAGCTTACTTTCTTTAGATCATCTGATTTCTTTTGCTTGCAATTTCCTCAACCGATTCATGTTAACTCCATGCATTTCATCACTGCTGGGGGACGTAACGTAGGCCGATACATCGAAATCTGGATCTTTTATTGAATCGTCATCTCAGAAAGTTATACCTATATCACTACTTGTGGATTCGTTATCCAGATTTTCAATCCTGACTTCAGCATTGTGTGTGGGTTCAGAACATGCTAAAGTACTTTTATTTGAACGAGGTGAGGTTTGGGTGAACTTTTGACATAATATGGTTAAGCCTTCATCAGTCATTATAGTTGAGAAGTAATCATATAAGGGGTTCCATACACTTACATTATCGATCTTGCGTGATGCTGCATTATTAGGTTCTGAATCTAGATTCTCCTTTTTATTCTGAGTAGTCAACTCATTGAAGAATGATAACGGTCTACATAATGATATTATAATATGAATGAATAATATTTATCAGAATGTGAACATTGACCTATTCAGAGATTATATTACGATATTATTGCATTAGTGCCAAACATTACCGCCGTGTTGAAATTTATTTTGGAATTGTAATGTGTGTTTTTAGTTTCAAAAATTTATTTAATACCTTAATCTTTGCCCGAAAGTATTTGCAAAATTGCACCAAATTGCTATGTTTTCGTAATTATAACATTTTTGTTAAAAATATACCTAGGTAAAATAATTCTTTAGTTATGACGAAATTAAAAATATCACATAGTGAATAATACATAAATATACAATACTTACTTCGTAGACTGAATTAATGGACATCTCTAAAACAGTACAAAACAGTGTGACTACTCAAAATGTAGAAGCAAAGTTGAAGCATATACACTGAGACCTCTGATGTTGGTAGTTCATTATCTTCAGTTTTAGCATATAGGGATCAAAAGTAGTCTGCCCATGTTTCCTTCTGAATGTGTTTTGTTTTTATTAGTTCGTTCATCTATTTTCTTTGTCCTCTGATCATTCTTCATATTGCTTTTTGTGTTCCTTAGAAGCTGTGTTCCATTTGTTTTGAGAAGCTCTGCCAGTGTTCCCTTTTTATGTATCTAACTAAAGTATTTATTTCATTTTTGATTATTTCTTTATAGTGGTTGTATGCCTGTTATGTTTGTTATGTTATGTAATGTATAAAGGCTTTCTTCTTTTCTTCACATTTTATCTAAACTTTCTTTTTAAACCACGGAGTTTTCTTCTTGATATATTAGTGTACATTACTTTCCTTTCTCCAAGTGATTCTGTTGCTGCATTAATTATGTTATTTTTGAGTTTTTCCCAGCTTTCCTCGATGTTATCGTTTTCTGATATTTCATCCCCAGCAATCTTCTGTGATATTCTTTTTTTATATAAGTATTCCGTGGATTCCGTATTTAGTCATTTGACTCTGATTTTTTTGTGTTGGCGTCGCTCTCTTGGGTATGAATTTTTTCATTGAATGCGATATATATTTTGCTCTTATTAATTGGTTTAATTTGATAGCAGGGATCAGTAGAAAATTTATTGTGGTGAAAATGCAGCCTGAGAATTGATAGTTTATATCTCCCATTGACAAAATAATGAAATCCAATTTTGGAGGAATACGTTGTAATGAGTTGGTTACATTTTAAAAGAGTACCTAGCTCTTTTTAATACTGATTTTCTTTTTTACGAAATTGATTTTTCTAAGAAAACTGTCTTTGCGTGTTAAATCCTCAAACATTTTTCTACCTGCATTTTATGAGAATTCTCCAATGATTAAAATATCCAAATTTATTAACTTAATGCAGCTTCTACGCATTCGTCATCCGACGGATTTTGCACTGAGCGTCCACTTAATATCTACCGTTTGTGACGTCAACAAGTCGGTACAGTCTGCGAAACATTTTTTGTAAGTACGAACCGCAAAGGAGAGTCATTTCCAAATTTGCAAATCTGTGTTGTGTACCTATATTAAACATGAAGTTTAAATCGAATTTGAAGGGAAAAGTTTTAAATAATCAGACACGGGAAGTGATAGCAAATGTGATTCATTTTATGAGAAAGGAAGCCAAAGACAATAAACCGTGTAGAGATTTGAAAAAGTACAGGAGCGTGTGGTATTGGCAATAGGTGTTAGTTTAAGCAGCGTTCAAAAAATTGCTCGGGAAATGCAATTAATTGAAGACGGTGAATGTTCCTCATTTGTAACTCTAAACAAAAAGAGAAAAAAAGGCGCTTCAAAAACGTGCTTGGACGATTTTCATATAGGGCATCTTCGACGTTATATAATGGATTTTTGTATAACACAAAAACAAGTGCCAACTGTGAAACGCATACACAGAACATTTGCAGAGGAGTACAACTACTCAGGTTCTATAGAAAGCCTACGAACAGTAATTAGAAAGATGGGATTTCTTTGGCGAAAAACCAGAACTCATAGAAAATTAATAATGGAAAAGCCCAATATTCAACAGCTTAGACTGAATTTCTTACGTAGTATGAAACGTTACAGGAACGCAAATCGCCCAATTATATACATGGATGAAACATACGTCCATTCATCTCATACCTACCAAAAGAGCTGGTCTGATAGTTCAAACAAGGGCCTATAAAAACCAGTATCTAAAGTACAGATGCTTGTGATAGTGCATGCTGGAGGTGAAAGTGGTTTTGTTAATAACGCTTATCTGCGCTAGAAATCTACTATAAAAACAGGAGATTATCATAATGTAATGAACTACGACAATTACAAAAAGTGGCTTTAGAATAAGCTGATACCAAATTTGCCCCCGAACAGCGTTTTTGTGGTTGATAATGCACCGTATCACAACGTACAAACTGAGAAATGTCCAACTATGTCTTTCAGAAATGCAGAAATGCAGCAGCGGCTGACAACTCGAAATATTTTGTTTACAGATGAAATGTTGAAATTGAACTATTATTATAAAATTACACAAACCTCGCTTTAAAACGTATGAAATTGACAAAATACTCGAGGATAAAGTATATTCAGTGTTACGGTTGCTCCCGTATCATCCGGATTTGAATCCTATAGAATTAGTATGGGCTTCTATGAAGAAATGGAGCCAACCGACCCAGCTAGAAAAACGCTCCTTGATAGACCTATTGGTCAAAGAAGAAGAGGAAGACCCAGAACAAGATTCCTAGATAACATCGATGAAGACATGAGAAATATGGAAATACGTGCTTGGCGGAGGAAGGCGATGGATAGGGACGACTGGAGAAAAATTCTTGGGGAGGCTAGGACCCACACAGGGTTGTAAAGCCAAAATGATGATGATGATTCTATGAAGAAATGTGTTGCTAAAAAAATGTTAGTTTTTATTTTAAATTAGCGGAAAGTTTGTGTGATGAATTTTTTAATTCGTTTTTAGTCAAAAAATGGATAGTTATATGGCACAACAGCCAGCTTTTGACACCGTGGTGGATCAAATAATCATAAATGTAGGTGTCGATAGTGACAGTGATTCAACTATATAATACTAAATATCTCATTTTTTTTAACTCCGCCATTGCCTGGTTCCAAGTCCAGGATGAGAAAGGAGGAGGGTTGTGCGTCGGGCTAACAACCCAACCAAATATTTTGGTATGGTATCGTCAAGATGCCTCGGAACTGGACTGAATAAAACGATGACGTTAAATGCTATGTAAATGAATACGAGAAAGGTTATATTATAAATATCTCGTTTTTTACCATTCTATTTTCGTAATTTTAAATATGTACACATACACAGTTCTCTGTAAATTGACCTGTTCTCAGAGTTTACACTTTTTTCATACTTTGGGTAAATATTCAAAGATAAAGGCTGCTTTTAACAAAAATTACTGGTATAATACAAAGATACCATATTTATGCTTCACCAGAACCAAACATATAATTTCTATTATAATAGTATTGCAGTAGACGATTTTATTACTACTTTATTACCCTACTGCTTACGCCCTTTTTCTCGGAAACCTTTTGGTTAATATAATGGTAACATAAATAAATTATAAACGATCAATATAAAAATATAATTTTTGGTTTATAATGCCATAATTTATAGCAACACAAGCGGTTTTTGTTGGATCAATTTTTTTACACCTCACTTTGTAGAACAAATACCACAAATATATTGAAATATACTGAAGAAAAGTAATAACAGTAGTAATAATTGTGTACGGGACCTATTAGAAACTATTTAAACTTCACATTTCTATATTTGTGTCCCCGATTGTACCTATAATATTTTAAAGTTCATCCGCGCGTACAGGCTATCTTTTCCTCTGGAGTGCGTTCTCATCTCATTGTTCGCGCAGGCAGTTAGAATTTCAGACTTTCAGCTATTTTTGGTGAACTGTACTACTCTCAGGTCTCTGTTTGAATCAGATGATGAATAAAAAGTGTAAAATATGTTACAAAAAAATTGTTTCTATATTTTGAGCATTTGTATTACTTATAGAGTTACTTATGTCTCAATATTACGGCATTTTAAAATTTTTTTAACAACCCTCTGCCAAAATCCGGTCCTGTAAGAAAAGCACAGCTCAAAATGTTAACTAACGTAATAAAGTATAAGCATAAACAAACTGAATAATATTTGATGTTTAACTCTATCTATACATAGAGTACGTTTTTTTTTTCAAGTAAAAATATTTCAAATTGAATATGTCAATAGTAAAGTTTTAGCACTTGGACCCCTTGATATCTAGCCCCCTCAATTAGTCTAATTTATATAAATGACATACTCTTTAGTCATAAACGAGAATTCTCTCATTGATTTTTCATTTTTTATTATCCATTTCTGTCAACACAATTGATGGTTTTTCCACACAGTATATAAAAACCTGCTTACTTTTATATTTATACCCTGTTATCATAGAAAACATATACATATTCATAAATATTTTGTCTTTCTAAATGTAGTTCATAAATATTAATATTCCAATACCGATATAAGTTCAAAATTCAATCCCAATTTAAATATAAAAAGAAATCAAATCCCAACACTTTTCGTACATGCCCTTTTTATTTTAATAAAGTACATCCATATATCCGCGAGTCACAGCGAGGGTCACAGGATATTGTAAAATAAATTATTTTTACCTGTCGAGACCCCAATTCCCCTACAACCATTCGCATACAAAAACTTTCTACTTTTTGCTACAAAACTAACAAAAAGCCCTTATCCCAAATTTTTTACCTTATTCTGTAAATCTGAAAAAATCCGTTATTTCTTTTGTACTTCCGGGAGCATTATTTTAAGATTTATTTTAAAATATAGGGAGGAGGCTTGCGCATCTATCGGTAAATCTCTTTTGTTCGAATATTTTTCCGAATTTAATTTTAAAGAATTTGGTGGGGATGTATTTTAGAAATATAATTTGAATTGTCATGGGTAACACAAATCCAAACTATTAAACTACAAAAATTAGTTCTAACTGAACCTATATTCTCCTGTTAAGAAACGAGTACCACGAGTAACTCTCATTTGAATGTGTTTCAAAAACACATTTGAATACAATATGTAATATCATAAAAAAGTATATTAGTCCGGGTAGTATGGGCGCACTGGCTAGGAAAAATATTCTCATTTCATATTTTTGCACAATCTTACTTTAAATAGTCCCCTTATAAAAAAAATGTATGTTAAACAGAGAAAATGGTGGTCAAAAATAGTTTAAACAATTTTTTTAAACAAATTGTAAAATTTAATTTTTCATCCTAAAATACATCGTTTTCGAGTTACAAACAGTTTAAGGTATGAGAAAACGTAAAAATGCTCGATAAATCAGTAAAAAATTAATATTTTTAAGTTTATGTGTGTGTGTGAGAATATGGCTTGGCAGCAAGTCCGTGAGCCATGGATTTTGATTTGTTATTTTATTAGCATATTTTAATTTTGTTATATATCTATCACTGTTTCATTTACATGGCAATATTTATTTCTTTCAAATAATTCATAAGTAATTTAATTGTTATCATATCATGAAAACTTAGTAAATACTCTGTAGTAATTAGAAAACATACTTGTTGAAGACTGTGATATTATTGGTCTTTATATCTCTTGTTAATTTTTCATTGATACTAAAAATATTTTCACCTTCCTCAAAGACTGAAAACTGGAAACTTGATTGGAAACTTGAGTGAACCCGCACAAGACGCAGTTGCTAAATGGGAAGAAATAAAAAGAGCTGTTGAAATGACAAACAAGACACTTCTGTTACAGGAGCGCGTAAAGAAGAAAGAATGGATGACGGATGAAATCCTTGATATGATGGAAGAAAGAAGACAACACAAATGCAAAAATCAAGTGAAGTATCAAGAAACAAGTCACAATATAAAAACAAAGATAAAGGAAGCGAAGGAACGCTGGCTGAAGGAGAAATGCGATGAAATCGAAGAGTGCGACAGAAGATATGACTACCACAACATGCACAAAAAGATTAAAGAATTAACAACTAAAAAGAAAACCAATAATCCCCACCCGACACTAATAGACGCAGACGGTAACCTTATATCAGACGACTTGAAGCTCATTGACACATGAAAAGATTACGTAGAACGACTTTTTAACGATAAACGCAGAGCGACAGTGGACCAAGATGACGACATGACTGGACCCGAAATACTAAGGTCTGAAGTGGAAAAAGCCATTTCATGGCTAAAAAACGACAAAACACCAGGTCCCGACAACATACAGAGCGAGATCATAAAACTCCTATGCGAAACGGATGACCACTTCCTCGATTTTCTGACAGGCCTTTTTATCACCTTTTACGACAAAGGGGAGATTCCGGAGGAATGGCTTCGATCGACCTTTGTAGCCATACCTAAAACACCAAGTGCAAAACACTGTGATCAACACCGCTTAATAAGCTTGATAAATCACATTACCAAAGTTTTCACCAAGATCATACACAATAGAATATATAACAAATGCGAAGCAAATATATCGGAGTCACAGTTCGGATTCCGAAGCGCATTGGGCACAAGAGAGGCGATCTTCAGTCTGCAAGTTTTAATTCAAAGATGCAGAGACATGCACAAGGACGTCCACTTGTGCTTCATCGACTTCTCCAAGGCGTTTGACAAGGTCAAACATGATAAACTCATGGAAATGCTCAGGAAGATGCATATTGATGGCAAGGATCTGCGCATAATAACCAGTCTCTATTGGGACCAAAGTGCTGAGATAAAGATGGGCAACTTACACAGTGGGAAGATAGATATTAAAAAGGGTGTACGACAGGGATGCGTCCTCTCGCCGCTCCTGTTCAATATATACTCTGAACAAATCTTCAGAGAAGCACTGGGAGAAGTTTCGGAGGGTATCAAAGTAAACGGAGAGGTAATCAATAATATTAGATATGCTGACGACACAGTTATTATCGCAAATGACTGCAACGAGCTTCAAAGACTCATGCAAAGCATACACACAGCAAGTCAAGAATATGGTTTAGAACTCAATACAACCAAAACTAAATGCATGCTCATCAGCAGAACACAACAACCTCCGATGCAATTGACATTAAACAACCGAAAAATAGAACAAGTGGAGACATACACATACCTTGGAACCACAGTCAACACAAAATGGGACCAGTCAACAGAAATAATATCACGAATTGAAAAAGCACGAAACGCGTTCAACAATATGAAAAAGTGGTTCACAAGCAAAATCTCATTGGAACTAAAATTAAGACTGGTCAAGTGTTATGTCTTCCCGATCTTGTTCTATGGAGCAGAGGCATGGACCACAACGGAAGCCACCCTGAAGAAACTAGAATCCTTTGAGCTGTGGATATATCGCCGTATTCTTCGGATATCCTGGACAGACCACATCACTAAGGTGGAAGTAATGCAGAGAATAGGCAAAAGCAAAGAAATAATCTTCACCGTAAAGAAACGGAAGCTTGAGTACTTCGGACATGTCATGAGGCATACTAAGTACCGGCTGCTACAGTTAATAGTCCAAGGAAGAATCGACAGTAGGAGGGGACCGGGAAGAAGACGACACTCATGGATGCATAACCTGCGACAATGGTTCGGACTAACATCGACCGAACTGTTCAGAGGTGCCGTAAACAAAGTCAAAATAGCCTTGTTAATAGCCAACGTCCGAAACGGATAGGGCAAAAGAAGAAGAAGAAGAAAGACTGAAAGATATTATCAAAATCTAATATTTTACTTTGCATACAAAAAGAAGCTACGCACAAGCCACGAAGGCGGCAACAGCTGAAATCACCAGAAACACTAATGAAACAGAGCAAACCTTCGAAACTGCAAACTTAATCGCCACTCTTAACGAACAGCTACAAAACTTTGTATGCATGTTCGAAAAAAATGACAAATGTCGTCAGTGCCCTAGGAAATTTTGGTCAACAGTGATCATCGGCCAGGAGAGAGATTTACGAATATGGTCAGGGAACTCAGAAGGGCTGAGAACTAAAACTAACATCTTGAATGAGTTTGCAAAACAGACCCGAATTAGATATCATAGCTTTACAAGAAACCAAACTGACGGAAAAAATAAAAACCAACTTTCCGTGCTATGATATCTATAGAAAAGATCACAGGGCATTATCAGGAGGTACAGCTATTCAAGTGAAAAAAGAAATAAAACATCAGCTAATTTCTACACCAGATGATTTGGTCACTACGGAAGCCACCATAGTGAAGATCATAACGGAAAACAATACGCTGAAAAAATTGTTTCAGCCCATGTTAGACCGCAAGACGCTATCTTTAATGAGGACCTGAATATCATTTTTGAAACAAAGGAGCCCACTGTCATCATAGATGATCTAAACGCTATATCGCCCATTTGGTTCGACAGGACAACAAATCGGAACGATAGACTATTGTGTGGCTATCTTGAAGACAAAAACAACACCCACGTAACAGGTCTAATGGAACCAACATGCTTCCATGGAAGAGATAGACCGCCTACTTACTTGCACATAGCGATTCTGCATAATGTGGAACAATAACATGAAATATTTTTAGTAAATGAGAGCGACTCTACTCACAACCTAATCGTATTAACCCTGGGATCGATAGAAAGAGACCATCTGCAACCCCATAAGAAGAAAAGACTAAGTTGGCCAAACTTCAGAAGAATAGTGAGCGAAAATATTGGACCAATATCAACTACAAACAACATAGCTGAACTAGAAGAAAGTATGGAAAAACTAAAAAACAATCCAAAATACTATTGAGGCCAACTCCCAACTAGAAGAAGTAACAACACAAAAAGAGAGGTTCAGAGACATCTGCAATCACTGAAAAATCTAATTCAGGAAAAAACAGGAAAAAAAGAAGAGCCAACAGAACGAGAACCCTACAAGACAAAAGTAATTGCTAACAAACTAAATAGGAAAGTTAAAAAAACAACTACAAGC
This sequence comes from Diabrotica undecimpunctata, assembly GCF_040954645.1. Classification (NCBI taxonomy): domain Eukaryota; kingdom Metazoa; phylum Arthropoda; class Insecta; order Coleoptera; family Chrysomelidae; genus Diabrotica; species Diabrotica undecimpunctata. The sequence continues at coordinate 43,935,945 of NC_092806.1, forward strand.
ACATAGAAACAAAAGCTGGGAAACATGCAAGAGCTAAACCCTAACAAATTGGCGTTCTAGAAGCTTTCAAAACTTTTGCGAAGGGACAAAAAACCAATTCCACCAGAAAGAAGAAGAAGAAAAGGCTGACGTGCTAAAAAAAATATCTAGAATCGGCATGTAGGAACAACTACCATCCCTACAAGATCTAGATTTCACAAAAGAAATAGAAAGAAGAGCAAGAAATCTAAGAAAAAGAAAAGGCAGAATAGGTATTGCGCATACCTCCCCGGAAGGGATAAAACAATTGATCAAGATGACCAACGCAAAGAAAGCACCAGGACCAGACAGCATCAAAAACAGCGCTCAAGAACCTGCCAGCGAAAGTGATAGTATATATTACCAACATTATCAATAATATGCTAAAATTAAGATATTTCTCATATAGACGGAAAGAGGCTCATGTTATGATAATCACATTTTCCTGAAAACTAGAGAAAACGGGTCCTTTCCACAAAATTATAAGCCTATAAGCTAATTTTCATCAATAAGCAAAATTGTAGAAAAAGTGATACTAACCAGGCTGAAAGAGGAATCCGTAGCAATAGGAACAATGTCTGAAGCACAGTTTGGATTCAGAACAGAACACTCATGCGAACTACAACTACTGCAGTTAACTGATAACATAACGAAAGGCTTCAATGAAAAGATGTATATATCTGCTGCTGTAAGGCGATGACATGTCTTCTTGCATCCTACATGGAAAAAATGAGGTTCCGAGTCCGGATAGGCTCAATCCTGTTCGGAGTCGGAATCATTAAGGCTGGAGTTCCGCAGGGAGCGGTGCCGTCGCCTTATCTGTACACCATCTACACAGTCGACACTCCAATCGAACCCAGATCGTTATTGAGTTGTTACGCAGACGACACTGCAATAGCAGCATGTAGTATAAATCCTGACCTAGCTACATGTTACCTACACAGAGCTATAAATCGCATATAAGCCTGGTGATCTTGAGAATATAGATAAATAGAGATCTAATGTTACTCAACACTCAAATAGAATGGACCAGCCAAGCTAAATACCTAGGCATAACGCTTGACAAAAAACTGACGTTTACAGAACATGTAAACCAAACGGTTTACAAAGTCAACGCATCTAGGAGTCAATTCTCTTCGCTAATATGCCGGAAAGTAGGCTGAGGTTCAAAACAAAGATTAGAGTTGCAAACAGCATTATCCTGCCAACATTAGAATATGCCCCTACAGCATGAGGACAAAACATGAGACCTGCAAAACAAACAGAAAGAAGATTAAAACAGTCCAAAACTCCATAATCAGAGAAGCGCTGAGAATACTAAAATACGTACTGTTAAGGTACGTATATAGAGAACCTAATCAAAAGAAGATACTACGAAAAATGAACGAGAGAGCATACGAGATTTTCAACGACCTCAGAAACCATCACAACAGAATATTAAGAGAGTTGACAGACTATGATAAAAACCTAAGGACGGTGCACAGACAGCCCAATCAACAACTAGCAGGATATAGATTAGACCAGCAGGATCTAAAAATACTGAGACAGCCATGCAATAGTTAACACAAACGGTGAAAGAAAGCCCAAAAAACCTCCAGAACAATATACACAGGGTGTTTGATAATATACACCTGGTAATGCACACCTTACCTCACTCATATTTTTTAGCATTTAAGTAAACATATACAGGGGGTGTGTGAGAGCACTATACACTTTGGAATGCACAGCTCATTATATTTCTCGTATAATATAACTTGAACCAGGTAAAGACAGACTTATAAACTACCAAACAATTTAAACATTTTTAAAACACATAGCAGTGGCTATACCGCTCTGAGGAGACCTAAAGAGGTCGAAATACGTATAAGCGACTTGTCGCTGCCCTGTATCGAAACAAGAATCTAATACCGTCATTATGTTTTATTACTTTACTCCGTTTGGAGTACCAGAAACTGAATTCACTGATTTACTTCAATTTTAGATTCCCTTGCCGAGTAATTTATCAAGCTGTTTGCCTTGCAAGTTTTAGAAGGCACAGTGGTAAAAATTTGAATTCGGTTTCGCCAGGTAGAAATCGTTTGATTTCTCATTTTGTTTAGTTTTAAAACACTGTAAAGAAATGATTTTAAATCTTTTAAATTACAAAAATAATTAAGATAACGCATTTTAGTATGAATATCTTATAAAACAAATTGGGATGACAGGTACTTATAAAAACAAGTATTTTATTCAATGGAATATGGGGAAAAAATTACAGTTATAGATCTTGTCCACCCTAATTGTATGTTTAAGAATGTAAATATATTTATAATTTTTATTTTCATTAACTAAATACAGAACAAAGTAGTATGTGGGTCAAAAACAGCTTGAAGGCGCGTAAGATTGCACAAAGAAGTAGTTTATGTTGGCGCGGCCAGCAATTTTCGTTTGTCACTTTTGCTCATTATGTTGATTAAAAAATAATTTTGGGGAAAAGAGTAAATATAATTACAGAATATTAAAGAAATGGTGAGATTATTTATGCAAGACTTTCCAAAACGAGTTATTATTTTAAAGAGGTAAGAAATATTAATCTTTTGAGGGATCAGCCTTGATGTATGAATTCGCATTTTATATAAAGGTTTGTTTTATAAGAAATGAGAACACCAAACTTTAAAAAAGGTAACAAATGTAGATTAAGTAGCTTTATGTAGCATAAAATTAAAAATCTTTCGTTTACAAAAAAGTGTCATTAAGTACATCTAATATGCAACAATTTTCAGTGAAGAATATTTATATTTACGTTATTTAGCAACTACGTTCACTAACAACTAATACTACAAAATTGTATTATTTAAACATATATATATATATATATATATATATATATATATATATATATATATATATATATATATATATATATATTGTTATGTTTCTTCTTTCCCAACCAAAGAAAAATAAATAAAAAAATCCATCGAAATAAAATTTTAAGATATCAATATAAACAAATTGTATATAGTAATATAAGATAAGATTTAGTGTAGATAAGAATAGAAATTTGTTTGGCAAACGACCTTTTTCCGTTTCAAACAAAATTATCAAAAAACCTTTGTTTAGAATTAGAAGACATTTTACCTGTAAGTTAATCTTTTCATTGTTTGTATAATCGAGTATTAAATGACCATATTCTAATCTTTTGAAATATGTATAAATTGTGTATTGACAAAACCAATTTTAAAGTAAGCTATTTAGTTTTTCTCTAAAAACCGAAATTAGGCTTTTCCAAAATCATGGTAAACACAATTTGAGCTTTTGATTGGACGGTCGTTTTTAAATGGGAATTTGTGAGCCGATCATGAGAACGGGAGAAGTCAGTTATAATTTGGTCATCGAAGGAAACAGTCGTTTGTCTCAAGATAGAGTGTGGTTCGTGAGTTTGGATACCGGCATTGTGAAAAAGAAGTGAATAGTTTTGCAGGAGATAACAAGTAGATTAAAAGAGGTCCTTGTATCTACCGTGGGCATTTTGTGAAGTATATGTGAAAGTAGTTTTACGGCATCAAGTTGACAAAAGGAGGTCCTTGTGTCATAAAAAAGTAGCTGAGTTTGGAGAAGTGAATCAGGTGTTTTTGTGTAGTCTGCAGGAGGTTTGCAGAGACGTTAGGAAGGAGCCGAGGTGCCAAAGAGGAGAGATCACATCGTTGAGGAGACTGGACTTTTCTGGGTATGTTCCAACATACAACTCAATAAGAAAATAAGCTGTAAGTGTTTTGTACAATTGAATTTTATATCTGTGAAGGATCGGTTTTGACACCATGGTCATTAGCATTCAAATTTAAGAACTGATGTTTTGTTAGGCTAATCAAAAGTTTAAAGTTTTGTTGTTTCTAGTTTCAAGTAAAGAAAAATTGGTTTTCACTTAATATAAATGTATGTAGATTTAAAATCTTATTATTATAAAAATTTGATTTATTTTCTTGTATGCTGATTGATAAGATAACGACAGAATTTGATAATTGTTTTATTCGTTCATATAAAATAAAGAAACGTAAATTTTTGTTATATAATATTTTTTATTCTTATCTTTCTTCTCTATCCCGATAAAAGACAACTAGAAAATCTTTGAATCCATCGAACACAGGTAATATAAGGAGTTTATTTTACTTTTGATAACAAATAAGTTATATTTTTTATTGGCTCAATAAACTAAGATTAAAGTCAAAATAAACAATCATAACAAATGGCCCCCAACGTGTAAGGCGTAGAAAGTATTGCTAGTTAAAATGTAAACGGATAGAGAAAGAAAGCAGATTGATTGAAAATTTATTTGCCGATGGTTAAAGTTTATAATATTTGCTTTTATGACATTACATTTCAAATTTCTCTAGGTACAAATTTTTACATGATATAATTTATGATATTTGATTGATTTTTACAACTGATAAAAGTTTTAAAATTTTATTGCATTTATTTGAATTTATTGCATATGGGATAAGAGGAAAGTTTTCGTCTTTGCAACATTACTCGAATTTCATATTTGGCGGGGATATTATTGCACAAATTTCAAAGCTTCATATTTGGCGGGGATAAATAATCTAACGAACATGTCGACCACAAGGAGTCAAAGCAAAACGCAAGAAATAAAAGAGGATAAGATAGAAGAGGAAACAATTATTGATGAAGGATCGGATAATGAAGGAAATGCTACAATAATGGAGGAAAGAAAAGAATCACGGATGCTGGAAAAATTATTAACAATGATGCAAATACAGACACAAACAATAAAAGAAACATCACTAAAAATGGATGAAACAAAACAAACAATGGAAGAAAACCAACGGGAAACAAGGCAAGCAATAGAACTAAATAACAGGAATATAGAGCAGCGTCTGGAAAACTATGAACAGGAAATTAAAGGATGTGTTGAGGGGATAAAGAAAGAACTGATACAACAGATAGAAGAAATAACCCTAAAGAATGCAAAACAAGAGACAGAGATTAAAGATATCCAAAATACAATGAGAATGGGATAAATAGTTATGAGTTGAAGCACATAGAATCAGACAAGATTAGGGGAATTTATAATATCAACGATGTTTACAAATATTATGAATAAAATACTGGTATTGTTTTGCATAGAGAAAAATCCCTGCATAATTCAGTAATTTTTATCATATGCAAAGGCGGGGATTTGTTATGTTTCTTCTTTCCCAACCAATAAAAAAAAATAAAAAAATCCATCGAAATAAAATTTTAAGATATCAATATAAACAAATTGTATATAGTAATTTAAGATAAGATTTAGTGTAGATAAGAATAGAAATTTGTTTGGCAAACGACCTTTTTCCGTTTCAAACAAAATTATCAAAAAACCTTTGTTTAGAATTAGAAGACATTTTACCTGTAAGTTAATCTTTTCATTGTTTGTATAATCGAGTATTAAATGACCATATTCTAATCTTTTGAAATATGTATAAATTGTCTATTGACAAAACCAATTTTAAAGTAAGCTATTTAGTTTTTCTCTGAAACCGAAATTAGGCTTTTCCAAAATCATGGTAAACACAATTTGAGCTTTTGATTGGACGGTCGTTTTTAAATGGGAATTTGTGAGCCGATCATGAGAACGGGAGAAGTCAGTTATAATTTGGTCATTGAAGGAAACAGTCGTTTGTCTCAAGATAGAGTGTGGTTCGTGAGTTTGGATACCGGCATTGTGAAAAGAAGTGAATAGCTTTGCAGAAGGAGATAACAAGTAGAGTAAAAAAGGTCCTTGTATCTACCGTGGGCATTTTGTGAAGTATATGTGAAAGTAGTTTTACGGCATCAAGTTGAAAAAGGAGGTCCTTGTGTCATAAAAAAGTAGCTGAGTTTGGAGAAGTGAATCAGGTGTTTTTGTGTAGTCTGCAGGAGGTTTGCAGAGACGTTAGGAAGGAGCCTAGATGTTTAGCATATTTTCTTGATTTTCTTTGTAACCTACGTTTCACTTTCGTACAGAACCGTGGGTATAGCTATACAGAACCGACTGTTCGGTGTAGCTTCAATTTTGCTTCTATGGAGATTTTTTTGTTCTTAGTAGTTTATGCAGAGCTCCGACTGTCTTTCTTGCTCTCAAAATCCGCTTTTCAATTTCTTGGCTTTCTTTACCTTTACTTCTTAAGGCTACTCCTAGATACTCAAACTATGTCACCGTTTAGAAGCAATACTCTTTACTCTCGTTGTTTGTAGTAGTCTTCAGTGGTGTGTGGTCTCCCCATTTCCATATACTTTGTTTTTTGCTCAATAATAATCAGTACATACTGTTTAGCCTTTGCTTCAGAGTTTAAAAATACTCAGCAGTTGTTCTTTAGTTCATGCTATTAACACTACATCATACGCAATGGCCAGAATCTGGCTTCTGTTGTCATAAATCATACCTTTCGTTCGTATTCCAGTCTATCTTATTATTGTTTCCAGGAATAAATTGAAGAGTTATGTGGACAGATCTCTTTGCTTTAGTCCCCTTCTTATTTCCAATTTTTTTATTGGGATTCAGTTCATTTTTACCTACTATTTTTCCGGAATTTCAAGTATTTTTTGGGGCAAGGCCTCCTTATCAACAGAATCGTAAGCTAGTTTGCAATCTATATAGAGAAGGTTTAGTTTTATATATTTCTCGTACGTGTGCTCTTTTTGAATCCTTGCTGGTGTTTACCAACCTGCTCGTTTAAGTGCCTCTCCAATCTTCTTATGACGCTAGCCAGTACTTCATATGTTATTACATCCAGAACAGCGATACCCCTGTAGTTTTCGCATAGGTACTGCTTTATCTCACTTCTTATGAATGGAATATACTATTGCCTCTCCTCTCTCCGTACTTCCGGCATTTTTTCTCGCTTCCAGATTTTCGTCAGCATGCTATTTATCTGCGTTACAAATTCTTCTCCCACAGGCTTGATTAGTTCTATAGGAATAACATTGCTGCCTGTACTTTGATTGTTTCCATGCTATATATGATTTCTCTTATTTCTTCCGCGATAGGAGTATTCATTGTTTCCGTCATGTCGTTGACTTTCCCTACCATTTCTACCTGCTCCTTATCATTTTCTTATAGTTCTTTATTAAGCAGCTTCCAGTTTGTCTGGTGATGACGCCAATACAACAGTGTCATCAGCATAACGTAGGTTTTAGATTTTTCTTCCTAGTATCGTACAGATTTTAATTTGAAGTTTAGCAGTGTAATTACATATAGTTTTTGTAATAAATAGATTAGATGTTCTAGAATAGAATAGAATAGATTAGGCGTACCAGTTTCTCTAAGTATATGCCACATTTTATCCCATTTTACGGTATCGAAGGCCTTGGAATAGTCAACAAAGCATAAATATGTTTCTATATTAAACTCTCGAGATGTTTTAATAATTTGATTAATTATTAAGACTATGTTCTCTTGTTTCTCTACCTGGGACTAGTCCGCATTGTTCTTGGGGAATTTGTGGTAAGAGAATTGATTTTAGTCTTTCATTGGCAAATTGAAGGAGCCGTTCACCTCGTTTATTTAGCACGCCTAAACCATGCTCACCTATTGTTCCTTTCAAATAGTCATCTATTTTAGTTTTTTCTATTTTTGCTTTCCAATCTCCTATTACTATCATTGGTTCTTTTTTAGGAGTGTTAGAGATGGTTTTATGTATCAGGTGGTATGATTCTTCTACTATATCTTCTACCGCTTCGGATGTTGGCATATTCTTCTTAACGTGCCCCATCCCTAAGGACATTGGCGATCATTATGGATCATTTGACTCTATCTGCAGCTGTTCTAAAAAGTTCTATTGACGTTTTCCCACTCCATTGTCTCAGATTCTTCAGCCAGGACGTGCGTCTTGTCCCCGGTCCTCTTTTGCCTTCCACCTTCCCTTGCATGACCAGCCGCATCAATTCGTATTTCTCGTTTCTTAGTATGTGACCAAAGTAGCTTATTTTTCTTTTCTTTATAGTGTTTCTCTATCTTTTCTCTATCTTTTTCTGTATCTAACACCACATTTCAAAGTTAATGAGTTGACATATATACCTGTATAATATGCATTTTGTCTGGTTTAGCGTTTAAAGTGATTTTGATTATTCGATTATTTACTGAAATGTATTCATGTACATATTTTGCCCAACGTTTTTAAATTATTATTAAAAAACTACGCGTTTTTTGTCCTGATTTGTTACCTCCTGACATAAAAACTTTGTAGTGAGTGGCCTTCCCAAGTTCTTGGCCTTCCCAGTGTGTCTCAGATATCCCACAGATATCTCTCTTCTCCTTGATCAGTTTATTTTCTAATATATACAATTTACCTAGCTGTAGCAGCCCCCTAACATTCCATATTGCTATGCTGTGATTTTTACGTAATTTTAAGTTTAATCTTCCAGTATCCCACTTCGCAGATATTGCCTGGTTGTCCACAATCATCTGCCTGGTCTCCTATTTCACACCATTCGACCCAGAATCAGTATGACGTCGGTTGCTAGCCGGATTGCAGAGCACAGAATTTTCTTGCCTAGTCGTCATTTCATAACGCTCTCTGTGAAGATAATCAGGTGGTTTCCCGTTGCCTGCCTGATCGCAGTCTCACAGCCGGTTGAACTAAGACGTAGTTGTCGCCTGAGTAATTTACACTAGACATGTATGGATCATACAGCCCCAGTGCAATAATTACATAGCTGCTGCTCTATGTCATGCCTTCATTTGATTTGCGGGTACTTATTTGGTTGCACCTTATTTGCATCTGTCCTGCATATCTACAGAAACGTTTCCTATCAGCCATTGTACTGAAAAGCCCCTACTCAAATTGGAGCTCTTTCCCCACGAAAGATAGAACCAGCACAGATTCACACAATACAAGGAGTAAATTGTATGGAAGAAACATATCCTGCAAAATACAGACAAACCCAAATAGCTCGAAGTTACTTTGGACAAGTACAAGGAGTGACAGAAAGGGTGAATTGCAGATTTTGTTAGGCTGATGACGAGACGGCGGAATAAGGAACTGTGCAACTGCCAAGGCTTTGATAGAATAAGGCTTAATAAGTTTAAGTACTATCAACTTAAACCCTACGACTTAGTAGAAGTGTTCTAAAATAGTGTAAAAAATAGAATTGTGTCCTTGTGCCTCCATATATCTTGCGTAATATCTTTCTTTCCCATCATTCCAATTCCTGTGTATTTTTCTGACTTAACACCCAAATTTCGCTGTGACACATAATCGTTTTTGTAAATCCTGATTTTCGTATTCCTGGATATTAACTTAGATTTAATCATTCTGTTTAGTGCTTTTACACATTTACTTCCTTTATTAATTCTTTTTTCTATTTTAGCATCTTCTGCAGCTCTATTTTTAATTGTCATTCCAAGCTATTCGAATTGATTCACTTTTTTAAAACAATATCCTCTACTTCTGCTACTTATTCTTAGGTTATCTTTGGACTCTCTTTTCTTTGCTTTCATTTCAAAGTATCTTGTTTTACTGTTTTAATATTGTTTCCATTTTTGTAAATATTCTTGTAAGTTCTGATTTTGATCTCGTAATCGATGCAATATCGTTGTGCAATATTTTGTTTCAGTGTAAAAATCTGATCAATTGTAAACCTTCCTTTTCTAAACCTTCCCTGATATTCACTTATTATTATATTATATCAGAATAATATTTTTTTAGTCGGTTTCTTATTAATAAAGTCAATATCTTATATGCTACATCTAATAAAGCAATTCCTGTATAATTTTTGCATAGTCTTTTATTTCCCTTTTTAGTCATATGGATACATTTTCTAGCCTTGTAGTAATTTCTCATTTTTCCAAATTCGTTTTATTGGGTTGGTTATTCGTTTGAACAATAGCTGTCCACCGATCTAAAAATATATACAGATCGCTTCAAGCGTTGTTGCTTTTGAACGAACGGTTTATTCTACAAGAAAAGTGTCAATAAACATTATTGTTTAAAATTATCTCAGCTATATATTTTGTTTTAATAAAATTTTTATTTTTGAGTTTCTAATAAAATTTTTGGAAATTACTTGTTTATTTTTAGATCTACTTTTAGATGAAAGATATACTAATGCATATGTTATATTAAGTATACTGTAATTTATAATATACTGGGGTCACTAGACCACAAGACGCATACCTAAGTGGGTACTAATACTTTAAACAGTTTATGTACTGAAACGCCCCAAAATTATAGAGCCCCTGATTATTTCCAGAAGGGTTTAAATTCGGGAGTTGCAGTGGCACACGTCACAAATCACCCCATTTTCTAAATGGTTTTATCTTGAATAAAGATTTAAGAAGAACAATGTTAAATGTGAAAATATGGTCCTTTATATTATAAAAAATAATCATTTTAAACTTTCACAGCGAAGTACTTTATATAAAACTATTTTTAGATGTTTGCAAGGTCTGTATACAACTTATCATTCAGAAGCACCAGAAGTTTCTTAAAAGGGATTAACATGTCCAATGGACTTTCTGGAAAATTATTACAAGAAGTTCTAAAACTGTTGTCTTGTACCATGTGTAATTTATTGCTGGTTTCAAATTCAGTGGCGAAAATTTCTCGAATAGTTTGTAATGCCTAACCTAACGAGGGGATGGGGTTCCAAAAAATACTTATGATTCACTGTAGGTTAAATTGATAGCTCATAGCGGCACCTAGGAAAGAAATCTAAACTACCAACTAACATTTCAACGTAGTGAGTCAAACATATTTTGTTCTTGAAACGAGACGTTTAATTAATAACGTACAAATAATATTATTGGACTTGAGTATTCATTTTTTTTGCGGGAAAAAATAAAACAAAATAGAATTTCATATTCAAAAAATTATTTTCTAGCAATTTATTAAATGAAATAAACAAGAACATAGTTTCAATCAAATGTTAGTGCAGAGTTCATATATTTTTCTTTACTCACTGTCACTGAATTCTGATACCGAAGTTTCCTTATTGTCTATTGGGACGTTCTGATGGTAATTTCGGATTGCTTCATAAAACCATTGATTACACTGTGGCACATAATTTGTTGCCTAAGTCATAACATGCTCGAATTTGTTCTTTTTCAGCTTTCTCATTTCAGTGTACAACTTATGGTCATGGTTTGGTAAGGTCAGGGGCTGCAAGCTCCTCTTATCTCTTATTTCAAAAGTATTGAATACAGTAAAGTTGACGGTTTCGCTACATTTAAACGTCATTTCACTATCTAATTTTTCATATCGCATGACACGATATTTTGAGATGGTAAATTGGTTGTTCTTCCGTGAAGGATTTTTCACAAAAAATTGTTGCAAATGAGTCTTAAAGTTCAGAAAAATATCTTGAGTCACATTAATAACTTGAAAGTTTTTGTTACTATTGTCAATAATTTTTGAGTATTCTTGGGGTAAATATATCTTGTCATGTTTCCGTTTTTGTCTTTCTATTGCTCCAAAGCGTCTGTCACAGGGAAGGAAACTATGTCCGGGTTCAGGGTATCTGTGCACTATCAGTCTAAGCTTCTCAGTAGTTGCCAAAATGGTATAAAAAAAATGTACCAGTACAAAATTTTTGTTTTGGGACGAACAGTTATCAGAAAATATGTAAATAGTGGTTACGTCTTGATTAATATGATTGTTTAAAAAATGATGTAGTATACTAGCTACATCGTTTTGTCCTTTTGCAGTTATTGTCTCATCTTCTTCTTAAAGTGCCTATCCGTTCCGGACGTTGGCGATCATCACGGCTATCTTCACTTTGCTTATTGCAGCGCGGAACAGTTCAGTGGTAGTCGTGTTATACCACTTTCGCAAATTTTGAAGCCAGGAAATGCGTCTTCTTCCCGGTCCTCTCTTACCATTTACTTTCCCTTGGAGAATCAGCTGGAGAAGGCCGTAACGTTCTTGATTTCTCATTACATGACCTAGATATTCCAACTTTTTAGTTTTGACGGTCATGAGAATTTCACATTCTTTCCCCATTCTACGCAGGACCTCCACATTAGTAACTCTGTCAACCCAGGATATACGTAAGATGCGCCTATAACACCACATTTCGAAAGCTTCGAGCCGATTCATAGATGCAACAGTCAGTGTCCATGCTTCCATTCCGTAGAGCAGAACTGTTAATATGTAGCAGTTCAATAGACGGCATTTTGTTTTTAATGATATGTCTCGACTGTTGAAAATAGTTCTATTGTCTCATAATAAACATAAAAATAACTTTTTCCAGTACTTCCTACATGAATACAAAAATTGTATACCCAAAGTTGAATTTTGTAGAAAACTTCACTACTCGAGGACACTGGAAGTGGCAAATTTTGCTGAAAATCGAATGTTAAAACTTCTACTTGTAAATCATTCTTAGCTAAATCTGTTTTTTCTTTCATGTCTTGATAAAAAGTTTCAGCTTTTGTAATATGTAGTTTTTTCTCTGTTTATAATGCTCTTTTTTTGGTCATCACTATCGGCGGCATTAATTTGATTTTGTAACTCATCACACTTCTGACAAGTATCTGACTTTGGTTTACCGAAGGATATTTTAAAGTTTTCTGTAAAAAATTTTCTTTAATATTCATACTTTACAATCGGTTTCATATTTTCATTTTGTAGAAGTAATTGTTCAGGTTCGTATTGTTCTAAGTACATGTGATGTATTTTTGCAATATTTAAAAGAGGCGAGAGGTAATAGTGCTGCAAGTTATCTTTCAAACTGTAATGCGATTTGTATCTTGGGTAACTAAATATATGCTGACGTATCTTATCATCAGTGCCGACAGGTAGTTTATTAGATCTTATTACGTGTTTTCCTCTGCCATCCACAGGATGAGTTCCATGTCCCATATGTAAGTAATTCTGTAAACGTTCAAGTCTTGCTTTCGAAATACCATGTAATAAAAGAAATGCCTTTTTGCAAATTTTTCGTGTCGCCCCATCGCAGCGAACCTGGAACAATAAAACATTTTAAATACTTGGTAAAAGCTTAAGGTCAAACAATTTATATTTCATATTTCAACCAGTAATATTACCTTGTAAGTAAATGATGATTTCTTTTTCATTCCTTGGCCAGAACGTGGTCTTACTCGTTTAACTTCTAGTTTGTCAATATTTCCATATAAATAAGCATCTTGGAGATCTTTTGTTTCCATGGCACAAAAATCGCGAAATATTTTGGTACAGTTTTCATGCCCAATTTCTTCAAAACACTTTAGCTTACAGTTGCAGTTAGTACCAATATGTTTTCCGGATTTATTTACACCAGCAATGGTCAAATAAGGCTCACCCTTAACTCGTTTATTTTTTCGTATGTTTCTTTTCCATGATGCTGTACGTAAAAGTCGCTTTTTTCCTTTTTGTGTCGTATTATTAGACATTTCAGGAACATCTGATGAATTAGGGATGACTTCAGCTTCTTTATTTTCTCCATTAGAGCTAAAGGAATCATCGGATGCAGTATAGTTTGTAAGGGACTGAATTTTGTGGTTATGTTTATTTTTAATTGTCACATAATCTTCGTCACTGGATGTATGGGTGCCTTCAAAAGGATCACTGACACTTTCTGTATCAGAAGACATTATTTTTAACTTTAAAATTATTAATAAACACTGTGAATTACTCAAAATAACAACAACTTGATGCCAACAACAATAACACAATGAATGATAACCTATTTGACTGAGGACTAAGAGCACTGTGCATTAACCAGTCAAGTCCTGGACTCCACCGGTTTATACAAAGTATCAAAATGCAAGCAACACATTATACGCTCTAGTATTGATATTTTTAATCCTATCGAGCTGCTTTATGCACTGGAAGATGTAGAATTTTATACTGTGCATGAATAAATGCTTAACTCATTTTGCCCAAAAAGTGGACTTCCCCGGTTTATGCATTGGACCCTTCAAATAGTTGAGTACATCATGTCATAATTTTCTATCTTGTTACTCACTTTCATAATCAGATCCATTGTCTTCGCCAATCCTTAACACTTCAGTAATTATATCTAGACGACATTTATTTTTTAAATACTTACTTTCAACCTTGACAACATGTCCATAAACTTTCTTTCAATTGTCTATAATTCTACTTCTTCGTATTCAGCCATTCTCTACCTTTTTGGTATAGGCCTCTCTCACTGCTCTTCAGTTTTCTTAATTCTGGGCTAGCCGGTACCAATTTGGTCTCATGGTTCTTTTTAATTTATCGTACCATCTTGGTTGCGTCTTTCATATACTTCTTCTTTCTGCCCGTGGTCTTCATCTAATCACAAATCTTCAACTCCAGCTTTCTTGATGTCTAGCTACATGTCCGTCCGGCCCAGATCCTTTACGAGGAACATAATATTTGTATTATATATTCGACTTTTGTCCTTTACCTAATCCATTTGATATTTTTTATATCGCTTAAATTTATTCCTAAAAGTTTTTTGTCTATAGCTCCCTTGCGTACCTGTAGTTTAGTTATTGTCTTCTTGTCCAACACGCATGTTACAAAAAGTTCACCACTGACTCATGAAATAGATGTTCAAAACGCACTATTAGATCGTAAGTTCTTAATAAGTTCGCTTTTACGCTTAGTGATTTCCGAAATTATTGTAGGTACTTGAATATAAAGCGTCAATTTTCATCCAATTGGAAGTAAGCTTAGACAATCTTTTTCTTTTGTTTAAATGTTCCTCAATCTATTGAGAACGTTTCTCCATGTCTACTTCTTTTAAGACATGCATTTTATCCATCCTCAAAACATCTTTAGGTGGCGTATTTTCCTGTAGTTCGTTTTCGTTAATTTCTTCTTCATCAGACACTAAATCAAAACGTTCAGGTGAAAGTTCATTAATCTTAAAAGTATATCTTTCTTCACCACTACCATTAAACACTACCTTTGAGTTTTTAATAAGGTAATGATCTTCTAGAGCACAAGATATCTAAAAAGATTTGGGAAATATGAATATTTTTTATAAATGCTATCATCCCCAAATGTATGTCAATGTATTTAGCCATACTGTAATAATCATACCTATAATAAAATATAATAATATAATAAAATCTATGTAATACAGTTTAGTTTGAAAATATATAATTAATTTCATTCAACAAAACTCATCTAAGCACCAATTTTGAAAAAGAATCTACAAAAAAAAACAGAATTTAAAAATTATGTTGGCCAAAGCAGATAAATTTTTTACTGCTCACGTAAATAATTTTACTTTTGATTTTTATGTTGATACTAGATAAGAAGATAAGTTTGTGTAGACTTCAGCAAATTAACCAAATATTTTTTGTTTTCCATAGTAAGAAATTATGGAGCCGTTTTTATAAATACAATTATTTGTACTTTGTATTTACTAATAACGGTATCTAAAAAATCTTACACTGCGTAATAATACAGCCCCACCGAGGTCATATTCAGTGGTTCGTCTATAATCAATTTGATACAAGAACCTAAGCTTACATAACATGAAATCATTTTGATCCCCTTTACAGTCAACCACGATAAATTACCAATGTATCGCTATGGTATAACATCTGTATAAAATGACTGGCCAACTTTAGAGTGGCAGTTACGAAGTAGAATAGAAAATCCCGTCAATTGTTGTGCAAATTTAAGCTAACAGTCGCGTGGCAAGAAGTGTGACTGGCTAGACATTCCCTCTAAGCTCAGGTATTTTTCGCTCTTTGTCAGAATTTAGATGTTGCCTGGTAGGGGAAATTGGGGTTATTTACCAAAATTTGTTTACACTTATCTTTTCGTATACCAGGATTATTTAATCCTGGTGTACGAGAGGTCAATAAAAATATAGGCTCTTAAAACATATTAAAACTTGGTTTAAAAATTGTCTAAATAATAATAATAATAGCGTTTATTGTCCAACAGAATCCATTTATAGGACAAAATACAATACCAAAGTTAAATGAAATATTAATAATTCATAAGTACTAACTAAATAACACATTTTTCGAGTATTTTACCTTAACATAAAGAAACTACTCAATCACCTAGGTAGATCTCAGCCATCCTAGTAAGCTGCAGTGAAATATATCGCAGTAAGCACTTAAGGAATTATAATAGTTGCACATGAGAAATAGGGGAGAATTTAACATAAGATTAGTTCTAGCTTGTGTATTTCTGAATGTAATCGAATTTCTCACTGGATAAGATGGAACGTTAAAATTTATTTGTCGAAGAATATCAGGGCAGTCAATGAGATTATGTAGTAGCTTGTACAGGAATATTAGGGAGGCATTAATTCGTCTAGATTCTAATGATACTACGTCCAAACAGCTACACAACTTACTATTGCTGATGCCGCTCTTGGGATATATGCCGTTAATTTTGAAAGACAAATTTTTTTAAAATTTACGCTGCACCTGCTCTATAATTTGGATATGTACATCAAAAAAAGGTGACCAAATGACAGAGGCATATTCCAGTTTACAGCGTACAAAAGTGTAATAAAGTAATTTAATTGCCTTAGTATTAGTGAGATTTCGACTATTTCTAATTATGAATCCATAAGATTTAAGTGCTTCTTTAACCTTTAAATTAACATGTTCAACAAAGGTGAGTTTATAATCAAACGTAACTGCAAGGTCTTTAATTTTATTCAAACGTTCAAGTTCATTGCCGTCGATAATATAAGGATGGTATATATTAGACTGTTTCCTAGAATAACTAACTACTTTGCACTTATTGGCATTAAAATTCAAATGATTTGCATTACACCATTCATGTACACGATTCAGTTCACTCTGCAAAAACTGACAATCATTAAGATCGCTTATCAATGAATAAATCTTTAAATCATCGGCATAACATAAACATGGAGCAGAAATTGATTCACACAGATCGTTAATAAATAACAAGAACAATAATGGACCTAGATTAGAACCTTGTGGAACCCCTGAAGAAGCTAGGTACTTTTCCGATTTGTAACCATTATAAGCAACAAACTGCGTTCTATTTGACAAGTAAGACCTCATAAAAGTCACGGCATCCTCAGAAAGACCAAAGAGACATAGTTTAGAAAGTAATACGCCGTGGTGAATTCTATCGAACGCCTTCGTAAAGTTAGTATATATGACGTCAACTTGACTTCTATTATCTATGGCCGCTGAGATATATTGTGTGACAATTAATAAGTTTGTCACAGTGGACCGATTGGAGACAAAACCATGTTGATATTGAGACAGCTGATTACGAGTACGTGAGTAAATACGATTATACAAAACTATTTCAAAGACTTTCGATAGATTGCAGATAATGGAAATTGGTCTGTAGTTTTCTACCTGACCCTTTTCACCAGTTTTGAATATTGGGCACACTTTTGACTCCTTCCAGAGACTCGGATATTCCTTGTTAAGAAGACATGAATTAAAAATTTTTAATAGTGGCACAGTTAAGGCACCTATGCAATCTTTAACCAAAAAGGATGGAATATTATCAGGTCCACACGTCATTTTGTCTTTCAATTTCTTACTAGCCAAAATTATCTCAGACTCTAAAATAGGATAAAAATTTAAGTAATCTGCGTTAACTGAGGAAGATTTAGCCTTGAAATTAATATCTGATGACAGAAAAACACTCTTGAAAAATTATGCAAACACATTCACAATATTTTGTGGGTCGGAGGTAGTAATGTCATTATATTTCATTACACTAGGAATTCTTGAACTATTATTTTTTGAATTTACGTAAGACCAAAACTTCTTGGGGTTGATGGATAAAGCAATTTGGATATTCTCGACATATACATTGTAAGCCAAACTGATTTTTGATTTGACAAGGTGTCTTAACCGTTGAAACTCAAGCAAATCACACTGATTTTTGAATCGTTTAAACTTTTTTCTAAACTTTGCTTTTAATTTGATGTTGTGAATAATATCAGCATCGAACCAGGGTGGGTATTTATGGCTAAAGTGTTTGTAAACTGGAATATACTTATTAAACACAGAAAAAATCCTATCATAAAAGTTATTTAAAGTTTCATTAACGTCATTAGAAGTATCCAGAGAGTTCCAATCCGTTTCATACAGTTCCCGATATAAAGCAGGAAAATTTGCTAAAGGACTTGAAACATGAAAAAATTAATTTTTTAATGAAACTTTAGCAGTTTCTATCAGAAGACCAGGTATACATATTCATCCATTATTGTGGCATGGGTTTTTGGTCTATCTATCTGTTTTTAGCGTGCATAAAATATCATACAAGGAAAAATAGCAGGCAAACACAGTCCAGGACGAAGAAGAACCTCATGGTTGAAGAACTTGCGAGATTGGTATGGAGTTGATACAAGCATGCTATTTAGAGTGGCAGTGAATAAAATTAGGATAGCTATGATGGTAACCGACTTTCTGAAAGGACATGGTACATGAAGAAGAGGAATCTGTTTTTAAATACTTTAAATTTTACTTTTGTGCTTGTTAGCAAGCAGAATTCTGCTCCCTAACTTTCTAGTATTTCCAGACCTGAATTTGCTTTTTTTTGGTTATGTTGTTTTTTTCTTTGAACAAAATAAATTATTTATTGTAATCTGTTTTATTTGACTAAAGTATAAGGACTGCTGATAAAACATGCAGTTTCTGCGCACAATTTATTCTAAAATTCTATTTCAGAATTTAATTAAATACATTTGAAAGAATGATTTGGTCTATAAACTATATGGTCTATTCAGCTGAATCAGTAAAGCATTAAACGACAATGCTAAAACCAGAGCCTTGAGAGTAAAGGCAAAAGATGCGATTTTGGATATAGTTAGTAATAATCCAAGAGTAAGTAGCCGATCTGTGGCTAGAATGGTTGGCATTTCTAAAAACTTTGCTCATAAGACATTTACGGAATAACTATTATGTCCTTACCATTCCCAACGAGTACAAGATTTACACCAAAGCAATTCACCTTGAAGATTAAGCTTCTGTAGACGGTTTTAAAACAAAATCGCTAGAAAACCCGAATTTCCGTGCAAAGAGTTTTGTGCAGATGATACTTGTTTTACAAAAAAAAATGGTTTTGTTTAACTTTCACAATTATTCCAAGTGTGGAATGAAGAAAACTCATATGATACACGTAGAACAAATTTTCAAATAAAAATTAGTGTTAATTTATGGGCTGGGATTATTGGTAATCATAGGATTGGACCATACAAACTTCGTAGAAGATTGAATGGAGAAACCTACTTAATTTTTTGCAACTCGTTCAACCAATACTTCCTGAAGTGTCGGTTGAAGTATTCTTTGGTCTCTGACAGGACCAAAGCACATTTTACCAAACATATTAAAAATTTCCTTGACATCACTTTTTCTCGTCATTGGGTTAGTAGAAATGGATACGTTCTGTGGCCAACCAGAACACCGAAATGCAATATTTTAGATTTTTAAATTTTTGGGTCATTTGAGACATCTCAAGTCGCTAAAATGGCGGTCACTTCTAACATTAATTGTAATAATAATTTTTTACGTAAGTTGAAACAGTATACAAACCTTAATTATTAGATTTTTAATAAAAATAAATATGCTTTTCCTCTATCACTGTTATCAGTATCAATACATAATATTATGCTTAACGATCGATGATTTATGATAGCTGGTCCACAGTTATTAACGAAGTATACCAAGGAACGCAACGTTGATGGCTGTATTTTCTTCTCTGTATACAATAGCCAAAAGAATAAATTTAATAATTTTTTTTAAAACACTGTTGACTTTACAAAAAAATATAAAAATGTTTTTTTGTTTTACATGTTGGACTCTAAGGAACGCATTTTTTTTTCGAGACACCCTATATGTTCTTAACTTCTGTATGATATTAAAATATAAACCTTAGACGTCAATAATGCGTGAAGTATGAAATATGCTACAAATATCTTGGACTGCAGACACCATTTTAAAAGTTCTATAACAAACAAACTAGGGGATAAAATCGGAATTACAGACAAAGACTATCCTTTTAGTTTAAAAAACATCCAAGACGGAATATTTCAAGCTCAAATACTAAACTGAAGAGAATATAAAATAAAGAAAACTCTTTACAACTTTTTTTCGATCTTCAATTGATAGTTATATCCTTTGCCTTAGTGCATAAACGTATTCACTACTGCGAAGATTAGTTATCAGTTCTGATTTTTTTCACTTACTTAATTTCAGATTGATTTCTTTTTTTAATATTTCTAGAATATCTTCAGAACCCATTATAACCCGTTGTATTCGTAACTCTTGGGTCAGGGCTAGTAGAAGTTTAGAGTCAGGTGTAAAAGTCCTGAATATAGTTTGCATAATTATTGTTACCAGTAATTATGTTATCCTACTGACTCTTTATTTTAGTAAAATATTTAAAATATTTTAGTAATATATGTGTTTGCACATATATAATAGCATGTCCGATAATAGTTTTGATCCTAAAAGCAGCATATTTGTATTTTCTCTTAGTGATGTTTTGTTATTTCAATATTATAAATTTGGACGTGTTTTCCAACCTCCTTGTTAATTCTTTTGTTTGATTCCTGATATTTTGCTGTATCTCTAAGCGTTCTTTTCCACTGTTTCAAAGCTACAATGTTCCAATGTTGCAATCCAAGATTTTATGGTCGAGTTCAATATTTTTTTTTTCTAAGGCTTCAGTTGGTTCTAGTTTCTTGTTTAATGCCTTTTATATTCTATTTCTCTTTGTTTAAATTAAACAATAGGACACTCTTTTGTATGAATAAGTTAGTTTCTTTAAATTTTGAGACTAAAGTTGAGAGATGCCCTTACCATCGTATGATCACTATTTGGGTCCAAACATCGGTTTAGTATTGGGACGTATATGCAACATTTTTATGATTTAAAATTATAAAATTAATTTAATGTTTAGTCCTGTCATCAGGATTTTCCTTATCTATTTTCGCTGTTTGGGCTTCTTAAAAAAATTGTGTTCAAACAGTACAAGTTATCTTTGTTTAAGTGATTTATTAGCATAACTTTTCTTTAAATGCTCATGTCCAAGCTAAAGTTTCCATGTTTTCTGAGTCCGCTATGATCTTGTGTACAATTTTAGCATAAAAATCACTACTAATTATCTTGTTGTGAGTTTTGCGTACACTTATGGCTTTGTATATGTTTTTAAGGAATTTTTCCACATCTTTATCGTTTGCCTGACTTGTGAGTGCATACCCATGAATGAACTATATAAGTGATGGATTCGACCGTTACTTGATGGAAATTAATTTTATATAACAATGATACACTGAAAACTTTTGTTTTCAACACTTCCACAAAATTTATTTAAATTTATTATCACTACAACGGTTTCAGCAGAGTGCCCTTCTCAAATGATCTATTTTTGGTATGCTTTTACACTTTATAGACTTTAAATGAATAAGTTGAGGAGGGAAGAACTGTTTGTCTCAAGTTGGTTATTTAGAATTATGTCTATATTTTTTAATTTGTTTATTTCCATAGGTTCTTTAAAATAGCCTAATGACTTTATTTTGAATATAAAGAATTTGAAATTTGTTTTTAAAAGAATGAATAAGGCCTAGAAGGTGAAGTGTAGAATCTAATTTTCCATTTTAGAAAGGCCTTTTATGCTCTGCTATACATTTGTTAAAAGTTCTACCAGTTTGACCGATGTAAGATTTTGGTCAGTCCCACCTTTAAGTTGAGGTTAAGTATTATGTAGATAATTCTCTCATAGGTAACTATGATTTCAGTTACCAAGTTGCTTAGTCTATTATATAGTAGGTATCATATAATTTTCCATCTGGTCTCTTACGTGCGTTTAAGTTATTTTGATATGGTGTTTATCCTAATATTAGAATGGTGGTTTTTTTCCTGGTAAACGTATTTTATGAAGACCAAATACGTCCCATTTTATGTACTTAAGTTTCTTTTCTAGCTTGATAAGGTGCTGGGGTATGCTCATTGTTTTAATATTTTATGTTGCTACTTATAATTCTGTTGTATTCAGCTTATGTTTTACTCTAAGTTACTAAAAACTTTTTATGAAAAAGTGCCTGGGTTGCAGCAAGGTGTCTTTTAATCTTTTGGTGGGATTTCAAATTTGGAGAAAGCAGTAATGGGAATATATACATCGTGGATTTGGGTTTGATCAAAAACTGTAGGATTCGAAATCAACACGTTTATTCAGCTAGAACTTAAATACGAGATAACTTTAGCCGCCAGACAGCTAAAAGTAGTAACTCGTCACCTTCAAATAACTTTAAATATTCAATTATATTTATAGTTATATTTTAAAAACTATTGTTTTCTTACGTAACGTCTTCAATACTATTTGTGCTAAATTTTTTTGTAAAATAAAAATAAAAAACGCAAATTTAAAAGAAATTTTATTGATTAGAAATACAGACAAATTTAACCGATTTGTAAAGATTTGAATAAAACCAAACAAGCCCCAGTCTCTCCTACACGTAATGGTTAAAAGCGAGATGCAATATATACGAATCTGAAAGCCGAACATCTGGCGTAATTTCCTTACCATTCTTTACATTTAATTCGTCGACCCTTAATTCGAATGCAATGCCCTTTGGATTTTTGTATGTGCAGGATTTTAAGGATGAGGTATTGCATGGATAAGAGGTGCACCAGACAGACACAAAACCAAAAAGAAGCTTCCGCTTAACCGGTTCCCGCTGAAAATACGGTTCAATTTTTATGTCCTTCAATTTTAAACCTAAACAAAACTTATCATTTTAAAATATTTTTTAATGATATAAGTACAGTACAGTAGCATTGACAACTATCATCTCTTTTAAAACGCTTTAGATGTCAATCAATACCGATCTATAGCATATAAACTAAAATTCTTTTAAAACTTTTAATGGATATTATAGCATCTGTGTTTTTTGTGGATTATATTTCAATAAAAATTATATTTTTCAACATTCAAAATGTTCGTATTTTTATACAAAAATGACTAGGTATGTCTATGGTCGATTTAGAAATACAAGATATTACAGAGTTTATGGTACGTGGCCGTCCAATAAATACTTGGTGTCCCGAAAATGGCTACCACGGAGGACAACGTAACAAAAATTCATAATCTCGTATTGGCAGACCGCCGACTGAAAACGCGCGAGAAAGCTGATGCAGCAGGCATCTAAAAAGACGGCGTATGTCATATGCTGCATGAAATTTTGGGTCTGAGCAAGCTGTAGATGCAATGGGTACCGCCTTTAATTTCTTCAGACAACAAGCGCAACCATGAGACTACTTCAGAAGAGTGTTGGACGCTATTTAAGCGTAATCCGACGCTCAAATAGTTAACAAATAAGTGTGGACGTTCGTTTTCGGATTGTATTTCCGAAAAATTGAAAGCAAAACAATCTCCTACTTCCGATGGATTCAAAAATGGTAAACCAAATATATATCGCAGCCATTTTCCAATTTCACTGTTTTCGTTCCTGTAATCAGGCCCAGAGAGGCCCTTTCTATCAGCCCAAAGAACAGGCAGGCTTTAGGAGAGGATATGGCACAAATGACCATTTGCACACCATAAAGATCTTAATTGAAAAATGCATCGAGTACAACATACCACTGGTTCTTGCATTTGTCGATTACGAGAAGGCTTTTGATACTGTAGAGTTTGAAACCGTACTGGAAGCCCTAAATCAAAGCCGAATAGATTACAGGTACACGTCACTAATCAAAAACATCTACGAGAACGCTACATCAAGTATACGACTACACGAAGACACAGAAAAATTCAGCTTAGGTCGAGGAGTAAGACAAGGAGACAATATTTCACCAAAATTGTTCACGGCAGCTCTAGAGTCAATATTTAAGAACACCCAATGGCAAGATATGGGCATCAATATAGATGGAGAAAGATTAAATCATCTGAGGTTTGCAGATGATGTCGTATTAATCGCAGATAACTTACAGGATAC
The DNA here is from genome assembly GCF_040954645.1 of Diabrotica undecimpunctata. Taxonomy (NCBI): domain Eukaryota; kingdom Metazoa; phylum Arthropoda; class Insecta; order Coleoptera; family Chrysomelidae; genus Diabrotica; species Diabrotica undecimpunctata. The sequence goes on from NC_092806.1 coordinate 43,959,813, forward strand.
GGTTTCTATGCTACATTCGCTTAAAAGTATGTCTGAAAGAGCAGGATTAAAGATAAACTTTGAGAAAACTAAACTTATGACAAATCTCGTAATGAGTGGAAATATAACTATCGACAATAATACCATACAACAAACAGACACTTACAAATATCTGGGACACGAGATCAAAATAAACAGAGACAATCAAACAAATGAAATACAGAGGCGAATAGGCCTGACATGGGCAGCATTTGGCAAACTAAGCCATATTCTAAAAAGTTCAATTCCCATGTGTCTCAAGCGAAAAGTTTATAACCAATGTGTTTTGCCTGTACAAACTTATGGAGCAGAGACTTTAACACTCACGCAGAAATCTGCGAATAAACTAAGAGTTACACAACGAGCCATGGAACGTGCAATGCTGAATGTGAGCCTCCGAGACCACATAACAAACCGACAAATCAGGCAAAGATCAGGAGTTCAAGACGTCATCGAAAGAACCACGAGACTTAAGTGGAACTGGGCAGGACACTTAGCCAGAACACAAGATGGACGATGGACAAGACGAATTATGGAATGGAGGCCCAGAAATTATAAAAGAAGCCGAGGACGACCACCGACTAGATGGACCGACGACATAAAAAGAGTAGCGGGAAACTGGCTACAAGCGGCCCAGTGTAGAGAACACTGGAAAGAACTGAGGGAGGCCTATGTCCAGCAGTGGACGGGATTGGCTGATTGATGATGATGAATCAGGCCCAGATTTTGAATTTTGCGGAACCATCCTTTTGCCAAATGAAACCTACAGCCTAATTTTAAAATTTTGAATGGCTATTTCAAAGTCTGCCAAAATAATTTCTGAGTTCAGATTTAATCCCAAACTTAAGAATTTAATTTGCAGATTTATAAACAAAAAGCAAGTGGACTATAATATCAACTTTCCAATATATGTTGTGTGCCCAACTATAAAAAATGATCTGGAAAGTTGCCAAATGTACCATCGATAAATAATTTTGCTACTTTTGCAAAGAAAGGTAACATTTGTTCCCTTTCAAGACAAGAAAATACGATAATTTCTTCAATATCGTCGATAATTAAATCAAAGTTTTTACCTTTTCTTTTCTTAGTAGTTATTGTTTTTATAGACCCAATAGCGTATGTTCTACTGTTTAGTAAAACCAGCAAAGTTGTTTTTCTGTTCTTATAAATAGTTTTACGAATATAGTGAATATCTCTAATTGTTAAAATACTTAACTGGGCAGGACTTTCCCTTAAAACAAAATGTATTACCTTGCAAGGCTTCTCCCAAATGTCATCACCAACACTCACTATCTGCCTATTTAGTTTTCTCAAATTTTTGTCATGATGGAAGAATGTTTTGAAGCAGGCCAAGGCTCACGAAGGGCTGTAGCGCCAACTGATGATATGTTTTATTTTACTGCGCATAATCAAGTTTTCAGCACCCACAGTATAAATTTTATACACACTTTTTAATTTTTTATGTCCTGTAAATTTCTGAGATTCTACTATTAATAGGTACAGTTTTTTCACATTCACTAAAATTTTTAAAACATTCGATGTTTTGTTTGCAAGTAGTTATTACAAAATGAAAGTGAAAATAAGTTTAAGAAAGTTTAAAACTTTTTTAAACTTAAGTTGATGTTCACAGAAATTATAATCCCCTGGTTGGGGACCAGTTGAGTGTCACTAAAGTACCGTAATTAGCATCAGTAGAAATTAAGGGTAGAATTATCTTTTAGTATCTGCTCTTAGTCGACCGACCAAATATGAGGTTTAGTCATTCTTTGATGTAATTTTGGGTTTAAGCATAATGATTTCATTTTTAGAAACATTCTGCAAGCTGCTTCAATTCTGCATTATTTGGTCTGTTTACTTGGGTCTAGTTTGTCTGTTATATAATATCCCAGATATTGTAAGTAAGTCTCTTCATGGTTTGATGATCGATCTGTTGAAAAGCATTTTCGTGAGGTTAACGACTAAATATAAATTTTGTCTTACAAGCCTGTTTGCAAATTATATCGGAGTAGATGTTAAATAATAACTGGGATAAAATGTATCCATGATGCCCCTTTAAATGTAACATTTTTTGGTTAATCTCCCATCGGCTCGTACGATTGATTTCTACTTCTAATGCAAGTTGTCTATGATACGTAGGTCTCTACCATCAATGCCTTTGGTTTTTAATATATTTAAAAACATTTCATGTTGTACCGTATCGAAATCCATTTCATAATCGTTGTCAGCCACATAAACATCTTTACCTTGGTCACGTCATTTTTGAAGAAATACATTTAAGTCAAAAAGTGCCTCGCGGAGTAGCGTTTTTGGATGTTAGCAAAGCCTTTGACAGAGTTTGGCAAAATGGCCTAATATACAAAATGAGAGGCTACAGATGCAGTGTGGCGAGACTGATCTCTTCGTACTTAAGCAACCGAAGCTTAAGGGTTCGAATAGGACAAGTACTATCCGAACACGGAGCTCCGAAGGCTGGAGTGCTACAGGGAGTAGTGTTGTCACCCTTACTGTACACAATATACACCGCAGATACTCCAAGAAAACCAGGAATACTACTCAGCATTGAATAACATTGTAGAATGGTGTATCCAATGGAAAATAGCAATCACTTCAGAGAAGACTCAAGCAATCGTCTTCAAATAGAAAAGAGAACCCCCAGAGGACCAGCTGTTAGTGAAAGATAATTCCATCGAATATACGAATCGAATCAAAATACCTAGGAGTCATTATAGATCAAGGCTTAAGATTTACGCAACACCATCCATCCAGAAAACAGCAACAGCGAGAGCAGCAATAAGAGGACTCACAGGTAGAAAAAGAAAACTGCGTATAAAGACGAAAATGGGACTGATAAAAACAGCATCATTCTTCCAATAATCATATATGCATCTCTCGCATGGGGATACATAAGCAATTTAAATAAAAAGAAAATAAACGCAGCCCACAATCACAGGACATTGTTGAACGATTTCTGTTTAGAGAACTGCAACAAGTAAGGGTGATAGATAAAATGGCAGAAAAAGCCAGAATTAGGTTTGCATAATTCGAGAATTACCCAAACCCGATCTTGTGAGAAATAATAAGATATGATGCGTCTAGCTAATTCGTAGCTCTATCAACAGAAGAAGCCCATATACGTAGCACTGGAAATTAAAAAACAAATTTTACAAAAAATCTGGGTACAAAGGGCCCATATCCTCGGACACCGAGTCGCTAAACTAGGTGCAGCTTGGAGTGGAGACTCGAGACACGAGCAAGCAATTTCAGTTCGAAGATACGCCACTAGAGAAAGCAGGAAAAGAGCGCCTCACGCTATCCTGCATTGATAGGGTAAGGATATCGTGTTGGAGTTCTTGTACCCATTATTTCTACATAAAAAGCATTTAGCTGATAGTGAGCCCCTATTGCGCATCAGAATTCCATAGGGGGAAAGGGGTGGCCTGGAGAGGTGTGCAAGTCTCTCAGACTGGGTTAATAAAATTGCTTGCTGGGGTAACCAGCGGATTTCTAAATCCAAACTGGGTTTTATCTAGATCTTTTTCGTAATGACTTATTTATTCATGAATAAAGTGATCAAAAAATTGAATGTGTGGCTTATCAGACTAATTAACCCACTTTGGTAATTCTTAAGCCATTATAATTACAAGGTTAAGTTAAAATTATTTATTATCAATAATTTCATGCTATCTTTAATATTTCGTCTAATTTTTAGTTTTATTATAATCCAGTTTAGAAATTATTTACTATTCTAATCGATGTGTCAGTTTGACGATGTTAAAAAATTACATTCTCTTGTCTGAAGCCCCTAATTAATATTTCAAATACATAATATCAAGAATGTCATAAGCCGCACATCTTTTGTCAATTTCCCTGATTAATGTCTTTAGTGTATGTTTACATTCTTAATTCTTAGTAAATTGTCTACGGGTTACATTCATTTTCGACAGTGGGGTTCGATTTTTCTTTCAAGGGGACTTGTTATTTAATTAGATACAGATGATATTGTAAAAAGTCAATACAAATGAAGAGAAATTTAAAATTGACGTATGGACGTCAATATAAATCAATTTAATTAATGTATTTATATATTTGTTTGGATGATTTATAAGTAGACTAAAAGTTTACCCCCCATCTAAACCATTAAAATAATCGGCAGTATGAGTTTACAGGATAATATAAGAGTACGATATTATGAGATGATATACCAGTAATACAAAAGATTAGAATAAAATATAGTGTAATGTGTAAAGTGTTAAAGCATTTTACGTTTTTTCTTTGTTTATAATTTAGGATCTCTAAAAGAAGAATTTATAAAACAATAATAGAAAGTATTGGGCTGTACGGCGTCGAACTCTGTGAAATAAACCAAAGAAACAAATCAAAATTAGGGCCATGGAAATGAACTACTGGAGACGATGTTGCCAGCTCACTAGACTTGATAGGGTGAGAAACGAAGATATTCGGAGAGAAATGGAAATCAATCTAGACATAACAGACACAATCGAAGCCAAAAGACTTAACTGGTATGGACACCTTCAGAAAATGCCTGAAAATAGATGGCCAAAAAAAATAGAAGAATGGACTCCGCCAACTAGAAGAAAACGAGGTAGACCAAGACGATCCTGGAGAGACGATGTCGACGATGCAATGACCGCCAGAGATCTAACAACTGAAGATTGCTTCGACAGAAAACGCTGGAAATTAGGATGCGAGAAGCGGCGCCAGCTGTAGAAGACTCGCTTGTTATATATATATATATATATATATATATATATATATATATATATATATATATATATATATATATATATATATATATATATATATATATTAATTTAGGATCTTTAGTAAAGATATTATTTTATAAATATTTTGCTTATCTTACTTATTTTAATAAACTAGTTAAGTCTTTTTCGTCTTAAGTACAATTTCAGGTAGTTCTAGTCGTTAAAGCGCCATTATAAATTTTAGTCCATTAATAGGTAAAATGGACAAACCCGTTATTATTACCTATTTATACAATAGGCTGAGTTACGTTAAGTCTAAGTTGATTTGAGATTAGTTGGTAGGTTGCTTTAAATCGGTGCATATAAACTGGCTCCCGTTCGCAGGTAATAAGCCCCTTACGGACAAAAAGGTTTGCGCGAATTGATTCCCGATGAAATTGGGTACACGTAAACTCATCACCAATTAGCATAAATACCCTCGTACATAGTACAAACTCATCACCGCCATAAAACTAGGGATTTTAAAATAGACCCTGAGAGATTGGTAAACTCATCACTGGCCTACTTGCACCCTGTGGCAGTTATAGACCATAAACCCCTTGCAAATTGCTAAAATTTGGTAATTTGACACGAATAAACCTAAAATAGATGTATTTAATGCAAATGCAATTCATTGGTTTTTATTTGGGAATTCCACAAAATTCTATTGATAGCTACCTAAAACTATGCGAAACGAAAAATTTCTCTTCAGTTGCCCTTGTCTCATTAACATGGATAGTGAACTGCTTATTGATTACGTTTTGAGCCAACGCGGATGAAAAATAATAGCTACCAATAATTTCAAATTTCAATTGCGAAAGACTCTAAAATCAAATTGCATTTTGTGGACTTGTGCGATGAAAGGGTGTAAGGCTAAATGTCATATGACTGGTGAGTAGATTTTATACCTTTTTTTTAGTTGTTTCGCACTGGTGGCGGATTATTCTAATCAAACAGAAAAAAATGAACTTAATTTAAGTTCTTTAAGTCAACTGTACAAGATGTTTCTTGTAGACAAGGCATAATATTACTTTGCTGGTTTATGTAGATTACCCTTTCTGATATTACATTTTTAAAATCCGATTAAATTGTTGAAATCACATTGTCAAATTTTTAGAGTTTAGGTAGATCATTCTAAAACATTGAATATCTCAAAAAGTATGCCAGATATTACATTGACTTTTCACCTATGGATGTGACGCAAAAGATTTTTGGTTTTTTTTATTATGACACCATTTAGTTAATTAAGTTTGATAGTTGGTTAAATTTTCTGGATTTTAATTGCAATAAGAATAAGAAAATTAATATTTACAAAACTGTTGGATGCAAACCAAAGTATGTATATAAAATATGTATGTTACTTATGCATTATTCATTTGAGAAAAGTACGGTAATAATAATAAGTGAGAATCGGTGTAATATTGAAGATGGTGTTCTATTAAAAACAACCTAAATCATGCCACATGCAACATCTTGTATACCCGAAAATAATTTTTGCTGATAGACCACTTAATTATAGAGAACTTCGCTATTTTTCTTACTTGACACAATTTTCATGTTTAGTGAACGCTGGTAGAGTGAAACACCCTGCATATTTAGAAGTTTAAATCTAAACACAGATGTATATCAATATTGTTCTTTAAAGTTTGTTAAGAAAAGTTTTACATCACTCACCATTTGAAAAGAAAGAAAAAAATGTTGTAAATATGAAGTAAATATTCGTTGATCGTGTAAATTATTGTGGCACGAAATTGCTCAATGTCATTGACTAGAATGATTTAGGAACTTACCACAGAACGCTATGTTGACAGTGTTTTTGTACTTCAACATCACATTCAGCAGGTGTTGTTGGACTGTTTTATGCGGATTTCGGTTCTCGTATAGGGCACTACTAGTATCCGACAAACAGAGACTGTTTCTGTAGATGTCAATAAATTTAGAAATTTTTTCACTATTCATTACAGAAGGCATGCAGTAGGTATCCAAGGTCACGCGCTGATTGAGGAAAGTTTTGATCTGAATTCCGACTCCCCTATTCACGTCATTCCCACTGCGTCACCAGTCGAAAGTTGGACCTTCGAATCGTTCCTCTAAATGTTCCGACTCGTACAACTAGAATTCCAACAAGCACACTCACAGTTCGATATCGGATCCAACTTTAAGGGTTGGACCACAAGTCAGATTATATATCAGAACGTGGACGCCCCGTTTTAGGAGAAGAAGGACAGCAATCTCCGTTAAGGAGTTTGTTTGGTGATAGTATACACTTTTGCATTAGCATTTTTAGGTATCGTGATAACTATAAACATTCTTGAGATATATTACCAGTAACTTAAATACTGTTAAACCGGTTGTACAAAAAGAGTGTACATATGTGAAATTATGAATATAATTTCAGTTGATGAGGACTGTATTACATAGGGCTGGTTCAAATAAATTAGGATGTGTTGTAAAAGGTTATACAGATTATAGCGAATTAAGTCTATATAAAGTCTTACCAATTCTTCTGCTGCACATACACACACTCGCGGTATTTAGAGGCTTTCGCCTCTAAGTCGCGGTTGTTCTTCATACGGGGAAACTGTCCGGTTACCGGTTTATGAATACGTGTTTCACGGTACTAACACTGAGATCACGAGATATAGCACATTTACGTCTGTACATCATTTAAAATAGTACTTGCGGTATTTTTCGCATAACTATAAGCGAGAGAGATAATTAGAGTAGAGAAAAAGCGTGGTAAGTCTGTACCAAGCGATAGGTAGCGATATAGAGATTATACGTCTGCCTAGTAGGACTCAGCAGACGAAAGAGAGGACGACTGTTTCTAGCAACAGTCAGCAGTCAAGAGAGAGTGTCCGTTATCATCGAGAGACAACAGGGAAGAGAGTCCTTTCTTCTTTGCTATCTTACAACTGTCTGTATTTCTAATGAAGTGGGGTTAAAATGTGAGTAGGAAGGGTTGGAGAACGGGAAATAATTGTAAAATTGTGGTAGAATGGTAGCTAGTAATACAGCGAAAAAATGACATGATTTTTCGCATGTGAAAAAATTGAACACCGGTGTAACACCATACTTATTCACTTAGAATTCTATAGGTATTTTGTCGGCTCCATTTGTTTTTCTATTTCTAGAATTTATTATTGCGTTTCCTGTTTACTTAATATATATGTCCTATTTCACTTTTACTTCTGAAAGTTCTTCCCGTTATCTGCAAATGGTTCACATCCAGTTTTTTATTAGTTTTTTTAAGTATGTGGATGCTAAACCTAAATATCTGTGACTCTAATATAATGTTTATAATAAATAAAAAAAAAAAAATTTTAATTTAAAAGTTTAAAATCTTGTTGATAGATCGCTTGGAGTAAGACGCTTTAGCCTTCTGTTTGGCTGGGGCCTCATAAGGTTCTTCGCTAGGCTGTTAGGGTGGTTTTGCAGTCTTCTGTCATATTTTTGGGCAATTTCTTTTATGACAGTTTTTATCTAAAGATCGCGATTGATGAATTCATTGGGCATGTACCACGGTGCATTTGTGATAATGCGGAAGGTCTTCGATTGGAATTTCTTCAGTATGTCAATATTGGATCTTGACGCAGATGTCACAGTTGGATCCCATAGCTCCATATTGGCTTTATAACTAACTTGTATTATAGGATTTTATTGTACAAATTCAGTTGTGACCTTTTTCCTATTAGCCAGTACATTTTACTGAGTTTCAGACCCAACTGTTTTCTTTTTGTGACTATGTGTTTCTTCCACGTTAATCTGCGGTCCAGGTGCATACCTAAGTATTTTACATCATCCTTTTGTTGTAGTATTTGGTTATTTAATGAGATGGTTGGGCATGTACCTTTTCGATTAGTGAACGTTATATTCGTTAACTTTAATTCGCCATGTTTGTAACCAAATCTTTATTTTGTCGAGATTGGTCTGAAGCAGTTGTGAGGAGATATACGGGTTTGAGTAAGCCGCAAGGATTGCTGTGTCGTCTGCGTATGTGGCTGTGACGATATTTTGATTTGTAGGAAGATCTTCTGTGTAAAGTAGGTAGAGAACAGGTCCAAGGACACTACCCTGGGGTACTCCAGGTTTAGTTGGATATAAGTTAGTGCACTGATCCTTTACTTTTACAAGGAAATGCCGGTCGGAAAGATAGGACTTGAGGATTAGAAAGTAGTTGAGAGGAAGGTCTTATTTTTTTATAGCAGGTCAGTGTGCCAGACTTTATCAAAAGCCTGCGAGATATCCAAAAAGGCTGCAGAACAGTATTTGTTCTCTTCTAAACCTAATTATCTGAATACCTAAATTACAAAAACAATTTCAAAATAATACGGAAAAGGTTAGAGAAAGAAAAGCAAACATGAGAAAAATTACCTACGGAAGCTAGCAAAACGTATTAAAAGGTTGGAATGATAATAGCATATATTTTTTTGTTGGCGGTTTCACTCTGTCGACAAATTCTTTAAATATTATTGTATTAAAAAGATAAATCACATATTTATATAAAACTACCCTTTCTTGTATCCGGCGACACTGGTCTACTAATTAAACGTAAGTCACCAAACGAGCACTGCCAACCACTTGGGTGGTCTTGGACAACGACAAATTAGCGTATTTTTTTAATAGCAGCTCATTGTCAACTGTCTTTAGAACCGCTCTTTTAATATCAATAAATAGGGTTTATTAAAATTATTGCCTCTTTTTCCACGAAAGTGCGTGCGTGATGAAGTGCTTTTTATTGTCTTTTAAGAAAAATATCTAATAAGAGTTTTATAATAATGAACTCACACACATGGCTAAGATTTTTCTACTGTGTTAGTCTATGAGTTTTAAGGTAGAATTTATGTACCATTCTAAAAAAATCTACTAGATTATGTTGGTGTCTGTTACAGAATGTCTCATTCCAAATAAATAATATATATATATATATATATATATATATATATATATATATATATATATATATATATATATATATATATATATATATTATTATATATAAATAAAATAAATTAATATAAAATTACATAAATTGGGAATCTTCCGGTGTTCTGTGTTTCTGTGTTTTTCTTTGCTGATGTATTTATTAGATTAATTTTTGATGTTTGCCTTTTTGATGTTTCTTCACATTAATACCATTTTAACGCTACAGATCTTTTAAAGGAAAGATCATTTACTTAATTGTTTCTCATATTAGATGTATCGCTAATAACACTCTTTTAGATGAACTGATGATGCTCATTAAACAGTGGGCGAAACGTCTTCATTAAATAGATAAAGTAGTACAACTTTTGTCTTTTTTATCTCCAAATTGACCGAAAACATCCCATTCACTTACGAGTGCACTTTTTTTTATTTTAAATTAAACGGTCATATTCTTTAAAGATATCTATATATATATATATATATATATATATATATATATATATATATATATATATATATATATATATATATATATATATATATATATATATATATATATATATATGAATATTTTGGGTCTTGTACTCAAAGAGTTTATTTAACTCTTTTTCAAAACATACTAAATTAATAAGAGAAAGACTTAAATAAACTCGAAAGCTTAACAAACCTTAAAGAGTTTTCATAATTAATTCCTTTCAGTGGAATAACGCCTTCCAGTATAATATCTATGCATCGCCATCCGTAAATTTGTTGCAACTACCACCACCAAGCAACTCCGTGTTGCTAAATCTAGACGAAGTTCCTTCTAATTCCAGTTTTAATCTAACACTCTTGGTGCTTGCTCAACCGAGCTACGGAGTGTCTAGTTTATCACCTTCATCTACAGAAATCGCGCAAACAGCAAATCCAATGACTGACATACCTGTGCCATGGATGGAAAGGTCTGTCTCCTTCTCTTCACAAGCCTTTGAAACAAAAACGAAAACTTGAACCGGGTTGTTGTTAATCTTATTCCCATACGTTCTATGTCGTAGCACCAGCTCAACCTGTCTTCTTTCACTTTTTCTGCCATCTGTTTCTCGGCCTGTCTCGTCTCGGCCTGTTTGTATTCTTTTCACATATCCTAACCATCGGATTCTTTGTGTATTGACAAAATTGGTGATGCTGTGTTCTTCAAAAAGTTTCAATATTTCTTTGTTGTTTTTCCCTTTCACCCTTTCTATTTGCTACAAGGTAAATCATCTGCAAAGGCTATACCTTGGTACTGGTTTTTAGAAATTGTTTTTTCTGTCTTAATTCTACTGCTCCTGACTACAGCTTGCAGAATAAGATTAATGAGTAAGGTGAATAGAAAGTCCTTGACTAACTAAAAACTCCTCGGAAATCTGACCTAACTAAGCAATTCCACACGTCGTGTTAGTTAGGATCATTTTTATTATCCTAGTCAGATTTTTCGGGTTTCATATTTCTCCATTTCTAAAAATATTATTTTATTCTGTCCACCTTATCGTAAGCTTACTTGAAGTCTATAATATATAAAGTATATACTGACTCTTTACTTTCATAATACGTTGCTTGAATTTCTTTTAGGGAAAACATTTGGTGTATCTATTATTATAACTGTTATTCTATAATCGTCTAATAAATGTGTGGTTTCTAATAATATTATGCCTCCCCTTCTTCTTCTTCTTAACGTTCCATATCAAAATTATCAGACATTGGCGACCACCATTGCAAAGGCTTCTCAACTGCCACATAGAATAATTAAGGAATGTTTTTTTAACCAAGAGATCTATTTACTTATTCTTTTTAATTTTTTTGACATTTTCCGGTGTTTAACAGTCTTTAACAATACCCTATCTTTGTTGATCCTATTAGTATTTCCTCATTAGTTTTTCTTGTTGGCAAAGGTATTATCAGCATCCGTTAATGAATCTAAATTTCCAATGCTTCAATTCTGTTTATATTTAATACTTTTAGTGTCCACACTTCATCCAAAAGTACACACCAAATATAGCACAGAGATGATAATTGCAAAGAAATGGCTTCATTTTCATAAAAGTAATTTTAGTCATCGCTATTCTTCGTTTTATTTCTATGTCTCGATCTAGTTGGTCCGTTATGGCAGTTCCCAAATATGTAAGTTTGTGAACTTTTTTACCTTAAAATCCATTTAATTGAAGCTCTGCATTTGGATGTGGGTCACGACCAAAGACTAAAAATTTGGTTTTGTGTGAGTTTATTTTAATGCCCATTTCCTTTCCTACTTCGTGCATACAATCAATCAGAATTTGAAGACCTTACATATTTTCTGACAGAATTACTGCATCTTCCGCATATCTAATTACATTAAATAGTTCCCCGTTAATTTTGATTCCATATGGCTGTCTCTCAAGTGCCTTTTTAAATAGCTGGTTCAAGTAAACATTTAAAAATGTTGGGGGAAAATACAACCTTGTCTGACACCTCGTTGCTTGAAGATTTCGTCGGTATAATTGTCTTTAATTTATATGATCGTAGTTTGATTCCAGTACATTTTTCCTTGATACGGTAGTTTTGTAATAGGATATTGCGCGCAAAAAGTGCCTCCCTATTATAGTTCCCTATGCCTCTATAATTGTTAAATCTTAATTTGCCACCGTTCTTCTATGGTGGACATATTTAGGCTTCATCACAATTACTTGGCATTTTTTCATTATTACAAATTTATTTTTAAATTCTTTTCTGTAATTGCTGTCCTCCAGATTTAATCATTTTTATGTTAATGTACATGCACTACCTGTTAACTTCTTCAAACAACATCCTGGAAGGGTATATACTTGAAAATCAGTTGAATACAAAGCAGACTGTAATCAAATTGACTTCATTTTGTCCATCACAACTTTAAGAAGTACATAAAGTCTACTAAAACATACCCTGGACCTGACATTCATAGCGACCACAATCCATTTAGAATGGATTTTATACTAAAAAGATTTCTGAAAAGACTAAAAATTTCACAACTGAAGAACACTGAAAGGAAAAAAGAAATAAGTATCAAGGTTGAGAAAGATATGGAAACGATAGAAAGCTTGGTACAAAGAGACGGTAAAGTAACATTGACTGCTCTAAAATAGAAAATAACATGAATACAAGAAAAAGGCTATCGGGTTGTTGACAAAAAACAAAAAACAAGAATGGATAACGCAAGAAATCATGGTCCTCATGAACTTGATTATGATAAAAACATAAACAAACCCTATAGAATTCAAATGAATCAATAAAATCATTAGAAAAAAGTGTAGTTAAGCTAAAGAAAACTTTATGTCAACAAAAAGGCTAGAAATTGTACAACTTCAGGAAAGATAGGACACCTTAATATACGAATACGATACAAAAAACAATACTAAGAAATAATAATTATTCAATAATTATCGATACAGAAGACAAACTGTTTAGAGAAAAGAATACATTTAGATACTCTTTGACAACGATAGACCTTTTGCTCTACCTTCCACGATGATCGAATAAATGAAAAATGTTCAGAAGTAACCAAAAAAAATTAATCATGCAGTAAAAGCTAAGATATAAAAATGGAAAGTTTTAATGTGAATTATTCATCATATTAAGTACATGACAAAAGGTCAGTAAGAAGACGCCAGAAGTCATGGCTCGAAATCCTTTCCACTAGGGATGGGAAAAACCTACCGGTTTTAACCGAAAACCGGTTTTTTGCAATAACCGGTTTTATCGGTTGTTTTTTTGTCCCGGTTATAACCGGTTTTTTATTTTTAAAGTAAAAACCGGTTATTAGGTTTTTACGGTGATTAGCATTAGGTTAGGTATTATTTTGGATCCCAATCATAATTATTATCTTTAAGCAATTATTCCAAATAAAACCATAATTCAAATTTTATTTTATTTTATAAAAAACTGAAAGTGCAAACTCTCATCAGCCAGAAACAATTAAGTTTTATTATAATATTTCGTTGAAAAGGTATTTGTAATCATAATATTTACATAAGAAGTGATCTGGTACATCATCTATTTTTCACACTTGACTCTTGACATTGAAAGTGGGTGAATGGCTGTTTCTGTTTACCAAAAAATAATGTTCTGAATATAAATATCGAATTACCGATTACGAATACGAATCTCCAAGGATTTCCCTACGTTTTCAAAACGATACACCCATACAGGAAGTATTAAATGAGTTCAAATGTACCTATTAGGTATACAAATATACAAACGTGTTAAAAGTAATACATGATAATTTTTTTTTGATGGTAGTAAAAATAAAAGATGAATTGCATTATTCAATTTATTTTTAAGTAAAATATTTATGTTGATATTATTTTTTTTTTTAATCCCATTTGAAAGAGTATGGGACATTTTTTATAAGTTGAAATGGTTGGGGTGGGAAATTTTTTGGGTTTGGTAGGAGAGGAAAATTGGTGGGTATTTTAGAAGATTATATTTTTAAATGGTACTTAAATTTCCATTATTAATTGAATACAATTTTTGCCTAGTATATTCTACTCTCATTATATTCATTGACAATAGAACCTGAATTATTTTAGCGCTCTCTGTTGAGCAGTAGTATAATAATTTTGGTTTACTGCTCTCTACATCTGACTACAACCAGATGGAATTCTGTCTACCATATGCTTAAAAGATTCACACTAATGTCCCCATATATAGCTGCAATATTGGCAGATCCCTCGATTAAAAAAGCACCAAGATTGATTTCTGGTTCAGATATAAAACTAATCACTGAAATTGTAATCATTTTATCGCCTTTCGATGAGGCCACAAAGGAGATCTCGGGTTTCCAGGACATTACGGCTAGCCTTGTTATCCCCCTTGTGTCTATTATCGAAAGATTTTTAAAAAACCTCAAACCAAACCTTAGTACAGCTCAAAAGTTATGCCAAAAGCTTATAACTAGCCTTCAAGAGAGGGGCACTAAGCTTTTACGAAATCTGCTGCTTTGCCATGCTACAGTCACGGACCCGAGGTTCAAAAAACTATATCTGAATCTGTATATAGCGGAGACAGTCACATCCAATTTAGGCTTGGAAGTTAGGACGTATCTTACCGAAATCGGAAAACTTTCTCCTTCCTGCTCCTTCCAGAATGAAGAAGCCAAAGTGAGTTTAAAATCAAACCCTCTTTGGTCTTCACACGATCTGGAGTTGGTAAACAGTGGTTTCAGTTCAAGTTCTCAGGACACACAGATTCAAAGTCCTTTTTCAAATGAACTGACTCTATATCTGCATCGCCTTTTGCTGCCAAGTGATCCGTTTTCATTCTGGGATCAGAACAGAACCTGTATGCCAGGCTTGGCTTTTATAGCTAAAAAAATACATGTCGTTGATCGGAAGTTCTGTGGCATCAGAGAGACTGGTGTCATCATTGAATGATATTGTGTCAGATGAGAGAAGCCGCTTAACCGACTTATATATGAACAAGCTTTTCTCAATAGGCTTCATGAAAAATACTGGCCAACATAATGCTAAATCCATTTCATATAATATAACCTTTTTCCAAAAACCGGTTTTTTGGCCGATTATAACCGCCAGGTTAAACCGTAAGCAAAAAAACCGGTATAACCGAAAACCGGTGTTTTATCAAAAACCGCCATCCCTACTTTCCACTCTGCCATTATTTCCTTGGGTTCACTAATTAATGTTTCTTGCTTGGTTTACATAAACTGCAATAATTTTGATAAATTTTTCCCACCTTTTTGACCTTTTGGTAAAATGACGTCACTTTTCTGTTTTGGAATTTTTCATCCCTATTTCAGTTTTTTATTGTTGTATTGCCTTTTCTTATTTCTGCATATATTCTTAAGTCTCTCTCTGATTTTTTTGTTTTGTATTTCTTTTGTTTGTTTTTCATATTGATCGTTACTAAGTGCTGTCTTATTTCTTTCTTTTACATTGCTATTGTTAGGGATTCATCATCAAACCAACCCTTTACTTCGCTTTCATTGTTGACTCATGATTTCGTTTTCTTACTTGCCTCTTCTATTTTTTCTCTCTATTTTTATTTCTTTCCACGATTATTCTATTTGTAAGTTTTAACCACACTATTGTAATATCTTATTAACTTCTTCATTATATACTTTTTATTTCTTCTACTTTTAATATTTTAATATTATTCGTATTTATTCGTCTTTTTCTTAATGTTAGTGCATGGTCGATCTGGTTCATTTTGTTTTCATTTGTAGATACCCATGTTACTTTGTGTATTTATTTTCTTTATTTCTAGAGTTTCTTCACAGCAAAAATTATCATTTTGGCACCATTTTATTATATCGTATTTGACTTGTTTTCTTGCTACTGTATGGTATACTTCTCCTTTTCCTACTTTCGCATTGAAATCACCCACCAATATTTTAATATTCCTTTTGAGTAGTTTTTCATACTCTGGTGCAAGCTTTTCATAATATTTCCCCTTTTTTCAGATGGCGCATGAACATTTAGGATGCTTGTGTTTTTTTGCCTTTTTTTATCTATAATAGGAATAAACGAAATTATTTCCATCTTCATTTCATTTGCGGTTGTAAACCATGTACCTAGCCGTCAGTTCCCTCTCCTCTTAGAGGAGATTGCATCTGTTAGTACATATAACATTATTTCGTATCCCAATAGAAACTTCTACGTAAATTATCTTTTAAATGAATGAATTGTTAATTTTTGAACTTATTTATTTTTAAACTTTAATTTAAAAGTAAAAAGTGTGCCCTTCACTTATCTTTATTCCCACGTTTTCACAATTACGTTTCCTTTCTATTTAATTAACGCAATTTGTAAAAATATCGTAAAGTATATCGCAAAAAGAAAAACAAAAACGAATAAAATGTGAAGTTAACTGAGCAAACCAATAAAGCACTCCTTATAATTAAAATTTCTGCAGTTACTTTAATTCCTGCAATTCAGTGACTAGACATAAAAAGGATTCAAATTATTACAACTCTACTTACAAGACCATTAAGAGTAATTAAAAACTCAATTACTGCTTGAATGACTTCAAGTGGTACAAACAAAATAAATTAATTCCAGTACACTATATCTGCCATTGAGAAAATTACTCGAAATGTCCGGATAAACATTCTTTTAAAATTACATCATGGCGTATAATTTATACCTATTATTATTATTACTACACGGGCAAAGGAAATTAACTAGTAGATTGGAAAAATTTTCTCCATTTCCATTGATTGTCTCTTACCGCCTGTTTCAATATATTTTAAACTATTTATATAAATCTTCCCACTACTTGCTTATTGGGTTGTTTCTTTTCTTTGCCAAGATTTTTAACTGTAAATATTATTTCCAAAGAACGCAGCTCAAAAATAAATATAATCGTAAGTAGGTATAAAGGAAAGCATCATTTAGTACGAAAAAAAATCAGTGAAGCGAAAGAGTTGTGGATGTAGAAAGATGTGAGGAACTACAAGGATTGCCACGAAAACATGACGAATTTAACACACATAAGAAAAGAAAGTAACTATTGTTCTGAAGTTATTTTCTTGTGGTATTTTAATGCAATTACTATTTTTATAGTAGGTAAAGCCACAATTTATTTTTTACATTTCAATTTTCACTTCGGAAATCGTTCTCAAAATAAAAAACATTAATAAATTAAACAAATTTTGTTTTTTGCTACTTGGTGAAAAATTCGTCTAATAATTTAATGTTATCTGACTCCTTTATAGTGACAATTCTGTTGACACCTTTATATTGACAGTGTTTACAGCCCGATTATATTCTATCAACTGAACTTAGCTAATATCAGCGCTACTTATAAATATACAAGTTATTATGTACTAGAATATTCTGGAATAGTCCACCTCTATTCACTTGCATTAGCGCCTCCATCTCCATTTATCGATCTCCATCTTGGTAGATCCATCCGGAAGGTTCCCAAACACAGATCATCGTCGTCTCGAGATGCAACCGTTATATGGGCTACGACGAAATGAGCAAGTTCAGTACACTGTTCCCCTCTTAGATCTGAGCGTCCCGATCAGCAACTCTATATGTAGGCCCAGGATGGCGGAATCTACAGGACTCTCCACCTCTGCATGAACCCCCCAGAAAGAAATAACAGTCTACTGTTTGAAAGACACGATCTCTTTGGATTAATGCAACACACAGTAATTCGTACGCCGGTTTCTCGGAAAATTACTTCAAGCATGCTTTTGACAATCTACCAATCTAGATTTTCTAGTGCATAGCCTATCTTGGGCAAGGACAGATTCTTGATGTCATAATTGCACACGATTTTCTTAAAATTAGTTAGAGCACGCCATATATCCTCGTAGCTTGCCCTGTCTGTATACGACTTCCTGGTCACCATACACAGCAAAGATTGAGGATCATCTTCTAATCTAAGTATTCTTTCAACTTTAGGCTGCTGCTTTTTTACCTCATTAAAACGACCGAACCTCTTATAAAATACGGATGAAGTTCCTTTAGTCATCTCAAGATCTTGGGCAACACAGTGTGCTAGAGAGACTTTATACAAATTTTTTCTCTTTGACTGCTACACTAACGAATTTCCGATGAAAAAAATCCGGACTAAAACAATGAAATCGACTGCTCTGGCAGCCGGTCCACCGAGTAGTGGCCTCATCCTCCAAAAATCATTCTGTTGGAGAATTGGAAGTCTAAGTGTAAATATTCATATTTATTTTCTGCGTAAATATATAGGCGGAACCAATATCAGAAGGAAAAGCAAATTGTGTTAATATAAATGGACTAAAAATGTTTATATTATAAATCTTAGAGACCCAAAAAGATTAAGAATTCTTTTCGGTGTTTTATTATATACGGGGTGAAAAGTAAATGCTACAAGTTTATGGTTTGTGAAAAAAGGTGTCATATTATATTTTTTGGCAGTCTCGATTATTTTGTTTTTGAGACAGATTCCAGTGTTTTTGGAGTCACTATCTACTTGATCTAAAGAAAGGTTTTTTTTAAGTTTTGCCATAGGTCATTAATTTTTGAGTAGTTTAGAGACGTGTATGTTTTTAGGGGTGTCCTTTTAAGGACTTTAAAATGAAGTCGGAAGTTTAGTACAAGGATTTAATAGACAAATTGATTATTTGAAGTAAGACTTTTATAAAGGATTCACCAAGCTAGTCTTAATAATAATTGTTTGCTTTAGAGTTTTGAAAATAGTTTTCTGTCATTAAATTCGTAAATATATTCTCTTCTTTCTTACCCTTATCATAAGTCAGTAGAATTATCTTCCCTTACAATTTTTTATTAGAAAATCTCTGATGTAACTTATTCATTTGTATTTTCTTATCAAGTTATGATGTTTTATTATCATTTGGATTAATTTATTTTATTTGTACTTTTTGTACTAAATCTCTTTTTCAAGAATGTTTTAATTACTCTTATTAAAGTTACATTTTTTTAAATCATTTTTCCCCAAACGCAATTTTCAAAAAAATGGCTTAAATACTTGCCAATAAGAACATAATATTGACATTGTCCACTAATATTTATTACAGTAAGAACAGAAATATTTTACTAATTTCAAAGTATAATTATAAAACTGACACTTAAGTATTTCCCTGTCCTTAATTGATATGTTTGAAAACTAAAGAAGTGTCATAAATTAAGAGAATACTTTCAAGAAATCTCTCATCAAAGCTTTGGAACGACCACAAGAAAGTGGTATGACCATTTTTCGTACCTTAACGCTTTAGAAATTATTTTTATTGTTCAGCTGGAAGCCAAAAAAGTGTACATATGCAGAAGCTAACTGGAAAATTGTTTCCTTGTTATTATTCCAGTGGTGCGCATTTATGTATATTTAGTGGATATATTATATTCTTTTATGGATACAGAGATAAGTCAGATTTCGTTAACATGTTTAATGTAAATTCTTTTAAAAATTTTTTGAGCTTTCTGATTGTAAGGTTATTCCGTTATTTCTACTTTAAATTTTCTTCTTCTTTACGTGCCATCTCCGCGACGATAGTTGTCAATCATAATAACTATTGTGACTGCTCTGAATAGTTCAATTTATGTACATATGTGCTAGTGTAAGAACTATAGAGGCATTACTCTGTTAGCATCTGCGTATAAAATCTTCGGCAATGTATAAACATTTTACAAAGGATATTGTTGGTCAATATCAATGCGGATTTACTGCTGGAAAGTCAACTACACATCAAATTAAAGCACATAGGCAGATTCTAGAAAAGTCATTAGAATATAACATAGATACGCACCATCTCTTCATTGACTTCAAAGCAGTCTATGATAGTGAAAAGAACTGCATAATATAATGCAATGATAGGCTTTGGGATCCCACCTGAGGTAATTAAGTTGACTCAACTTCTTCTTCAGAAGCAAATCCACTAATGGATGTTAGCGATCACATTTTCCATTAATTCTCTATTTCTTGCAATATGTATCAGAGATTATATGTCGTTAATCCCTGTCCATTGCCTTATGTTTCGGAGCCAGGACATTTTCTTGCGTCCCATTCCTCTCTTGCGTTCAATTTTACCCTGGATTATAAGTTGGAGGAACTGGTATTTTTCATTTCGCATGATGTGACCTAGATACGCCGTTTTCCTTTTCATGATGGTTTCGAAAAGTTGGCGTTCTTGGTTTATTCTTTTAAGGACATCTATATTTGTGATTTTCGCTGTCCATGGTGACCCAACTAACAATGCAAAACGTAACCTCATGCGTTAGAACTAAAGGAGAAAACTCTACGTTCTTTGAAATTAATAATGGACAAGACAGGGGGACGCGTTGGCGTGTCTCCTCTTTAATATTGCCTAGGAAAAGGCAATCAGAGCATTAAATATTAGAATGAATGGAACTATTTTTAAAACATCGACGCAAATTCTCGCATTCGCTGACGATATAGTTATAGTAGGCAGAAGTATGAGAGACATGTTGCAGTGTTTTACAAGGCTCTCGGACGCAGCAAGTGAATTAGGACTTGTGGTAAACGAGGAAATAACCAAATATGTGTTGGTTTCTAAAAACCCTCGAAATATCCAACAGAGAATTCAAATTAACAACCATACCTTTGAGCAAGTCAAAGAATTTACATATCTTGGATCGCTAGTAAACGCAACAAACACGACAAGCGACGAAATAAAAAGACGCATAGCAATAGCAAACGAACTTTTCACGGTCTCCAGAAACATTTGAAAAATAAAAATATAAAACGTGCAGTAAAGCTTAATATATACAAAACCTTAAGAAGACCGGTTTTAATATATGGGGCTATATCTTAGAAAGATTTTTGGGACCGTAAATGAAAATGGGCTATGGCGTCGAAGTTACAACTTTGAACTATATCAGTTATACACCGATCCAGATATTGTGAAATTCGTTAAAGTTCAGAGACTTAGATGGGCTCGACACATTGCTAGGATGTCAGATCACGAATACACGAAGAAATTAACATTTTTAAAACCAGAGGGCACAAGAAGCAGAGGACGACCACGAATGAGATGGATTGATGATGTGAAAAAAGACCTACAGATTCTAAGGGTTAGAAGATGGAGGTAAGTTGCCAGGAATCGACAGGAGTTGCGACTTCTTTGTGAGCAGGCCAAGATCCACAACAGATTGTCGAGCCACTTATGATGATGACATATGTGCTATTCCCTATGTATAACATGTCACAGGTATTGCAAGAGTCCCAACTAGAAGAAGACCACATGGACTCGGGTGGCGAATTTAAAGCAATAGACCTTAAAGCTATGGGCGTGGAGAATTAAATGGAGATTGCTCAAGACCGAAAGAAATGGAGGAATGTTGTCAAGTCGGCTAAAATCCACTTTATAAATTGGAACCACTTCTTCTATGGTACTCACTTCTTTTTTTTTCAGGTACTCTCCCACTAAGTTGATATTTGCCCAAAGAAACTATTTCTTATCTAAATTGAAATTTCCAATCTGCAGCTGCTTTTAACTCTCAGAATCT
This sequence comes from Diabrotica undecimpunctata, assembly GCF_040954645.1. Taxonomy (NCBI): domain Eukaryota; kingdom Metazoa; phylum Arthropoda; class Insecta; order Coleoptera; family Chrysomelidae; genus Diabrotica; species Diabrotica undecimpunctata. The sequence goes on from NC_092806.1 coordinate 43,981,474, forward strand.
GGTGCTATCAAAAAAAAACATAGACAGCCTAGCCTCAAATAATTTGTATTTAAATAACTTACAATTTTGATCTTTGTAGATCACTGCATGTACTGCTTGGCTGCTACCACAAAACTTAACAAACTTTCTTTCACTATTCGTACCAAACTCCTCGTCTTTCTTTTTTCACTATCCCTACTAAGTATTCTCTCCTACCCATTCCTCAAAATCTCCTTATTGTCCAATCACAACACTACAAGAAACTACCAATCTAGCCCCTTCTTCCTATTTTCTCTATCCTTATTTCGTCCTATTACAGAAACAAAATGTCTACCGGTTTTTTATTAATACAAAATCTACGTCATCCTAGCCCAGTTGGAATAACCAATATCGAAAGATGTGGTATTTGACTGCATAGAAAAACAATTTATCCACTTTCATGTTCTAAATAATGTATGTAAATATTCCTTAGTGAAATCCTAATATTTACTACTTCTCTATCTCTATGTACAATCGCTTACAAATAAATTTTAGTATTTGGTGAAAAATCCGAAAAATTATTTTAATTTTCAATGTTCATTGTTTCGTAAAACTCTTATACCAATATATTTGTTCTTTCAAACCTATTGAGGATTAACAGTTCTTGAAATTACTTTAAATACTATGACGCACTTTTCACTGGAGTACAAAAATATCCTTATTTATATCTTAATACAGGAATCCTACAGATATAAACTGGGTAGGATATAGGGAGTCCCTCAGTAAAAATCTCGAGGAATGTACGATTTCGTTTAAAAGCCCAGAGGTTATAGATTCGGCGGCAGAAACGATAAGCGACGCTATTATGGCGGCTTACCAGGAAAATTGTCCAGAAAAAACAAGGAAAAGTACGGGCAGTAATACAGTCTGGTGGAACAACGGCTTAAAAGAGATGAGGTCGGAAGTCCGAAGCCTATTTAATAAAGCCAAAAGTAACCAAGATTGGGATGCCTACAGGTATAAGCTAAAGCTATACAATAAAGAAATTCGGAAAGCCAAAAGGAATTCATGGAGAGAGTTTTGCGAGGAGATTACAGATATCCTGGCATGTTCTCGAATCCATAAAGTCCTGGCAAAGGATTTTGCTACACCCAAAGAAGTAGGTTTCCTAAAGAAAGCTAATGGCAAATTTACGGACACCAAAGAGGAAAGTCTTAGAGAACTAATGAACACGCACTTTCCGGAATCAACAATTCTGGATGATGCAGATAGGCAAACCAACATAGACCAAAGGCTCACTAGACCAAGGTCTACAGATTGGGAAATAGCCACAGCAATCACAAGACCAAACAGAATTAGATGGGCTATAAATAAGTTTCGGCCATATAAGTCTCCAGGGAGAAATGGCATATATCCAATACTGTTGCATATGATATTGTGGTATTGATACCACACCTATGCAAGCTCCTCAAAGCCAGTTTAGCATGGGGGGTCGTACCGGAAATATGGCAAAAGGTCAAAGTCATATACTTGCCTAAGGTAGGTAAAGTATCAGATCTAATACCAAAGTCATATAGACCGATAAGCGTATCTTCTTTTCTATTAAAAACGCTGGAAAGGCTTCTTGATAGGCAATATGCATACCAACCTGATAAATCTACGGACTCTGCGTTGGATGATCTAAATAGGCTTATCTCAAAGTCAATGGAAGACAAAGAGATAGCAATGGCCGCTTTTTTAGATATAGAAGGGGCATTTAATAATGTTACTACCAGCTCTTTGATAGGAGCTATGAGTAGACGAGGCGCACCTGCGGTAATATGCAGATGGATAAGGGCATCCCTGGAGAATAGGACAGTAATGTCCACTCTGGGTAAAGCAACCATCAAAGTAAAAGTAGGTGGAGGCTGTCCACAAGGAGGAGTTCTGTCCCCTCTACTTTGGGCAACCTTGGTAGATGATCTCCTCAGAAATCTGTCCACAGAAGGCTTTTATTGTCTAGGATATGCTGACGATATAGCAATCGTTGTCAGGGGCAGGTTTGCTCAGGTAGTGTCTGAGAGAATGCAAGCAGCCCTAAATAGAGTTGACGACTGGTGTAAACAAGAGAGACTGAGTTAATTAATAAAACTATGCTCGATATCTGCCTTTCATTTAATCAAAGTTCATTTATTCCAGCATTCAACCTTATATCAATGTATTAATCATTTGCATGAATAAATATTGTTTTGTAAGCATTTTTCACTTTGACACCTGGAGAACTTACCTAACACTCTTATGGTGGCATCCAGTGTGTTAACATCTATCCCTACTATTCTCAAATACAGAATGTATTTTTAATAGAAGACCCTACTATGTTAGTATTGCATTTTGTAGGAACTATTACAACCCTTCTTTTGGTAAAAGGTTCTACATACCTAGCATGATTCATCTTGTAGATGTTTAAAAAAGAACTATATCTTTTTGTTATGGTCAAATTATATTATTGGTTTTTTCCCATTGCTTTGACGCAATAAGAATTTATTTATTTTTTGTATCTTCGTATAAAACCCCTATCAATAATTGTGCCATATGCCTCACCATGAATGAGTACTTTCGTCAACTACAAAATAATTTTAGATAACTGCAACAATTTTTTGCATTTTTCTTATGGTCTTATCGTAGCAGATTTCGATATATTTTTTTCTTAAGGTATCAATACTTACAATATTTCTACAAAAATGAGGTAAAAGTGACATTGGTCACTTTTGGAATTGGAATTCCCGACAAGAACAAGACATCGAAAAGATACTAGTTAAAAAGTTGATGCTCGGTTTTTTGAGTCTATAAGCACTACGTCATTATCAATTGCTCCTTTTAAGTTGGGCCTTTTAAGCTTTTTTTATACTTTTTAAGGTGAGAAGGTGTCGTTGCATGGTAATGAATTAAAAATTTTCTTCCAGGAGAAATCTGAAACAGAAATCTAAAGCTTATCCACCATTTTTTGTGAATGAAAATGGTTACTTACAATTTTAGAGCTAACTCGAAAAATACTTTTCCTCCATACAACTTTCATTTAGGATATGTCTGAGGCCAAGCACTTACTTGTGACATCGCGATATAAACAAATAAAGGAAGTCAGGGGTTACGTAATAAAATTACACTATTGCACTTTTAAAATTGGCCTCAATACACATGTTTGCACTGTTTGACGCGAAAACCATAAATGAAACTAACGTAAATTTCAGAGATTTATACAGCTACTTATTCTTAAAAGCTTCACCGACACTTCCACTCTTTTTGGATTTGAAAGAAACCCGTCGCACTAAAAGTGTTTATCTATTTGTCATTTGTTTTATATATTAGGGTTGTTAATTGTTTACCAGTTTACCTAAAACCTTTTATTACAATAGCAAGTAGGCCCAAAATGATTTAAAGAAAGTGGTTTGATTACACGGCGAATTTGAATGAACAATTTCAAGAAAAGGTCGACACATTAAAAAAATATTGGCATTATACATTTTTTTAAGTATATAAAAATATATAGATATATTCAATTTATTATAATAATATAAAATTTTTGAGGCCCCATGTATAATGATAAACGTATTTTCGTGTGAACGTCACTGACGGAAACATTTAGTGATATCCTTATTGTTTTTCGAAGTGTGAGTGATAAAAAACAATTAATGCCATCATAAATATTCATTTACAGTGTATGAGGGTTTTATTAAAGCTGTCCGTCTACCGAACAACTACTTGTAATAATGTAGATAAAAACATCAGCCCATTAAGAACGAGTTAACTGTTTTTTGAGAGAACATCACCGCGGTTTGTGAGATTTATACGTCCGTCGGTCATCTTCTCAAATTATCAAAAAAACGTGACTGCACAATAAACTTATGTTTTACTATAAAGTATCGAGAGTTTTCTTGTTGTTCAGTTAGAGCTAATTTCACGCTTGTTTTCAGCTAATGAATAACCTACTTTTGAACAACCAGAACACTTTATTAGTCATGCATGTACTTTTATTTCTTTACTGTAACTCAGTGAGTGACTAATTAGACCGAATTACTTAAGCTACTCAATATTAATGTCGTTTTGACATAAAAATTACCTTTAAACTAGTAAATACTAGAGGCAGTAAGTAATACGATTCCATTTTATTACTTTTCTTAGATAATAGATAGATAGACAGATAACCTGACATAAAGAACATACGAGCTCGATTTAAATACTAAAAATTAAGAAGACTAAAGTCAAGAAGGTCAGAAATGATGAAAACCAGGACATTTTTAATAAATTATAAGGGAGGTAATTATTTTCGGGGGAACCTGTAACTCCTAGAGAGTGCATCCGCAGATGACGAATAGGGGAATGCTCGTCCAGGTTTACCGGTGGGTATTCTTCTTTTTACGGTGCCTATCCGTTTCGGATATTGGCGATCAGCATAGCTATCCTAACTTTACTTGCAACTATTCGGAATAGTCCGGTTGTAGACGTATTGAACCACTTCCTTAAGTTTTGAAGCCAAGATATTCTTCTTCTCCCTGGTCATCTCTTTCCAAATACCTTGCCCTGAAGAACGAGTTGCAATAAGCCATATCTGTGTTCATTTCTCATAACATGACCAAGATATTATAATTTGCGCTCTTTGATTGTGTTATTGATCTCGCATTCCTTGTCCCTTCTACTTAGGACCTCAATATTAGTCACACGAATCACCAATGAAATTCGTAAGATGCAGCTGTAACACCACACCTCGAAGGCCTCGAGCTTTTCTAAAGAAGCTTCAGAGAGCGTTCATGCCTCTACTCCGTATAATAATGTAGAAAATACATAGCATCTGATGATAGAGATTTTGGTACTAAGTGGTAAATCGTGACTTCTGAAAAGAAACTTCATCTTTACAAACGCTGATTTTGCTTTCCCTATGCGTTGTTGTATTTTATTAGAGTGGTCCCGCTGACTATTTATGTTAGTACCAAGATATTTGTAGCTGTTTGCCCTGTGAATGGGCTGTTGGTTTACCAAAAGATGTGTATTTGATATTTCGCACTTACTAACTACCATGTACTTTGTTTTGTTCGTATTGATACTTAGACCATAGTCTCGACTTATATCTGATATGCGTGACATTATTGCTTGTAAACCATCTAGGCTATCTGCAAATACTACTGCGTTGTCAGCATATCTAATGTTATATATAGATATGTACTCGGAGATACGCTCCGAGTACATGTTAAATAGCACTGCAGATAGAATGTATCCTTGCCTTACCCCTCTATATATGGAGATTGTCTCTGTAAACTGGTCATCCACTTTAATGTTGGCAGTTTGGTTGTAATATAAATTATATATAATTCGCAAGTCTCTATCATCCAACCCGCTTCTTTCAAGATGTATGTGAGCTTGTCATATTTTACTCTACCAAATGCCTTTTTATAGTCGATAAAACAAATATATACATCCCTGTTGAAATCTCTGCACCTCTAGATAAGCACTTGTATAGCAAATAGAGCTTCTCGGGTGACTAAGGTATCGCGGAATCCAAATTGTGTCCATGAAACTTGTTCTTCACATTTTTTATATATATTCTGTTATGTATTACTTTAAAAAACGTTTTAAGTAAGTGGCTCATTAGGCTAATTATTCTGTAGTCTTCGCATGTTTATGCATTTAATTTTTTGATAAATTACGAAGGTCGACTTTAACCAGCTTTGGGGAATATTTCCAGTTATATATATTTTGTTAAATATAGTCGTTATCCATTTTATTCCTTGTTCGTCCATAAGTTTCAAGAATTCTGTATAAAATCAGGCCCTACAGCTTTAACATCTTTAGTTTTTCTAATAGCTGCCGTGACTCCTTCAATAGTAATCGGGGGCCCTGTTTGGCATTCTATGTCTTTAATGGCAATCTGCCTTTCATCTGCAAATGTTACTTCCACATATTTTTTCCAAGTGTCTTGTCTCTCTTTTACACTTAGTAGTGAATTACCTTGGTTGTGTGCCAGACATTCAACTCTTCTAGGCTTATATAAACCTGCGGATTCTTTAACTTTTTTTTTACATATTGAATAAATCGTGTTTCTGTTGTAATAGCTGTATTTTCGCACATTGTTCTCTCAGCTGTGTGTTCTTGGCCATTTTGATTGCTGTTTTGATCTCTATCTATTTTTTTGTAAAAAGTCTTGTCCCGATCTTTGAACTTTCACCTCTCTTCCATCATATCTAGAGTCTCATTGGTTATCCACGATTTTTTCTTAATTTTTAGTGGTTTGAAGAATTTTTTCCAAAATAATTAATAAATGATGGATGATCATGAATTGTGAAAAATAAAACAAGGGTTCATGCAAATAAATACAAAATATTAAAATATAGGATTTAATTTTTCAAACTTGATCCTATGGTTGCACTTTTAAACATTTTGTGGATGCAATATACAATCAGGGCACTGAAACTGGACATGTTTTAAACAAATAAATTTTTTGTGCATTTGACAAAAACAACGAGTCTTAGTGTCTTTAACACAAAAACTACATCGTTTTATAATATTTAAATTTTCGGGATTAACTCTTGGAAGTTCACTAGAAGTTCCAGCCACTTGTTGGAGTCGGTTGCGAATAGCTGGAGAGATATTTTCCACCATGGAGCGACCAGCATCTAGGCCGATTAGCTCTGCGGCCAAACGTTTTATGTATATTCTACAAAGCAATAATTTTGATTATTCGCCAGATATATAATTTGGGAGTTTATTCCAGCCACATTCATAAGTGAATAAAAAATCACCATTGGCCAGTTCCGGGTATTTCGAGCTGCATTATACGTGGCGTGGCACAAAGTTCGTCAACGTTGTCGACCCCACCTTTAGTTAAGTTATAAAACGTTATAATCTCCGGCTTCTGTTGATCATCTGTTAATTCGTCAATTTCATCATTATTGTGCAGACTTGAGGACAGTATGACTTTTTTTCTCTTCTTATGTACATAGGATACTATTGTAGTATTTACTTGGAATCCAAACATACTTGAATAAACAGGTTGATGTTTGGTGTTTATAAACTCCAACGATAATTATCTTTTGTTTTTTCTCAATGTACCGACGTATATCAGATTGTAATCACGACGAAGTTTTGTAATAAGCTCAAAGCTAGTAAACCAATTATCACACGTAAGGTTTTTTCCAGTAGCCGATATTGAACTAATTAATCTGTCGACAATACTAACTGGATCATTTTTTAAATGAAAGAGTCCCTCTGGTTGTAAACGAACATATGGTTCTAGATTTACTTATATCTAGTTTTTGCATCAACTAAGGCAAAGATTTTTAATCCATATTTGTTCGGTTTGAAAGAAATATACTATTTAAAACTATAGATGAAAAAGTTTTTCATCTATAGTGCAACACTCGCTAATTGTGTAGGCATTTTTACAATTTTTTACAAAATTTGTATACAGTTGTCTTATAGGCGCTAGCTTATCAGACTATTTTCTTTCGTCTCGAGTTTCTAAATCATCAAATCTAAGATGTCTTAACAAAAATAAAAAACGTTGCTGCGACATGGTTAACCAAAACATTTCAACCCCGCTACCATTTCGCTTCCACAACTCTTCTGTGCTTAACCGATTACTTTTCAAACACCCAGATAAATAGAGCAATCCTAGCAAAGCTCTTATTTCGATTACATCAGTATTTTTAGCAGAACGGACTCTGTTATACATCTCTTTCATTTGATCTATCTATTTATTCGTATTTTCAACAATAATGTTTAAAACATCTTCGAAAAAAAACAAATTCCAACAATCAATTATGGATTTTGCATTCTTGCCATGTGCTTTTACACCCGGTAAGTAAAAAATTTTATTGGGCGAGTTCTTACCGTTTGCACCGGGCAGTGTTTTTTCCAGACTTCTTCATCTTTGCCTATAAAACTAGCAATCCATGAAACTTTTGCTGATATTATATCCACTTCGCAATCATCGCCATCGCCTTCTTGTTCAGTATCTGAATCTGAACGATGTTCCTCTATGTTATCTACTTCATCCTCTGATTCAATGTCATCAAAATGTTGTTCCGTGTCAGTTTCTACTTCCTCAAGCAATTGAAGTAGACGACTTTGCTCCTTTTCATAATCCGTGCTAAAAATAGTAAATTTAACTAAACAAAATATAAAATAATACATGTTTACATAATAGAATACATAATTTTAGCAAAATTACTCATCACTTGTAAAATAAATTCCAAGAAACAAAAATAAAACAACAGTCACCTGAGTTACTTACGTGGTGGCGCCAAGTCTAATAAACGCAAATAGACTATAACAATAAAGATAAAAATCTGGCAAAAGTTCTCCTCAGCTCGACGGTCCATGCAATAATAAATGTTAGTAAGGTACCAAGAGCACGACGTTTATAGTTTAAACCCCACTCTTTTTATACCGTCTAGTAAGAAGCTTGGTTCTGAGAGACTTGGCGTCACCGCTGCAGGGTTAAAAACCCTTTTATCCAAAATTTCGAGTCACTGAAACGGCACCAACTGTTGACGTTGATGAAGATGACGCTCGCAGTGGATGCGTATTACTTAAATTAAAAAAAAAACACACTATGTTGTTATCTATGTTCTGGTTAATAAAATATTTACAGCAAAACGTGGGACTTTTTTGTATTTCAGCCAAAAAAAGCCAATGTCAAAGTGTTTTTCGTTATTTTTTCAAAAAGTTAATACCATTTTGGCACCTAGTATATTAAATTAATACAGTAGATTCCCTCTATAACGAGAACTGAAATGACAGACTAATTACCTCGTTATAAGCCGATCTCGTTATATCAAACAAAAATAATACTGTGCATACATATGAATATGTAGTTTTCTAAAACATTAACTTCCTATAGTGAAGCCATTCGGAGCAATATAAGATGCTAAATATTGTTTGACTGGCGATTTTGAAAAAAAGTTGTTTACTTTTATTGTCAATGAAATACATTAAAACAAAAAAGAGTTGTTTACTTTTATTGTCAATGATATACGTTAAAACAAAAAATCTGTATTCTGTAAATCTGTATAAAGAGTATTTTCAACAATAAAAATAAACTATTGCTTCTGCAATTGGAAGAAGTCTGTCATTTTTGACTGCTTTAAATTGTCCAATATCATATTTTCTAATGATGTGAAACAGTTATATGCTTCTTCATTTGCGTTTTGTCTTTCAATTAAGTTTCTGACAACGTTAAAAAAACTTTCCACATCTTGTCTATTAAGACCTTTTTATTATTAGGTGCGAATGGTCAACCCCCTACAATGACACTTGTGAATGATAAATTGTAAATTTCCGAGTAATAATCATAAATTGTAAGAAGAGAGGGTTATAGTTCAGTAGAAATTTCACGGGATATCTAATGTACCTCATTATAAGCGAAACCTCGTAATAACCGTGTTCGTTATAGAGGGAGTATACTGTAGTATGTATTTGTATATATCCTAATTCATAAAAATTAAAAACAAACATTGGCTTGAATATTACCCGTTTATTAAGTTTTTATTAATTTCTGAAAATTTACTTTTTTTGACATTGGTTGTTTTTGAAATAAACCCTTCAAATAGGTACATAAATCACGAAATTAAACGCTTGAGTAATGATTAGTCATCATAATACGTCATTTAAACAAAAGGATACCACTTTAAGGAACCAAAATGAATTTAAAATTTGAAAAATACAAAAATTAGTAATAAAGAAGTACACTGTCACTTGAAAATATTCAAAGTCGAATTTCTTATTATCATCACCGGCCTGTTCTTAAAGCAGTAGAAAGATGAAATATAAAAAATAATGTCATGCTACTCATACTATTTTTCCCTTATTTAAAGTTTTTTCCATGTATTCTACTTATATTATTTTACTTAGTTACCGTACATTACAAAATATGTATCTGGTATTCTTATTTCGATATAAGTCGATATAAGTTATATTGTAAATACATTAAAATATAAATAATTGTGACGTTAAACTATTTTAAATGCACAAAAAATATTACAATTCCAATCTGAATGACGGGTGTTGAGTACATATTATTTGAAGGGACTGAAATGAAATTCAATGATACGTTGAAACTTAATGCTTGCTGGTCTAAGGGATTAAATCTCTCGATAAATATCATTTGAAAATTCTGATCCAATAATCCTTACCTCTATTATAGACATGCGAAACAATTGTATTCTGATTTCGGTCACATGATATTTACCTAGAGAGCTTAGAATAGGTCACGAAATCGAGCGAAAGCCAGAGAAAATAATTGAAGGGTGGCTTTAACCGTAATATTTATTTTGTTATTTGTATAAGCCTGGAGGTACCACCAAATGTTATTTTCCCATACGACCACTTTAACGGTTTTTAGCGAGGGTGAGGTCAAAAATGTTGATTTATATTTGAACCAACAATTCTTATAATAAATGAAACTAATGACAAAACCGAGTCACCAACGGAATATACTATGGAAACAAATAAATGAAATTTAAAATTCAATTTTCTACAATAACTATTTCTTTAGCGACTACAAATAAAATTTACTTGACTACATACCAGATTCCAAATTATTGAAACAATATTTAATGTATGCATGTTAATTTAAACTTGAAATCTATTAAAAAATAGATACTTTGTTATCTACATCGTTTCTCTATTTCAAATTGTCTCACTCAAAACAGTTTTCTAAACAATCACTTAGATAATTTCAATGTTTTTAACGATATCTTTAATTATTTCTTACATGTTTTCGATGATTACTGAGTTTTGTTACTTACTTTAGCTTTAGCTAAAATTACTTTCGTTTTAGCTCAGTTCGATAAATCAATTCGTTTTTTCATCCCAAACAAAAAAATTAGCTTTGATTCTTGACGTACTCATTAATGCACACTAACAACAACGAATAAATCGAACTTAGTGACAGATTAACGTGGAACTATGCTAGCAATGGGGCAAGAATAAATAATGGTAGATGGCGAAAACTGACAAAAGAGTTAGGGGAAGGCCACTTTTGTGCGGGACAGATGATCTGTAGTGGGAACAAAATGGATCCAAGCAGAACTGTAGAGAATTGGTACTTTTCTTGAAAAACTATATTCAACAGTGCAAGCAAACTCATTTTTAGAACTGTAGTATTATATAGAACTGTTGCCGAGAGGGGGCTTTTGGGCCTGTAGGACCCATCGCCGGCTCTTCGGGCTTCTTCCTATCCCCGATCGCCCGATCTTCCTATCCCCGGAATTGGATCGGGTATTCACCATCTTTGGTTTGTCGCTGGTAGACAGGTTAAATACCACCGCTGTTATAAATAACAGTTCGTGACAAATATCTGTTATAGGTAACGGTTCCAAGGAACAGTTACAAAGTAACAGAGCAAAAATGGAAAACAGACAGGTAAAAATGATCTAAGTATCCCTTGACTTACGGAAGGAATAACTTAGTAAACAAGTAAATTAAATGGTATAAAAATATAATGCAAAAAAAATGTTTCTAAGTGTTTCTTGACTTACGGAAGAAACAACTTAGGACAGAAATATAGATAAATGAAATATGTAAATGTGAGAGTAAAATATGGAAATATTTCTAAGTGTTTCTTGACTTACGGAAGAAACAACTTAGAACAGAAAATAAACAAGAGAATCAAATATAGTAAAATAAATGCACAAATAAGTGTTTCTTGACTTACGGAAGAAACAACTTAGCATAAAATAGAAAATGAAAGAGACAAATGTATTAAGTATTTTCTTAACTTAAGGAAGAAAATATCTTAGATAAAATATCGGAAATAATAATGCAACAATGATTATGAAAATATTTCTAAGTGTTCCTTTGACTTACCGGAAAAGAACGGCTTAGACAAACAATTAAAATAACAAGTCAAATATTCAGAGAAATATTTCTAAGAGTTCTTTGACTTACCGGAAAGAACTACTTAGACAAAGTATATATATACAATAGCACTAAAGGCCTTAGAGGCCCATGGCTTAAAAAGTTTGTTCTTTCTTCATTTTCGCTTTTCTTTATGTACTGAGATCTTCTCTGGCTCGATATGTGATTTTTCTCCATTCCTTCTTGTTATTCATTTTTCTTTTCTGGCCTTGTAGTCCAATTTCTTCCATATCTTTTTCTACCTCCTGATTCCATCTATTTTTTGGCCTTCCTTTTCTCTTTTTTAAAGTTATAGTGTAGTTCATTACCCTTTTTGAAGTCCTCGTGTTCGGCATCCTTTCTAGGTGACCTCGCCATCTTAGTCTCTGTGCCTTTATGACTCCTATTATGTTAGGTTGATTATATAATTTCTTTAACTCATCATTTGATCTTCTTATCCATAAACCGTCCCTTATTATTCCTCCATATATCTTCCTCAGGATTTTCCTTTCCCATATCTCCAGTAAATTTTGTTCATTTTTTGTCATTGTCCATGTCTCACTGCAGTACGTTACTATTGGTTGTATAGTTGTTTTGTATAACTGTTTTTTTGCCTTTCTTGATAAAAACTTGCTTTTCAACATTCCACTAAGAGCATGTACACTTCTATTGCCTGCCATTATTCTAGCTTGTATTTCTTCTTTAATGTTAGGTTTGCGTGATATTATTGTACCTAGGTATGTAAATCTTTCTACCATTTCGAATTCGTATGATAATCTTTCTTCTACTTCTACTTTAAACTTTTGTCCATCCCTGAACTGATCATCTGTCCACTGCATACATTTTGTTTTAGTTTCATTTATGTAAAGTCCCATTTTCTTTGCTGCTTTTACTATTCTCTGTACTATCTCCTGTAGCTCTTTTTTTCCTCTTGCCAGCAACACTATATCATCCGCAAATGCCAAAACTTGGTGTCTTTTATGATATAGGAGTCCTTCTCTATTGATTTTCGCTTCTCGCATTATTTTTTCTAGGCATAAATTGAAGAGTAATGATGACAAAGGATCGCCCTGCCTTAATCCTTCGTTTACTATAAATTTGTCCGATACATGATTGTTTACTTTGACTCTGTTTTCTGTATTCTCTAAAGTAAGATGTATCATATTACGCAACTTTCTGCTAACTCCCAGTTCCTCAAGGGTCTCTTTTAATTCCTTCCTTTTTATTCTATCGTATGCTTGCTGGAAGTCGATGAATAGCGCTATCGTTGGTAAGTTGTGTTCATAGCTTTCTGCTTGTAATTCTCTGATTATGAATACTTGGTCCGTTGTGCTTCTCCCTCGTCTAAATCCGCATTGGTATTCGCCTATTATATTTTCAACTTCTTTTTCTAGCTTATCTTTTATGGATTTTGATAGGATTTTATATACGGTATTTAGTAACGCTACTCCTCTGTAATTACTGCATTCTGTTTTGTCTCCTTTTTTGTGTAATGGGCAAATAATGGCTTCCTTCCAATCTTCGGGTATTCGTTCTTTTATCCATATCTCCTTTATGATCTTGTATATCCAATTATTTAGCAGTTTTCCACCATATTTCATCATCTCTGCTGTTATGTTATCGCTTCCAGGGGATTTGTTGTTTTTCAGATTTTTTATGATTTCCTCGATTTGTTCTTTGCTGGGTGAATTATCTTCTATGTCTTCTAAGTGTTCGATTCTTGCTTCTGTTTCCACGTATTCTCTTTGGTTTGACTTATTATTGCCATTTAGTAATTCATCAAAATACTCTTTCCATCTTTCGGCAATTTCTGTTTCCCCGCTTATATTATTTCCTGCTTTGTTTTTGACGAATATGGGTTTTTGTTGGAAACCTTTTTTTTCATTTCTAGCACCTTGATATAGGTTTTTTATTTTTTTTATTTCTGTAATTCTCTTCTATTTCTTTTAGCTTATTTTCTATGTGTTTTCTCTTCTTTTCTCTCAGCACTCTCTTTACTTTTTGTCTTTGCTCCCTATATCTATTCTTTGTCTCTGTTGTTTCTTTCGTGATCATTTCAATCCTTAATGATTTTCTTATTTCTATTTCTTTTTGGCACTCTATGTCAAACCAGTCTTTCCTCTTTTTATTCTCTTGTTTGTTACATTCTTTTGCTGCTTTGTTCATTATTTGCTTTATGTTTTCCCATTTGTTCTCAGTTTGCTCTTCTATTTGTATCTTTTTTAGTTCTCTTTCCATTGTTTCCTCGTATATGTCTTGCTCTTTCTTTGTTGCTAATCGAATTGGGTTATGTATACATTTCTTTTTTTTTATTTTGTTTTTGTTTTCTGGTATCAGTTGCTTAATTTTGATGCCCACCATGTAATGATCTGAGTCGGCGTCTGGTCCTCTGTATGTTCTTATCTTCTTTATACATTGCTGTTCTTCTTTTTCGATGAGCACGTGGTCTATTTGGTTTTTAGTCTTTCTATCTGGCGATATCCAAGTTTCCTTGTGTATTTCTTTTCGTTCGAAATATGTGCTCATTATGATCATATTTTTTTCTCTTGCGAAATCTATCAGGAATTGTCCGTTCTCATTAGTTTCATTGTGTTTACTATATTTTCCTATTGTCGGTCTAAATACTTCTTCCTTCCCTATTTTGGCATTTGCGTCGCCTAGAATAATTTTCATATCATATCTGGGTATATTTTCGATTGTTCTGTTTAATTCATTGTAGAAACATTCTTTGACATCATTATCTTTTTCTTCTGAAGGCGCGTGAATATTTATGAGGGTGATTTTTTGGTATTTTCCCTTGAACCTGATACTACATATGCGGTCTGATACTGGTTTAAACTCTACTAGTGCTTCTTTTAGCTCTTTTCTTATCATAAAACCTGTGCCTAACGTTCGATTCTTTCCACCGCTGTTAAAAAACATTGTATCTTCTATTTCTAATATATCATTTCCCAGTTGTTTCGTCTCCTGTAGAGCTACTATGTCAAAATGGAACTTTTCGATTTCTCTCGCTAAGTGTTTAAGTTTGCCTTCTCCATATGTGCCTCTTACATTCCATGTTCCCAAAAGTAAGTGTTCTTTTCGTAATGTTTTCTTGTGTTTTGGTCCCGTTATCATTTTTTTCCTCTTTTTTCCTTTTTTCGTATTATCGCTAACCTTGTTCTGTGCTTGTTTCGTCAACTTTATTCCAGTAGTACATTTAGTTGCTAGTTTTTTGATGTTTTTTTACATATTGCGCCTTCTTTGTCATTCCACTTCCATTCGCTGTTATTCACCCATATTTTTTTTACTCCAATCTTGACTTCATTTCCTTTATTTCTTTCTTCTTGAGCAATGTTTCTAATTGTTTTCTGTATTTCTCGTTCTTTTGTGGTTGCATCTTCGTTGATATATATTTTGTACTCTTTAATTTCTTTTAACTTGTGCTTTTTTTCCATTATTTTTCTTTTTTCTTCCTAATGTTTTTTCGCCTAACTTGTGAGCATTCCTTATTTTAACCTCTACTCCTATATGTTGTTTGATGAAATTATTGATTGTTCCTTTTAACCTTGCTTGCTCATATGTGTCTATCTTTAGGCCGTACATAACTATGTTATTTATTCGTCGGTGTTTTTCCATAACTTCCATGTTTTTTGTTATTTCTCTGAGTTCCTCCTTGATCTCTATATTTTCTTGTTTTAGTTCTGAATTTTCTTTTCTCAGCTCTCTGTTTTCCATTATGAGCTTTTCTATCGTTTCCTTGCATTCTTGTTGATTTCTTTTTATTTCCTTAATATCATCGGTGAGGTGGCTCACCATTATTAGTAATTGATCAATTTTTGTTGCCTCATTTTTTTTCTCTGGAGTTTTTGTTGGTGTTCTCGAAAACTTCTTGCTCTTTCTGAAAATGTTATCTTCTTCCTCGCTGTCTTTATATCTGTCCTTCCTTTTTGCCCCTCCTTCTGAAAGTGTATCATCACTGTCTAAATTTTTCATATATTTTTCCATTTTCCGGCGCCAAACACTGTCTTCCACCTCAGCAGTTCAGAGAAGACAGCGTTTACCGTATTTATTTTATGTTTATTAACCGTTGTTATTTTTCTGTGTCTACCCCGAAAGTCTACTCACAACGGCAACGTCGCAATTTCAAAGGTCAGAGTTTCGTTTCTATGCTTTGATGTTAATTAGGCTTATCAATTACAGCGATCTTACTTTTTATAGGGCCTTGGTGTTTTCGGATGTAATTTCACCGATTTTAAAGTTTTTTCTTAGCACTCTCCTTCACTTAATGTCTTATATTGTTCACTGGATATTTTCAATAATTTATTTCCCGTTACAACTCTCAGAAAATGAGTTTATTGCAGACGACAAATAAAATATTTGTTTACGTTTTGGTTACCGTGTTGCCGATCTAGACAAAGTACAAATCAAAATATAAAATAGAAAAAGCAAGATAAATATTTCTAAGTGTTCTTGACTTACGGAAGAACAACTTAGACACAAAATACAAGAAAAATAAACAATCAAAATAATCAAATAAAATATCAAACAATCAGTACATAAACAAATATAGATCAATGTAATATTCTAACCTGAAAAGGTCTGAATATACAATAATGCTAAAATAAAAATGGTATATAGGAAATCGGAAATAAAACAATAACTTAGTTGGAACAATAATAGCACCGACTAGGTCTACAGTAGAAGAGGAAAGCTCGACTGATCGATGAGAGAAAATCTACCTGCTTTTATGTAAAACAAATCCTTTGTTTTACGTAGCGAAAGTGGAATTTCCCTGCATCGAATCAATTAGAAATTTGGATTTGGCCAAACTTGGAATTCCCAACTATTTTGACCGATATCCAAATTCCTTGATGCGTCCGGTACGGCTGTCAGCTCCCGGCTGACACGCCTCCGGAGGACAGAACATGGACAATTACTATACTCTAGTCGTCAGAGACGAAAATGCCACTTAACTTCTAAAAATCATAAGTAAAAACTTAAAATATTAATTTTGAGACTCCAAAAAATACGCAATAAAAGTTTACTACTTTTACTCCCTGGCTTCCTCCTAAAATCTCCCCCAAAGGGGAGTAAAAACACAGAAAAATCGATTTACCAATAATCTATATACTATAGAAAAAAATGTTTTAATAAAAAATGTAGCTGAGATAATTTCAAACAAAAATGTTAATTATCACTTTTTGTGAAGAATGAACCGTTCTCTCACAAACAATGCTTGAAGTGACCGTCAGTTACGCGCGCGAAGTCAAAGTTCAATAAAATTTGTACGGTTTTTTTACGAGTTTTTAGCTCGACGGTATGAAAATTCAATATCTTTTGATTCAAGTCTCCTATCGACAAAAATCAAGATGAATTGTACAGGTAAAGAGTTCGGGTTTCATATGCAATTTTTGTATTTTGCCACAAATAAACTCAGATTTTATGCCATTTTTTATGATTCTCATAAGATCAATACAATATATCCCTTTCATTTACTGGACACGATAAAGTTTCGATAACTAGAGGAAACAAACTTTTGGAAACAAATGTGGGACATTTGAAATATACTTAAAAAACACTGGAGTTAACCCATTATGACCCAAGTTTTTTTTTGTAATTCCTTAAAGAAACTAATATATTTTTATTAAAAATGTATAATAATAGACAAATTAACAATTTTATAACCCAAAAACTTATGTGTTACATAAATGTAACTAACAAAATAACTAACAAAAAAATATTTGTTACATAAATGTAACGCTAGGTCATTACGGTACCGTAATTAAAATATTGTTCTGAAGCTATTGTCTTGTGGCATTTTAAATTAATTACTATTTAAATGGGAATAAGCCACAATTAAAGGTTTAAATACGTTTATTGACGTTTCAATTTCCACTTCGGAAATCGTTCTCAAAATAGAAACATTGTATTTTTTTGTTTGTATTTTGAGAACGATTTCCGAAGTGGAAATTGAAACGTCAATAAACGTATTTAAACCTTTAATTGTGGCTTATTCCCATTTAAATAGTAATTAACGTAACTAAAATAAAATAAATTCTTAAGAAAAACAATGAAATTTATATTATAACTAGAATGTCTACATATAAAAAGTAAAATTGCAGTCAATACATGCCGACATCACATTTGCTACACATTGTTCGAGTACTACTGCTACACCCCTCTCCTGCACAGCGACGTATTTTGATGTTAGGTATAAATATTAAAAGGTGATTGTTTCCATCGTACCTTAGATTGTCAGAGATTCTATTAAGCGAGACACTAAATTTCCAAGACCATGCTTTGGAGCATTTGTATATTTTTAAGATATGACTGAGCGATACATCTTCTGAAATCTAATTGGGAAATCTTGGGGTAGTGGTGCTTGTAGAGTATCCAGCTGTTACTAATACTTGCATCAATAAGTCATGTGAAGGTACACCACCACCACTTTTTTGAACGGATTCCAACTCTATATGTAGAGATGTTTTGGTCCATTAAATCCGTTCCTCCCATATTATTGTTATATTTGGCAATGATTTGCGGTCTTCCAATTTGTACATATTATTTTTTTTCTTTTTTGCTATATCTGTGCACAGTTCCCACAGGCGCAGAACCATAAGCTGTAGATGCTGCAGCCAGAACGTTATTGTCTACCCACTTTATGAAAAAAATACCATGATCTCTGTCGATACATGAAGCAAAACTACCACGGTCCAAATTTTTCAATTCTTTTTTTCTCGGTAGTGGACAAATTTTAGGAATTCTGTCATCCCTAAAGGGTCCCGTAATATTTTATCCTTTTAATTAGAAGTATTAGTGAAAATATAATCCACATAGAAATGAAAAGGATATTCTTTATGTGGTATCTGCTCTAAAATTTTTAATAGCGGAGTGGTAGGTTTTCCAAAGGTTTCCTCAACTGTGGTGTGTATATCTTTTTGTTTACCTTAGTAAAATTAAAAGTCTAGAAGATATCTATTGTAGGAATTGAGCGCCCACATCTTGAAACCAAATCTAATTGGCTTTGCTTTTATAAATTGCTTGCACCCGTGCTTGCCAAAGTATCAAATCATTGACTCATCATAAGACAGGTGCTTAACGAGAACAAAATGTTTATGAAAATTATTTTTTACCATATTTGCAAGCGGTCGGAGTTTAAAGAGTTTGTCATTAGCATCTACTTTGGAGTTATCTGCGCAGTGTATAAATCGCATTATCTGAGTGAATCTTTCCCGTCTCATGGCATTATAAACTGCTTCATTTCGCATGCCAGGCTGGCTCTCCCAAAAATGTCGCTTGCTAGGTTTGTAGTCATATCCACTCACGATTAGAATGGCAATGAAACATCGAATTTCTTCCGTCGTAATTTGAGTATCTAGACAGTTTTTAAAAATGGCATACCTTCTTATTTCTGTTACTAACATTTGGATAACATTATCATCTAACATTTTTTCGCACAGAGCAACAGGATCTTCGATATATTTTTATTATTTTGCACAGGAAAAGTCGTGCATGTGACGAAACTAAATCACAATTCTCGATCCAGTTGATTTTACTGTTAAGCTTAATTTTTTTTTTGGGAAATCGTCCCTCTCTTCCTGCTTTTCAAAATTCTTAGTTTCTATAGTTTCTCCGTCTGTATTTGTTAGGATGCATCATCTGAAAGAGCTTCGTCATCATCACCATCTCTATATTTTTTAAATCTAATTTCCACTTTGGATAGAAGTTAACGGCCAGTTAGATTGTCTAAAGTGCCTCCCTCATCCTCATTTCCAGAATCCTCATCTGTTAAGTCACTGGCATCCGGAGGATCAATGAAGATTTCATCTGCATTATCTATATATGCTAATTCTATTGCTTCTTGTAGAGTTAAACCTCGTATAGAAAGAAATAAAGAGTGTTAGTAATTATTTCAAGGTTGAAAAGGAGATGTTCTTCAGAGAGCCTAGCGTTACATATATGTAACTCTACAATTCAAAGCTGTTTTTATCTCAAACATACACAAAGTATTATATAAATTTTCACAGACAACAACAAAAACGCATTATTTAACAGTGTTCTTGCAAAAATATCTTGCATTTTACTCTAAAAATAAGATTTTTCTAACACTTACTCGAAACGAATGTTATGATCCATGATAGTTACTAAATTATATCTGACTCAGACTGCAGCTACTCACTAACTAAGACAACTATCAGTGTGGCTTTGCACAGAATGCTTTTTATGTTTGTTTTGAATGCCTTACACCGCCATCTACGTGATTATAGCCAAACTGAAATTTCATGTACACTTTTCTAAGTACCTCTGCAAGCATCACATAAAAGTAACACTAGGTCATAATGGGTTAAACTTTCACATAACAATCAATCTAAAACATTTATAACTTTTTTTTTTCAATTACACTGGTACGTTTTTCAAAAGAATCAAACATCTGCTATAAACTACACCCAAAACCGTCTTCTTGGAGGCATTTCCCGTGACGTGCGATCGTTTGTAATGTAAAACATTAAATTCTGCGTTTTTTATTTATATTTCAAATTTGTTGCTAGAACTTAAAACTGAAATTTCATGTCATAGGTTTTAAAGATTAATCTCTAAAAATAAAAATGATCCATGGTCTACAAAACCTACGAATGGTCAATGAAAGTGATAAATTTTATTGATCTCATGAGAATCAGAAAAAATCGCAAAAGTCGCGTCACGTTTATTTATTTAACACCTTTATAAAAACTGAGTTTACTTTCGGCAAGATACCGAAACTGCATACAAAAGTTGCTATCTTTTCCTTTGAAACCCATCTTGATTTTTGTCGATAGGACCCTTGGATCAAAAGATATCAAATTTTTACCGTTGATCTGATACAAATTTTATTGAACATTGATTTCGCGAGTGTAACGCGACATTTAAAATCGACGGTCGCTTCAAGCGATGTTTCTGAGAAAACGGTTCGTTTTACACTAAAAGTAGTATATATTCGTATGAAATTTACACATTGCAGTTTTACATTAAAAAAATAATGATGATTACAATAATAAATAAGAAAACACAAACATAGAATATGTTATAAAATAAAAATTATAAAAGTCTAAGGTTACAGCCTCTAAGCCAATCTCTTGCCTTGGGAGTGACTTGGTGGATTTCTTGAAGACTGCCAACGAATTTGGTAGCTGGGCACTCGAAGACTGTGGTTAATTGTTGGTTCAACATTGCTGCATTTGTCACATCCCGGACTGGCATTTATACCCCACTGTCCCTCCACCCCACTGTGTTCAGAGACTTGTTACAAACTCCATGACCAACTCGTATTCTATTAAGGTTGCACCATTCACGAGGAGGAAGAGAAAAGCCGTCTGGTTTAATTGTAGGGTTTTCTATGTGATTAGAATTTCAGATATCTGCATTCCATTCGCCCATCCAGTGCTCCTCAGTAGTGAAATCAACCAATCTTGTCGCAGTTCTAGTAGGTAGATGTCTGGATTTCAGTCTTAACTCTCTTTGGTCTAGCTCAGCAATGTCTGTATTTATCGGTAGTGCTGGGTTTTGTTGGCATTTTTGAACTAGGGTGTTGATTGCGTGAGTACTACTTAAAGTAGTAATAAACATTTTTGTTTAAAATTATCTAGGCTACATTTTTTATTTGAAATATTTTTTTCTGTGGCGTACAGATTCTTGGTAAATCGATTTTTTGCGTTTTTACACCCCTACGTGGGGGGCGGTTTGGGGGGAAGCCCATGGCTAAAAGTGGTAAACTTTTTTGCATTTTTTTGGGATTAACTCTCTGACGGCTGGACTGTAATACAAATAAAAAAAACTCATACAATTTTAAAAGCTAAATACTAAAATAACTTTTGGAGTCACCAAAATATGATCACATATCAATATATAATAAGAAGAAATGTATAAATAAAAGAACTTTGCCTATACTCATAATAATATTGCCTAGGATATTAAATTCCAATGACTAAAGTGGGCAGGGTACGTACTATAATAATTCATAACGAAAAACTTGAAAATTTTTCGGAAAGAGATGAAGAGATAATCTCCAATCAGATACCCAAAAAATGAACATCATATTTCAGGAGTGTAGTACCAAAAATATTTACGTCTACAATTTTTAGAAATTGACTTTTTGATGGCCATATTTTCATTTTGAGACTGCCTATTAACTAAAGAAACAGTTTGGGATTACATTTAGCTAGCAACAGAGTTATTTCGATTAAAAAAATTGTTTTGAAACAAACTTGGTTACGTCCACATAAACATGGCTACACTCACGCCAGTCAATAGTAGCGCTTCATTCGGACCAAAACTGTAATGGCCGCTTGTACAATTTCTATGTTGTTATGTCGTCCGTTTTTCGCATTTTAAATCAGAATTCCTGTGATTTGGTAACAAGATGGATGTTTTTTCTATGCCTTTTAATAACAACCAAGCACGAAAACGGACTGCACACATACCTGGAAAGCTAATAAGGCGAAAACAGAGAGGTAGGTTCGTTTTTGAAGTTATACTTCTAACCGCGCGTTCGACATTGGAAATTTGTACGGGAGTGAATCGGCAAAATCATTACTTATGTAAGATATAGGTAAGAGAGAGACAGAACATATATTTTCTTTCTCTTTCCCTCTCGATAATGAATCACCGAGAACTGTCAATTATTTTGAAATACATTACTGTTATGTCTAATTGGCAAATTTTTTGCGTGTTTTGTTCATACGCTGATATATGTAAGTTCGAATCCCAATACGAATTTCCTTTTTTATTTTTGAAATATTTAAAAACCCCATGTTAATCTTATTAAATATATGTAATTTAAGCAAAAATGCGAAATTTTAAAATAAAATGAAAATTTACAACATAATCCGAGTTGTTGGTTTTTTATTTTTATCTTCCACAAACATTTTTTGAAGTTATACTTCTATACGCGCGTTCGACGTTGGAAATTTGTACGGGCGTGAATCGGCAAAATCATTACATATATGTAAGATAAAGGTAAGACAGAAGATACTTTCTCTCTCTTTCTCTCTCGAGAATAAAAATGTTCCTTTTGTAACTATATTTAATATTTATTAATATTATTATTATTTTTTTATTAATATTATTATCATGGTAAATTAAACATATGAGTAAGTAAGTTATGTATATTGTCATTTTTAAATACTTATGAATATTGCATTTTAATTTGTATTACTATATTGAATTATGTTGCAGTGTATTGTATTTTTATATTATTAACAAAATAAACAATGAATTTTACTGCAGAGTATGTGTAAAAATTGTTTTTGCATTCAACTCCTTTCATACATATATAAAAATAAAAATATACATTTTCATCATATTGATTCAATCCTTCATTTATTGTACTCCTATTACAGGTCAAATGTTGTTTATATACAGCAAACGATGCACCATATACCTATATACCTAATTCTGTTTCTGTTTCTGCTCTCTCTTACCCATAGTATTACATATGTAATGATTGTGCAGATTGACTTCCATATAAATTTGTATCGGCGAACGCGTGTATAGAAGTATAACTTCTACCGGCAGTCCCACTGGACCGCCACACCCGTTTTTTTTTGTCGGTGCCGTACCACAGGTCACATTTAGGTATAATCTATGTCTGATTAATATCGATGGATGTTTGCTTAACCTCTTTTAGTTTGCGCCTTAAGCTACCATAGATCTAAAAACAATTTTGTATTTTTTACTTTTTGTTTTAGGTATTCTACAAAGAGTTGGCCAAGAGTAACACGTTGTGATCATAAAACCAAAGTTTTTGAGTGCGATAAAGTGACTGGTAAAACATTACCACAATTCCATACGACTTTTTATAAGAATCCTGTCAAATCAAATCAGGATGCAATCATATTGAAATGCTGTCCAGCATTACAGATTAAGAAAAAACGACCAAGGGCCTTGGGATTGGATCTCACGACTGCAGATCAGATCCCCTTAAAAGCAGTCAAGTAGTGTACCATAAAATATAAAAATCGATCAAAAATATAGAATTGTTTGCCAAAAGATGTTTTTAGCAACGATTTGCTTGAAAATAGGAAGTGTTTCAATTTCAATTCAGATGGAAGACCAAACCATTTGAAAAAATAGTACCTACAATCTGTCAATAAGCCTCAAACCACAAAATACACAAATTTAAATGAAATAGTCATATCCCTTTAATATATATTATAATATTTAATTGTCACAGTATTTCTTAAATTAATTGTAAATTTTTATATTGAATTTTATCAATATTAATTTAATTAAAATAAAAGATGTACTTTTTTGCTTTGCCATCTCTAGGTATTAACTCAAACACGTTTTGCCCAATTCGGTAATTTACAGATTTCTGTACACACTATGAAAAGAAAACAAAATGAATTTTTAAGTTGTCCAGTTTGATCAATATTTTTACATTTATTCTTATAATAGTAAATTTTCGTTAATTAAATGTAAATTTTCATATTAAACTTTATCAATATGTTTTAATGTAATTTCATTTAAAATAAGGGATGAACTTTTTCCTTTGTCATCTATAGGTCAAAAACGTTTTGCTCAATTCGATATTTTACAGATGTCTGTAAACACCTATAAAAAGACAAAATATACTGTCCAAGTTTTCCAGTTAGATCAATATTTCTACATTGTTACAATAATAAATGGTCACAGTGTTGTTTGTAATTAAATGTAAATTTTTATATTTAATTTGTTTAATCTTTAAATTACTTTCATTTGAAATGAAAGATAGACTTTTTTGGAATTAAAAATTACATTTTTAACTAACTAGTTTTAAAATGTGATTTTGATTACAACCTATAACATTGTTGCTTAATCCCATATAAACATAATATGTAAATTAGACATACCACAAGAAAGTACTTTCAGAACCTTGTTGGACTTTTTTGCTTTGCCATCTATAAGTATTAATTCAAAAACTTTGTGCCCAATTTGATCCTTTACAGATTTCTGTAACACCCAGTGGAATATAGTTTTTCGATAATAAGAAAACATGTTTTAAATTCTTCGGATGGATAGAGCAAGAGTTAGTTTATCTTAAGTATATATCTCTAACCAATAAACTATTATTACCTGTTCTACATATCCGACGAGTGAATCTATTAACCTCTTTTTTTAAAGGATATTAAAAAGTACCCACATGTACCCAGATGACCACACTAAGTTTTAAAATTTAAGAAGAGATGGCGCCACTATTACATTAGGTTTCCTATAATAGGATTGTTTCACATTCTATGGTTATAGCTCTTTATTATAGATTATTAGAATTTTGTTTAAATCGTGCTAGATTAATTTATCTTGAGGAAGTAATCGTAATTAGTCAAACCATTAAATTTAATTTAATCTAACTGTGGCGCCATCTCTTAGAAATCTTTGCATCCTGTGTGTTCGGCGCACATCCACGTAATTTCTTTCTTATGTAGTTTGTAGTGAGGAAACAGAATTTTACGGAATAAGTCAAACTGAGTTATTTGCAAAAAAACTGGTAAATTTCACAAAAAACCTTAGGTATATTTATTAAATGGGACTTTTTGTAATAGATAAATGCTTTATTAGGTAAAATATGTTTTTTTTTCTTAGAAAGTTATTGTGTTTGTTAGAAAACAAAGAAAAATTTAACAATAGGTACCGAGTTTTGCAAGTGAACTATGTAATTTATGCAACTAACATTTGCAAATACATGATAATCGTCAACCATTAACGATATTAGTGGTTCTTGAAATAATCTGTTTTCCAAACCTGGTGTATTACGAATAAGGAAGAAAGCATGTGGAAGTAAACTTTTAGTCAACAGTTTATTTTTATCCAAAGTACAAAAGGTC
This sequence comes from Diabrotica undecimpunctata, assembly GCF_040954645.1. Taxonomy (NCBI): domain Eukaryota; kingdom Metazoa; phylum Arthropoda; class Insecta; order Coleoptera; family Chrysomelidae; genus Diabrotica; species Diabrotica undecimpunctata. The sequence goes on from NC_092806.1 coordinate 44,007,120, forward strand.
TTACAAATTATGTGTATATATTTATATTAATTCCTAATCTCTAAGTTCATCTGGGTCCTCATCATAATTATAATCATTTTCTGCAGTACTCTCGGTATTATTTCTCTGTACGCCAGTATCTTTTATTTTAAAAAAGGTGAGATCCGGCTGGTCTCTTCAATTTTCACCAAAATATTTTCTAAGGAGAGTGTCTATGGACGATTTATCTTCTTTCAATTAACATCCAATCTGTTGTTATTTAGGTTTCAATAAAGAAATCTTTTTCCCTTTTCGTATTATAGACTTGCTGAACCCTACGTCAGAATGATAAAATATTTCTCCCCTCACCGTGGCCATATGATCTTTGTCTTTAAAAAATATAAATCTTTTCGATGCATTACATTTAAAATGCCACTGGGAAAGTTTTTTAACAACAGCGGCACTCGTCATTCTCCAGTCTGATATCTCCCAGCCTTTACCAAGTCTCAGCACCTTTGAGTGTTTTCTAATTATGTCTTCACATTCTTTTCGGTTATTACAACGTTTTTCTTTTTTATTTCCCTTTCTATCATACCGACAATCCTATCTGGTTTGAAAGACAAAAAGGAATGACCAACAACAGGAAACTCCACTTCCTTGATGCGACCAGGTGCTTCATAAACAAAGCAGTAGATTAATATAAACATCGTCGTGCTATTTTTGTTTTGTCCACCACATCATTCTGAAGATAGCTGAACTTTTTCGATTTGATTTTTAAAGTTGAATGTTATGAGAGTATCACATACAGCAGAGGTAACAGCACTTGATAGTTTCTATGTTCATACTCCAGACACAAATATGACGTCACATTTACACATTTACAGAAGAAAGATGGGATTTCGAGTTTCCAGCCACGATGGTAGAATTATAAAAACTGTTTATCAAATCAAAAGAAAATATTTGTTTATTATGATTGCGTTTCCAGCCACGACGGTAGATTTATAAAAAACTGTATTATCAAATCAAAAGGAAATATTTGTTTATTATGATTGAATTTATTTTTTACCAAAAAATAAAAGGATTTAGCTCTTAACGTATGAACTCTCTGCTCTGTTATAACCCTTAACTTTTCTTCTTTTAAATTTTCTTTTCTTAAAATTTCCTTCACTCTGAGACACACAGAACAAGCATTTATAAAGCTGCCGAATTATATGTCGTAATAGATAATTTTTCAATATACTTAAAATGCTTTTTCTCTTTCTGTGTATTTTTTTATCTAGTGGTTGACAGCTTTTTCTAGTTATTATTTCCAGGCTGTTTAATTTTGACAGCCTAAGACGTTTAAACATTTAAAGCGGGTAAAATATATTTTAAAAAAATATACGTAATATCTACAATATAATATACCTATTCGATTATATTATGAGACCTGCTTTATAATAAAAATTTATTAATGGCAATGGCAAATGGCAATAGGTTATTTAGGTTAGTAATGTTGTGATGTATCAAAAAAAGGTATGTTAATACATGTAGCGCTATCTTTGTATAACTTCTGTAAACACTCGATGTATGGCGTGTTGCCAATATTGCTTATTGAAATAAAGATGAAGTCGTTGCTATCGAACGAAACATGCCGTTTGTTATTTCAATGTACCCCAGAAAATCCTCACTTCCACTATAATTTTCAAGAAGTAACTGCAATTGAAACGTATTCAAAGAAATCATTTTACTTTTTTAAGCGACCTAAATAGAGTTAGTTATAAAAATATTTTCGTTTTTGATTAAATTTATAAAAACATTATGTTTTTGATAAATTTATAGCGTTTTTAGCGACATCTATGATTACGATTTTTCGTCATCATTTGCTGCGCCATCTATCTATAACAAACTTAGTTAACAAATTAAAAGAATATCTGTAGTAACTGATCAGAGGGATGTTAGAAGAAAACTACGGGAGATGAAAACTACAAAAAGAGAAAACTGTTTTTATTTTAAAGGAGTTATAACAACTTTAGTGTTGTGGCTGTAAATTTGTAAATTTCTTGAGGCAATAAATTAACAAAACTGCTTTTTTTAAACTTATGCCTACTTACACCAACAGAATAAGGAGGTAGTGCATTAGTCATTTCTACAGGTCAGTTGAAAGAAATTCTCAGCTCTGCATTCCACAAAAATATTGGAAATAAAATAGTAAACGAATATTTTCGGAATCACACATCTGGTAGTAGCAGAGTGTTATCAAGTTCTAATCAGAACCATCGTGTCGTTTCACCTTGAGATGATATAGTTTGATGATATAGTTTGAGACAGACAGCCTGCTGCCATAGGACCAACAAAATAGCAACACGCAAGAGTTAAAAGGGTGTTGTACGAGCGGGCGCGGGTATTTGTTCAATTTTCAAAATTTCATTAAATAGACATACCTACTCGTATTAGCCAATTTGTTCCTGTCTCGCCTAACGAGGTACTAAAAACTAAACAAAAAGTGGTCAAAAAATAGTCGATCATCTCATATTTATCGAGATCGTCAAAATCAGCAATAAAAATTTTTTGGAACAGTAAAGTTAAAACGTCAGTTACATCAAATATGTGTAAAAATACATACACGAAAAGAATATGTATACCTAGGTACAGATTGATCAGATGTGCAAAAACGAACAAAGTAGATAGTTACATCATTTCAATAAACATTACCCAGTTTAACAAAACACCCTTTAATAAATACACTAACTAGCATTCTATTATAAATGCGCATTTTTTTCAATTTAAACTTTTTAGAAGCAAATTTACATACTCAATTAAACATGAACAATTTTGTTAAATTTGAATTTTCGATGTTTTTAGTAGATATTTGAATACAATAATGTTTAGTCAGTTCATGTAAAGGTCATATAATTAGAAAATATTCGAAATTTGATATTCGGTATACCCAAACAATTATAGCATGAACAATATTAATAAATTAAATCATAGTTCTTTATTTCTGTGAGTAAGTTATTTCTTCTTCTCTTCTTTCGCGACCGTTGGCGATAATATTGGCAATAATAACTTTGTTTACAGCAGCTCCAAATACACTTGAGTGCAAAACAATCGACTCAAAAGTGATATTTGAGGTTACACCTGTTTTAATGTAAGAAATATGAACATAAAAAGACATCATGTGCAAATAATAACTTTATTATTGAACTTACAAAAACTGCTATTGCATTATTTGGAAGACGCATTATAAAAACAATATGCAATACGACCAGAGTTTCCTAAATATTCATCATTGGAACTAACGCAAGAAAGACGTTATGAACAGAGAAATTATCAATTACAAAATGAATTTCTTTATTTTTTAGTATTTGATATTATCACCCCTACTCCTAATTACACTTTCCAATCGATTTTGCATGGATCGGATGACTTTTATAATAAATCCTTAAGGCATTGCTTCCCATTCATCATTAAGCTCAGCTCTCGATTCCATTATGCTCCTTGGTGTATGATTCATGTCCTGGACCCTTCGCTTAAGCTCATCTCAAACATGCTCTATTGGATTTATGTCCACGCTCAACGCAGACTAATTTATTGCAGGTATACCGATCTCAGTCAGATAGGTGATGGTGACTCGTGTGGTATGGCATCGTGCCTTATCGTGCATTAAAATGGCATCACCAATAAATCCCGCGTATGGAACCACATGTTCCTCCAAAATGTTTCTGATATAACGATCCGCCGTTAAAACTCCTCAACGTCCTCCACCAGGCGCAAAAACCAACTCGGTTTTTTCATCCATAGAAATGCCTGCCCAAGACATACAAGAACCGTCTCCATATGACACAATTTATCGTATACAACATTGAGCATATCGGTCTCCTGGCCTTCTATAGACTCGACGCCTCTTATCGTTGCCATGTAGGTATATCCTACTTTCGTCGAAGAATAATACCTGACTCCATTGATAGTCGTCCCAATCCAGATGTTCTCGAGCAAATTCTAATCGCCTTTTCTTCTGGACTGCAGTTGGCATTTGACCCGTAGCTGCTCTTTTTGGTGTCAGGTTGGCTGCTTTCAGTCTCCCTCTGACTGTCCAAACAGTGGTAACTACACCTCGGACCTCGCTAAAATCTTCTTTGAGATTAGCACCAGTTAAATATCGATTTCTCAGGGATTTCGATACAAGAAATCGATCATCTTTCTCCGTTGTTATTCGTTTACGGCCTCCTCCTTAATGGCGGACATAATCAGCAGTATCTTGGTACCGACGATACACTCGGGACACAGCAGATTGGCTTAAATTTAGTCGATTTGCAACGGCCCTCTGACTCAGGCCTTCTCACAATAATGCTACTGCTTGAGCTGCTTTGACGGATGTGGTATCCATTTGTAATGCAGTTGCGAACTTAGTGACTTATGTATTAGTGTTATTATAACTTATATTGTAGTATTATAACTTTTTTAAAACTCAATAAAGAGGTTATTGATTATACACTAAATATTTATAAATTTACACTTTTTAGATTGAAACAAGAGACATACTTTCGAAAAATAATTTTGAATCGATTATTTTGCACTCAAGTGTAGATTAACGGATGTCTCTTGATACCACTGTCAGAGATTTCGGTGCCAGGACATTCTCCGGCCTGGGCCATTTCTTCCGGCTATCTTGCCCTGTATTATGAGGTGTAGAAAGTTATACCTCTCTGGATGTCTCATTATATGACCAAAATATTGTAACTTTCGAAGTTTTATGGTTTTTGTTATTTCTGTGCTCATTTTCATTCGTTGTAAAACCACTTCATTTGTTATTCGATCAACCCAATATTCCGCAATATTCCTCGGTAGCTCCATTTCTGAAAGGCGTTAAGTTTTTTTATTAGTGTAAGAGTCCAGCTCTTCATGCCATGCAGCAATGCGGAGAATATGTAGCAACATACATATTAAACTGATTTTAAGGTTTAATGTAATATCTCTATTAACCCGTATCCGGGCAATACATTTTACTTACGTAACCGTTCAACTCGGGTCCTTTGGGCCCACCACTGTGCTTGAATGTACTAAGCTAAATTTAAATTGTCTAGAATAAAAAATCGAGGGAAGCAATCCAAACAACATGCGCGACTCTATTAAAGCGTGACAGACGGAAGAAGAAAGAATGGATGTCTGATGAGATAATGGATATGATGGATGAAAGACGTAAATTCAAGACTAAAAATGCAGAAAAATACCAGCAGATCCACAAAATCATAAAAACGAAAATTCGAGAAGCCAAAGAAAAATGGTTTTCCAACGAATGCAGGGAAATAGAACAATACGAACGAAAATACGACAGTTACAATATGCACAAAAAAATAAAATCAATGACAAACAAGAGGAAATTCAATAAGTCACCCAACAGCATAAAAGATGGCGATGGAAATCTTATCTCGGAGCCATCAACGATCTTAGAAACATGGAAATCATACATAGAAAAATTATTTGCATCTGACAGGACTGATGATCACCTATATGGAGAAGGAGAAACAGGACCTTTAATCCTTAAATCGGAGATAAAAGATGCCATTGCAGCACTAAAAAACAATGAGTCAGCAGGTCCGGACAATGTACCCTGCGAAATATTAAAGATCCTATGTAAATCAGATAAACAGATCCTTGATAATCTAGTTGAACTTTTTAACAACATATATAATAGCGGTAAAATCCCGGATAACTGGCTGCAGTCAACATTTATTACAATCCCGAAGAAACCAAATGCCCAGATCTGTGATGACTACCGGCTTATAAGCTTGATCAATCATGTCACTAAAGCGTTCAATAAGATCATTCATAGAAGAATATATGATAAATGTGAGTCAAATATTGATAGATCGCAGTTTGGCTGTCGGAAAGCACTTGGAACTAGAGAAGCAATTTTCGCTTTCCAGGTGCTTATACAGCGGTGTAGAGACGTTGATAAGGACGTGTATTTGTGCTTTGTGGATTTTAGAAAAGCATTTGACAATGTCAATCATGAACAATTGATAGATATTCTGCGAAAGACAGGTATTGACGACAAGGACATTCGAATTGTGACAAACCTATACTGGGTTCAAACAGCAAGAGCAAAAATTGGCAACGAACTCTCTGAAAGCGTGCAGATCAAAAGAGGTGTCCGTCAGGGGTGTATATTATCCCCACTCCTATTCAATATCTATTCCGAAGAAATATTTAACAAATGTATGGAAAATGCAAATGAGGGCATAAAAATAAACGGCGAGTTAACGAACAATATAAGATATGCCGATGACACGGTGATCCTTGCCAGTACCATAGACGAATTACAGCAGGTAATGGAAAGAATTTATTCAGTTAGTGAGGAATACGGCGTGAGCCTCAACTTCAAGAAGACAAAGTGGATGCTGATAAGCAGGAAGCAACAGCCTGCTCGACAGTTACGGATAAGTAACATACTAATTGACCATGTAGAATCTTATGTTTACCTTGGCACCAACGTAAATGCAAAATGGGAACAGGCCACAGAAATTAAGGCGAGAATAGAACGAGCTAGAGATGCATTTAGCAATATGAAAAAGCTCCTCATAAGCATCTTACTGTATGGTGTGAAGGCCTGGACGCTGACGGAGACGCTCACGAGAAAACTAGAAGCATTCGAAATGTGGGTGTACCGACGCATTGTTCGTATATCCTGGACCGAACATGTCACCAACATAGAGGTAATTCAAAGAATCGGAAAGGAGAAAGAAATCGTGAATACAATTAAACAAAGAAAGCTTGAATATCTAGGCCACATATTAAGACACGATAAGTACCGTCTACTGCAATTGATTGTCCAGAGAAAAGTAGACAGTAAGCTAGGGCCAGGCAGGAGAAGACACTCGTGGCTCCAAAATCTGAGGAAGTGGTTCGGGCTCACATCGGTCGAACTATTCAGAAGCGCCGCAAACAAGATCAGAATTGCCATGTTAATAGCCAACGTTCGCAACCGACAGGGCACTTGAAAAAGAAGAAGAAGATTTAAAAAAAGGTGCTACTATAGTATGCGGTCTACCTCGAGGGTGCGTTTTACCTGAAGGATTTGCACAAAATAATGAAATGCAAAAAAACTTTTGTAGAAAAAATATTTGTTCACAAGTAATAAACATTTGGAGGTAAATAAAGACTTAATTAATAAATAAATAACAACTTTTGTAAATATACCAGGCCATTTTATTTGAAAAGAGGGGTTGATAATCTTCTGAGAAAAGATTATGATAATTAGCAGCTCATGTATAAAGTACCGACAAAAACAATTTTTACAAAATGAATAAAACGCATAAGTCAGAAGAATATTATTATTGTACTTTTACAAATTAATACTTTGTCATATCAATTTACTATTTTAGTTGGAACTAAGCCACAAGATTAGCTTATTTCCAAGTAGAATAACAAATTGATATGAATTAAATTAAATTATTATTAAATATTAGGTTAAAAAAAAACAATAAAAATAAAAAAAAAACATTAGTCATTTATTTTTCTTTATTGCAATATTTACAAACTTTTTAATTATACAGTGATCGTTACATAAATTTCTACTACATATTTCACAAATTTCTGTGGTTCAACTTCCTGTAAGCATTTTTCAATACACTGTTTTGTTTCCCATTGTAGTCCCCTTGATTTTCTTCTCAAAATTTGAGGCAACACTAGTTGTTCTGCTGTCGTTGTAACAAACAATCTTCGCTTTTCATTTTTGTTTTCGTTCCATTTTGGATGTAAATTTGTCCAAGTAACAAATGAGGTTACCCGAGCCACGTCTAAAATATTCATGAAAAATGCAAAAGGCCAACGGTTAGTTCGTCTTTTGCACATATATTTATGAACCATTTGATCAAGCGTATCAACACCACATTTTGTACTATTATAATAGAGTATCATATCTGGTTTTTTGTCAACATCATCTGCACAGTAAGTATTGTGATGCATGGTAGACATAACTAGGACACTTCCCCACCATATTTTTATGTCATACTTATCTGGCTTTGAAGGCATATACTGCTTGAAAGGACACCTATCTCGATACGGAACAAGTTGCTCAACTACCGTTATGTTTTTTCCTGGTAAATAGTATTTCTGAAAGTTTTGGTTGACTCGATTCCACACATCGCGTATTGCTGCTAATTGTCGTTACTAATTCGTTTAGACCTCGTGTCCTTCAAATCGTCAAATCGAACAAATTTTAGCAAATTTTTGAATCGTTTTATCCCTATGGTAGCTTTATATATAGTAGGTCCATAAAACTTACTCCAAAGTATATCTATATTATGGATGTTGGCACTCAGGTGCCCTGCAGTTAGTAGTAGTCCAATAACGGCATATAGCTCTGTAGGGTCGCCATATTTCCAGTTCTCTATCCTCAAGACTTTTTCGGCTTCTTTATTTGTACACTTCACTATTTCGTTCACAATTTTTTCGTCCACAAACAAACAAAAGGAATCAACAGGATCATCTACACTTTGACCAGGGGCTAACATTACCTTGTGCACTTTGCTTTTTATTATGTCGCAGATTCGTATACGTGCTGTGGGTTGTGGTTGACTCTTTCAGTTAATTCCATCCTCAGTTTCAAAAATTACACAATCTGAAATCAAGGAACTTGTAGCTAAACATTCTTCTTCATTATCACTCAATACTACTTGCTGATCATCCTTTTCACTTATTTTCGAAAGACGATCTTTAATTTCAGAGTCACTTTCAATGCCACCTAGTTCAGGACATTTTTCATCATCGGAATCCCATAAATTATTAGCAATATCTTGCAGTTCTGCAGCTGATAATGGTTTTCGGGACATTTTATTCGCACTATCGGCTTTCACTGTAATTTAATATAATTTTAGAAGATTAGTTGTTGACAATAACCTCGATATAAAACTACTGATAGTAGATGCATTATTTATTTCAAAATATGTATAGATACCTACCTAACAATATTATTGCATTCCAACAATGATTATAAGTTTTTAAAAGTCATTTAGAATAGATATAACACCTATTGTAAGCATCTCTGTGATGTTTACATCAAAGAGATATTTACATTGTTTGCTAAACGTTTAGACTTTATGATTGGATTTCCGAAATCCTAAAAGTCCTTTAGATAATCCACAAAAACATTACCTGACTGCTAGATTAACTTCTGTAACAAAGATTTAGACTTTAGGTATAAATACAAATAGGGTTCGACGGCTTCTTGTTGTACCTTTACGTGACAAAATTCTTTCGACACAATAATTTCAAAAATAATAATGAATATTTTGAATAGCTCATGACTATGTTGAAGAAAACATACTTCTAAACAAATTTAGTGATGCATAAAATTCAATAATTTTTTTTTTAATCAGTTTATGATAAAAGAATTGGCGTCTCGGGCCCGTTGGACCCACCTTGCCCGGATAAGAGTTAATGAGAATTTTCTATAGTTTATAGAAGGTGGCTCTGGCTTCTTAAATGCGTATTCTTTTTTCTTTGCTTGTATCCCAGTAATCGATAACATTCGCGTCCAAATAGCTGATATTGTGGATTCTTTCTAACACTATTTCATACGATCTGATGTTCATTGGTTGTAACTCTGTTTTGATTACAACCATAAGTTTTGTCTTAGAAATATTAAGCTTTAGTCCATATTCAACACATGTTTTGGTCACCCTGTTTATAAGTCGTTACAACTCTGTTTTATTGGATGCAATCAGTACCGTATCATCTGCGTATCTGAGATTGTTGACAATAATCCCGTTGATTTTATTGCATGAATCTTCAACTAAAGATTCTTTGAAAATAAACTCGGAGTAGATCTTAAAAAGTAGAGGTGATAAAATACACCCTTGCCCCACTCCACGTCGTATTTCCTTTGCTTCCATCGTATTCCGACCAATTCGTATGTTTGCATATTGATGCCAATAAAAATTTTTGATAGTACGTAGGTTTTGGTAATCAATTCCCACCTGCTTCAAAACACTATCAGTTTGTCGGGGATGACCCGGTCAAAGGTCTTTTCGAAGTCGATAAAACACATATATACTGGTTTTTCTATATCACTACATCTTTGAACGACCTGCAAACTGAATGCTTCGCTGGTTCCAAGATTGTTTCTGAACCAAACTGTGTGTCGCTTAGTTGTACTTCTATTTTGTTGTAAATTGTCGAATGCAGTATTCTTGAAAAAAATTTCAGTACATGGCTCATTAGACTGGTAGTGCGATGATTTTTTAGCGTTTATTTTTTCGGTATCATTACAAATGTTTGCAAATACACAAAATTATTTTTACGAGTATTTATTTAGCTATCAAATGTTTAACATCAAGACTGTATTGTATATGTGCTGTGTATGTTTGACTAAAGCCTTTGTCTAAGTTAGATTAGAAGATGTAACACACACTAAAAACATCTATTGCAACATAAAAAGAATGATAAGGATACTAGCAAGATATTAACACTAACTCTCCTTAGAAGTAGATATTAACTTGTTAGTCTAACAAAAAATTATAAAAGAAATTATAAAAGAAATAATAGAAGAAATTTAAAAGACAGGACAAGGATAAAAGTTAAGATAACGAATATAACCTACAGCGAATGGTACATATATTTAAAATAGCAGTTAGATATACAATATGAAAATATCTACACATACGATAAAATCTTGGTACCAATAGAACCCAAATGATGGAAAACAGTAGTTAAAGCTGAAATAATTGAACCAGTTGCGAGATTTAAATACCTGGAAGTAGAAATCCAACTACGCAAACCGTAAAGGACGTGTAAGAAAACGAGAAAATAAAGCAGCTTATTTATCAGGATGTCTAAGGTTATGGGAACATTTTTATAACTTTTTGCAACCACATTTTATGTCTTTCAGACATATTCCTAACATTTATCCTTCCATCGTTCTCATTGCATCGCATTTTTCCCATATTCATGGTGATTATTCTGTAAGCTTAGCATTTATTTGCCTTTATTGAGTAAATTGCTAAAAGTATACCCTTCTCCACCCTTTCCTCGCATTATATCAAAACCAACTCGCCAATACGCACTAGCCAATTGCTAGTGCTAATGTTTAATGGCTAAAAATACTCACAGTTATTTTTGATGAAATAGAAACGACAAGACAGCCCTCAGCTTTCGGCGGCTCCAACACACCCAGGTAGCAATTGGAACAGAGTTGGAGCAGACGGTGCTAATTATACCAGGAAAAGATCAGGCTACCACAAAGAACGACAAATGCATATTACTTCATACAATGTGAGAACGTTAATATTGGGCAGGAAAATGAACAGGAAGGATAGCTGAAAACAATAAAATGAGACATCATAGGCTTCAATAACACATAACATTCAATAAGACGAAGAGGAGAGGTCCAAATTAGTCTTGAATTAAGCCACTTATTTTATTTTAGAGGACAAGAACATACTTCATTTAAACTGTAAAGTAGGATTTAATATACATAGAAAAAACACACATACACACACACACCCTTAAAATGCTGAAATTAATTGAAATGCCATTAGTCCGTTCTAGCTTTCAAAACACCCCCTCAGTTGATATTGTTAAGTACTTTAAAAGAATAAAAATGTATTTAAAAGAAAAAACATTCATTTTTAAATAACAAATACATTTCTATAAAAACGGAATAAAAGACAAACTGAAGTATTTACGGAAGCGCTTAATTTTCGTCACCGATCTTCGCTTTTTTCGTTTTGCTCATGTTCACCTGTCGATCGTTTAAGAAAACTGTCCAAGGTGGTTTGTTCCTTCCTTCCTTTCAGGATTTTGTATAAATGAGTTAGGCAAGTTCCGTTGAACAACTATGATGCACGACAAGTTGCAACAGTCAGGGTGATTTTTATCCACAGACTCTACAAGTTTCTCACACATTTCTAAGATCTCCTTTATATATCTTAAAGAGATAACCTCTTTCATCTCTAGCTCCTCTTCAAAACCAATTTTTCTTTAAAATACTGTGTGCTGCTGCCAATGTTGATTGTGTATGTCCTCGGTTGGCAGTTCCTCGGTGAATTCCTTTCCATCCACCTCCAGACCCATGAATTTTCCCAAAGAAACAATCTCTACCACTGAAACTTCAGGTTCCAATGCTTAAGGCCTTTTCAGCTACAGCCTCAGGCCACAGCTTTCTTCATGCAAAAGTTAAAATTCTCGTTATAACGACCTGCCAGGCCTGATCAAAAATTCTTGAGCATATCACCATGTTCTGGTCCTTCTAGAACTCTCAAAGGGTTCTGGACGTTTGTGTTCTCCGTCACCTCAAAGCAGTGCCAAAAAATGTGCTTGGTGTATACTTTCTTAAAATTAGAAATCACCTGTTGATTCATGGGCTGAAGAATAGGAGTGGTGTTGGAAGGTAGATAGAACTCTTTATAAACTTAAAATCTTCAAGTAAATTTGGACAGTAAGCAGAGGCATTATCAAGGACAAAAGGAACTTGCATGGGTACGTTGTTTTCCTGTAGATATTTTTGTATAGAAGGGCCAATCTCCAGGTTGACTTACTCCACAAAAAATTTTCTGACAACCTACGCCTTCATATTTGCCCTCCACATAACTTTTAGTTTTTCTTTTATCTTACGTAACTTTAAATGTCTGGGATTTTCTGAATAGTACACTAGCAGAGACTTGATTTTGCTGTCGCCACTCGCATTGGCACAAAGTGCTAATTTAATTCATCCTTTATGGGTTTGCGTGGTCTTCTCCACTGCCGTTATGTAAGTCCTATTCGGTATTCTTTTTTAGAAAAGTTCTGTCACGTTACAGTTGAAGACTTGCTGTGGGATCTATACTTTAGCTACTATCAGTTCGAAAAATGTTTTGATATAAGCCTCAGCTGCCTTCATATTCGAACTTGCTGCTTCACCATGCCTGACAACGGAATGAATGCCAGTCCTTTTCTCAAAGTTGTCAAACTAGCCCGACTGGCTTTAAACGAGTCTTTGATTCTTTATTTGTGGAAGTGTGTGGGATCTGTTTCAGCCCATCACTGTAAATCGCTCGTGCTTTCTGTTAAGGTTCCTTCTTAAAACTGCTTCTCTGTCACCCACATCATCAGTAGTTTCTTCATATTTTTATGAAAAGAGGTACGGAGCTAAAAAATTATTGTAACGCCCTTAGCAGGTATTATTGTGCATTAACTACCCTTTGTGTGATATGGCTCTCTTGAGGTATTCGCTTAAAAGTCTCTTGTTCTAAATATTTTTGGTTATATTCAAATATAACATATTGATTATTCTTTTTCAAATAGTATGCAAATACGTAAGTATACATAAGTATCCATTGACACTGACAAAGTATGTCTGCACTGATTTTTTCAGATACTGCACTTCTATCCACCTCATGGTGTGCAGTTGTTGCATCTCCTCCATTTTCTCCTTCACCGATGCGTATAATTTCTGCCCGAACTTTATAGACTGCATGTGACTCATGTAAAAAAAAAGGTGACGTGTTCTTCGATCCCCATCATAGATACACCTATTACAGTTGTACCAAGAGCTCCCATGTGGCTCCCAAGCTCCCAAGTACACCAACAAAAATCAACCTTGCAGTTTTAATTTTTACAAATCATATGATTGCAATCTCCGTCTTTTTCAATAGTAGCGTTATACTAAGGACACTCTTTGATGTTGGCGGTGATCAAATTAGAAGTGTCAGAATCATCATCACACTTCTTCTTCCATTTCTTCAAAAGAAGACATTTGACGGGATCGTGCTAGCTCTCACCGCAAGCAAATCAGAAAACATAAGAATGTGAATTATATGAATCTAAATAAGAAACCTTGATAGCATAAATACAATCAGGACTGAGACACCATCTTAATAGTCTATTGCATTCAACAAAACTATGAACAATTAGGCGCAGCACATGCTATAGTTTTACCCATACCTTCTCCCATAATCTTTGTAGTTAAATACTTATTTTAACACTCATAACAAAATCTATGTCCACACTCTAAACCAGTCATCTGGCCAGGTGAGATAAACATGCAACATTTATCACATTCTTCTGAAGCAAGATTATTTTTTGTAATTTTACGCTTAACTACATTGACCTTTTTAAAGGGGTTGATGACATGAGCTTCCTTAAACAGTTCATCTTAATTGCCATCAAAGAACTTTTCTATAAGCTTCTCCTTATCCCAATTGAAATAATTTAAAAGAATTCTACTGTGGCAGCTACTTGAACTACTACATTAACCTCTTTAATGCCATCAATCATGTGTTTAACTATTTCTTCTGTAGAAAGAACTTCATATTGATATTCTTCCTCGAAGCTTTGAAATTCTTTGCCATTACAACCTGAATCAGCATCAATACCAAAATCTACATCGTCTCCACTTGTTTTTTTACTATCAATTTATCGACTACCATTTATTAACTTCTGTTTAAACACAGTAGATATCACTGACATGCTACGCCTGTACATCGTCGCCAAGTGAATTACTCGTACATTTTGCTTATGGTTTTCTATGATCTCAAGCTTATAATTCAATAAACATCACATCATCTTCTTCGGACCCATGGTTATAAAAATAAAAGTAATAATTAATATCTCAAGTCTCGTTCTCATCTTAAAGCAAAATATCAAATATATCAGTAATAACGGATCATAAAAAATTAAAGTAATAAATGCTAATTTTATCGGTTAAATAGGAATAAATACGTCAACAAGCCGACAAATAGTAGAAAGACAAAGACGGAAAAAGAACGCGGATTAAGAATCAATTGTTCATACAGAATTCAAACATTCTGAAGAATCTAAGTGCTTACATATTCTAAAGAAAACTAAGTAGAAAACAATAATATTTTAGATCTACACCGCATGCTTGTATTTTAAAATCTTTTATATAAAACCAGTTTATTTATTACACCAGATTTTATGTAGATTTACCTAACTTTCCCGGCATCCTAACTCACATATTTTTATAAATTTAGTATGTAATATTCAAGCGCAAATACGACGTTTAACGTAAAATGTTCCCTTTACCAGAGAGATTCTCGTGGTAAATATATCGCTGTAATATTCAATGATAGAATCTGAGAAAAACCGAAGTCAATGATGCATGCTACAGCTAAATTTATGACGTCGTTTGTTTTCCTTGGAAGACTAAATGAAATAGGATCAAAATGTAAATAGATTTTTAGACGACAAAAATATCACTCCTATTTAAAAAAAAATGTTGAAACAAACCAGAAAACAATAGGTATGTAAAATTAAATAAAATTTATCTTTTTCATATATGCGAATAGTATACGATATAAACACCACACACCAGATTTTTTTTTTAAGCAAATACGCATATTTTTGGTGAATATCCACATTAAATGGAAATCAAATAGACCGTGTACTGTTTAAAAAGACCGACGAACAATTGACAAATGACGTTAGATCTTACAGAGGGGCCAACATAGATTCGGACCATATGCTAGTGATTACAAAATGTAAAATAAAAACAACGAATAATGAAAGGCGAAAAGCACAGAGAAAATGGGACGTAGATAAATTGAGACAAAGAAGTAAGAAGAAGATTTGTACAAGAAGTAAATACAGTAATGAAATCGTTAAGCATAAGCAAAGAAAAGGAACGGGAAAAATACAAAGCTAAAAAGCAAAAGACAAAGAAATTGTTTAAATCGAAAAAAAAAAATCAAAAAGTAGAAGAAATTATGAATGAGATAGAAACAGAAAATAAAAGACACAATTCAAAACCATTGTATCAATACTTTAAACAAGGTAACCGAAAACGGACACAAATATATTAAGAAACGGGTAGAGAAGAAGAAAGAGAAACAGTAACGAAAACAGAACAATATGATGAAGAAGAAGAATTGACCTATACATAAGACGAAAGAGGAAGACGAAATATGCAGAATTGAAATAAATAATTAAAATAAAATACAGATTTATAAACTTATACAGAATATATGGGCGTGCATGATTTGGACGCTAAATTTAAAATTCGACACTGAAAAATAAAATTACCTGTTTCTGCATACATGATTTGGACGCTGGGTGTAATTGATATGGAAAGTCAGGTAATAAAATTCTAGAGATTAAGCTTGATAAGGTTTATTTGTCACTTTGAAATAAATACGACATACATTTTACGAAATGGAATCGATCGATACAGTTAGTTTGATACTCATGTATCCTATTTCTAACGAACATAATTTTTTTTCTACTCTTTGGATTTTTAAGTCTATTACTTTCACTATTACAGACACTATTAATTTTAATGTAAGTTTCAGTTTGAAAATTTTTTAAAACATCAATAAAATGGAAAATATTTGGATGAGCATGGTAAAAATTATCATTAAAACGCGAGTGGAACGATTCACAAGCATTAGTTGTTAATTGTAAACTCTCACTCATCGCAGCCCACATCTTCGACGGAAATGTTGCGTGGTTGCCTAAGTAGTTGTCCAATAAGTAGTCGGAAAACTTTTCAATTTTTAAATCTTTTGGTTGAATAGCCATAAAATCATATATGAAAGATTCTTCGACTTCTGAGGAAGGTAAAAATGGCAGCCCAAAAATATATTTCAGCCATTTAGATATTTCACTGTCTGCCAATTTATATTCCCGAATTAAGCCACAACCACCGATATTACGATACCAAGCTTGCATAAGATGAAAACGGCACCCTTTAATGTGCACATTTGGAAATTCAAAACGCGCAGCATTGTGGATAGCAATTTCAAAATCGGAGAAAATGATTTTTGGTTTGAATTTTAGACCAATTACTTCACGTTTGCGTTTCAAAACAAGAAATAGTTTTATATAGGTTTGTTCCGATTTGTCGGGAAGTAAACAATAACACAATGGTATATAATGTCCATTGATAAATACATGTATGGTAAAAACTTGCTTGAAATATTGAGCACAGTAACTAAATGTACCGTCCATATAAATCGTTTCACTGCCGCACAGAAAACGCATGTTAGTGTTACACGAGAAGATGATAATGTTAGAACTTAGTTCAACCGCAAATATAAAATTCTCGTCTTTAAGTGTTTTGATATTCATAATATTTACCGCAGCAATAGTTTCTTCTTTACTTTTGGACAGTTTCGGTTGAGCCATTCGCCGTTCACTGTATATTTGATTTCGTATTAAATTAACGTCTTTAACAGACATGTGGCTCAAGCAATCTACATTTTTTTTCAACGCACTATGTATGATTTTGGCGGCCTTTCGGTCAAATTATCCTTAGCCTTCCTTTTGGCACTGCTACGCACAATCTGTCTATTAAGCGTCTTGATATTACACTCGTGATTATGTTCTAGATTACTTCGGATCACTAACTTTTCTGGCCCTTTCGTGAATATCTTCGCTTTACACGACCGTCTTACGCACCTCCAATACGTTTCTCCCGATTTTAGTACTTTATCTTGAGAAAAAGTAAAACTGTTCACTTTGAGCAAAATTTTACCACGATTACTTACTAACGTTGAAATTTCCATGTTCACTTTTCACTATTCTCTGACAAACTAATAACTAGTAACTAAGTAAATTTCAATGACCATCATTAAACCCTAATTATATCTAATATCTGGTACCTGCGATAGTCCTTCCGGCAGCGTCCAAAACAAGGGTACTTTTAAGACCCTCAGGTACTTCAGCGTCGAAAACATGCCCGCCCGAATATATATGGAACAAAGAGATAATACCTGAAGCATGTAAGGAGGGAATTATAGTGACAATCCCAAAACAAGGAGACCATAGTATATGTTAAAACGACCGAGCAATTAATTTACTGAATTTAACATATAAAGTAATGACTAGTATAATTTATTAGAAGATTAACAATATATACAGAACAAAGCATAGGATATTGCCAGTATGGATTTAGAAAAGGAAGATCCACGATAGACGTTATACCTACGCTAAAACAAGTGATCAAGAAAACATACGAGCACGACGAAGAAATAGGCGTTTGACAAACTAAACAGAAGAAAAATGATCCAAGACTTACAAGAGATCAATATACCAAATAAAATTATAAGAATGATAGAAATGACAATGCGAGCAATAATAAATCCCTAGCAATAATACACACCGAACGAGAACGAACAGAAATATTAAACATAAAAAATACAGTAAGACAAGGAGATGCGCTCTCAACGGTACTATTTATTCTATCACAAGACAAGATAATAAAAAAGCTGTTAAACGCAGGAACTATAAATAAGAATGCAGTATATATAACAGGATATGCGGACGATATAACCATAGTAGCAACAAATAAAAAGGAGAGAGAAAGAAAACCCTCAAAGAAATAGAAAACGAAGCCAAACTGAGGGGACTGGAAATAAATGAAAATACAATAAAATAGATGAACGTACATAAGCAAGAAAAAGAAAACACAAATGACAGAACTGACAATAGATGCACACAGTTTCGAACAGGCAGAAACATTCAAATATTTGGGAGTACTAGTCAATAGAAGACATGAAAGGTAGATAAGAAAATAAGAATTCAAGCGGAAAATACAGCGTTTTATAGAAATAAAAAAAGTTTATAAGAATATAAGCCGAAACACAAAATGAAAATCTACAAAACGACCAAAAGACAATAGTAGTATATCCTGCAGAAACATTTACATTAACAGCAAGAGACGAAGAACAATTAAAAGTTTTTGAAAGGAAGATTATCAAAAAAATACTGGGATTAAAGACCTTGTACTTAGGTTTTGTATTTTAGCGTATATAAAGTTAGTTTCTATAAAGCTGTTAAATAAGTAAACGTTGCGCGATTTTTATCATTTTGGTCACTATGGAATTTCTATTTCTATATATTGCTCTGTAAGATGAAATTTCGATTTTGTGTTTTTTGCAACAAATACGAAGTATTTGATATATGCCTAAAAAAACGCAGAATTTCACATAAAAAACGATGTAAAACGTTTAACCCTCGGTTAGTGTTCTGGGGTATACTATACCCTAGGTACTCCTTTTATTTCTATAAAATCGAAAGTAGATGAAATAGCGCCTTCTAGCTCCTAATAGCTCTAGTTTATACATGTTTTCTCACGATGGCCTTATACCAGCTGCACATACAATTTCAGTTTGAATTAGGAGTTGGTCAAAGACGGTTGGGGTGTGTGATACCCCGGTACACTACTATTGTAACTTTTAGTTGTTTTGTGTTCTAAAGGTAAATTTACATGATATTTTTGATATTTTTTCGAGATG
The DNA here is from genome assembly GCF_040954645.1 of Diabrotica undecimpunctata. Taxonomy (NCBI): domain Eukaryota; kingdom Metazoa; phylum Arthropoda; class Insecta; order Coleoptera; family Chrysomelidae; genus Diabrotica; species Diabrotica undecimpunctata. Next base: position 44,026,292 of record NC_092806.1, read on the forward strand.
TACTATGATTTTTATTTTGCTTTCAGCGATACCGAATTATAGAATAATTATGTCTTACGAACAAGAGCAGAAAAGGTTAAAACGTTTATGGGCGGAGTTTGGCAGTATTTCTGACGATGATAAATCGTTCATTGATAGTGAATCTAAGGAAGAACAAATTGCACTAGAGAGTCAAGAGGCAATCATATTGGAAGAAACGGCTCAAGGAGAGACAGCACACAAAAGGGAGGATTCTAAAGAAGTGGAGGCTGAAGAAGAAAGTGAATTTTCAAGTAGTTCAGAAAGTGGTAGTGAGAATAATGGTAAAAGATACTTTTTAGATAAAGGCAAATCAAAGTGGTTCAAGCTTCCAAAAAACAAACAAGTGAGAACAAGGTCCGACAATCTAATTACATATTTACCTGGTGTACAAGGAATAGCACGAGAAAAACAGAGTGTTCTTGATTGTTGGTTTATTAATTCTTTACAGAAGAAATGTTAGATAACATTGTTGACTATACAACTGTAAAATTAGCGACGAAAGCTCCACGGCACGATGCACGACATCAGTATTTGTCAAAGAATCTGACAAAATAGAAATCAAAGCTGTTATAGGCCTGCTCTATTTTACGGGACTTTACAAGTCAAACCGACAAAATATTTCAGATCTTTGGAATACTAATGGCAGCGGTATTGATCTCATTCGAACAAAAATGTCACAACAAAGATATTCCATTGTGTTGCAATATTTGCGATTCGACAATGTGCAAAATAGAGTAGAACGGAAACCAATCGACAAATTGGCAGTAATAAGAGGTATATTTGATCAACTCGTTGTCAACTGTAAGACACACTATATACCAAGTCAATTCTTACAATAGACGAAAAACTGGAGTCGTTCAGGGGACGTGTGCCATTTTTTATGTGTGTGCCGATGTAAACATGGAAGTATACATCGACACACAGCGAGAAGGACCTTTCCGACAAAGTAACAATCGGTAAAACATAGTTGAACGTTTGATTGGGCCAGTTTCTGGTTCTAAACGTAATATTACTTTATATAACTGGTTTACCAGTTATCCGCTAATGATTCATCTACCTCAGACTCATTATCTTACGTCGATTTGGACAATTAGGAAGAACAAAAGGCAAATTCCAACAGTACTTCTGAACACACGAGGAAGAGAAATTCGCAGTTCAAAATTTGCCTTCAAAGAAGATATAACGGCTGTCTCATGTGTGCCAAAAAATATAATCTTTTTTCTACATTGCATCATGATGATACTATAATTAAAGAAACTGCTAAAAAGGAATTACGTGAAATTATCGACTTTTACAATTCAACCAAAGGCGATGTAAACACATTGGATATGCTATCTGTTAATTACAGCGTATCAAGAAATAGTCTTCATTGGACTTTGACACTATTTTTTTCATTTTTGAATACAGCTGGAGTGAATGCTTAAGTTACATATAAAACAAATACAAAAAACGATAAATTAAAAAAACGAATTTTTTTGAAAGAACTGGGTATGCAGTTGATTTCTGAGTTTCAAATCCAACGAAGACAAAACCCTTCCTTGTGTCGACTACTACGTGATAATCAGCAACCAGAGGTCCATCAGTTGGGACCTAAGCGACGTAGGACAAGCAGTAGATGTTCTGTTTGTCCAAGAAATAAAGATAGGAACACTTTTTACATATGCGACAATTTTGAGGAATCGTAACTTTTTTTATTTTTGAATGTACAGTATAGCCCAAAATAAACAGTACTGAACTTGTAATTATTTCATTGTTTTAAAAACTACATATTATTGACACTTCATAACATGTTCTAAATGAGCTCCTCCTCTATTAAGACAGACTTCATACCGATATTCCAGATTTCTCTTAATGTTATGGAATAAAGGTTGTTTCAAGTCTGCGAAGAAGGCTCTAACGGCATCCTTTAACTCATTGATGGTTTATGGTGCCCGTTTAAAAACGGCAGTTTTAGCCATGTCCCGAATGTATGTGTCTGGAGATGTTAAGTCTGGAGAATGTGCAGGATAGGGGAAGTCAGTAAATCGTGAAATGAATTTGTTTGGAAAATATCCCTGAAGAAATTGACAAACTGCGACATCAGTATGACAAGTTGCCCTATCCTGCTGGAAAAATTGGTCTCGAAATGCCAAATTACATGCACGACAAAATTGACGTAGATCAGGGATAAAACGTGTTAAAATTTGTATGTACCTCTGTTGATTAAGTGTGACTTGCCTACTATTTTCTTCGATAAAGTATGGACCAATGATTCCGTGTCCCGGAACTGCACACCAGACACTCACTTTTGTCCTATGTAAAGGAACTTTTTGAACTCTATCTGGTCTGGCAAAGCCCAGAAATCGATTTGTGCGACGATTTACATGGCCTGACAAATTAAAATATGCTTCGTCTGAAAACCATAGATTTTTCAAAAATTCGCGATTTTCATACTGTAATGCAAGAATTCTGGTACAATATTCCACTCTACTGTGATAATCCCTGGGATGTAATTGTTGATGTATTTGAATCATATACAAAAATGCACCCAGTTCCTTCAGGATTCTTTGCAACAAAGTTCGTTTTAAGCCAAGATGCGACGCTGTTATTGTCTGGCTGTCTTTCAGATTTTCCAAGATTCGCTGAAAAACACGTTCATAGTTATCGTTGTTGTTAACTGTCTTGGTTACGCCCTGAGTTTCCTTTTCATTGGCACAATACATTACCCGTATTTCTAAACTTTTCAACAACCTTCAAAATTACAACATAACTTGGAGAACGTTTATTAAACCGTTGTGTGAATTGATCACACACGTATTGCAGACTTGCACTATTACGTCTGCGGGTTCCATATGAGCGAAAATAATGCTCCACAAGAAACACTTTCTCCTCTGTACTTAACACCATTTTTAACAATTAGGCCTTAATAATGAATTGTTTAAAGATTACTTGACAGGTCTATACTAATTAATTTGAATATGACAGCGCGCATAAGAAGACATCTATGTTTTAGTTTCAGTACTGTTTATTTTGGGCGGTACTGTATTTTGGCGAACATTTTTTCTTTAGTTTGTAGAATCTTAGGCTATAAGTTTATTTAGAGTTGTGTGATAAATAAAATTTTTCATAATATCTGAGTGTATTATTGTTCGCTCGTGTTTTTTGACTAGCATAATTGCAATATCTTGAATAAATGATGTTTACCATTTAAATATAAGACTTTTACAGTACCATATTTAATTTATTTAGATCATAAATAAGTAAAAAACCAAGATTAACTCTTTTAAATGAATAAATTTAAAAATTTTAACTTCCTGCGTTAGTTTAGTTTGGGGTATGACATACCTTGGAACACCTATCGTGCTAATTTATCTAGGCACACTAACGCAGGGTTAAAAATTCTTCTATGCGATGGCAAAAGTAAGTTGTAAGAAACTATGGCATACTTTTGCCATACTGGTCAAAAACCTTATTAAAGATGCTACATAGGAGTAGGAGGAGATGGAGCGTAGGTCATGAAAGAAAATCTTTTAAATAAAAATTGACAGCAGTGAGATTCGATACCACCCTTCGAAAGGACTATAAATACCTATGTATATATAATATATTAACATCCTGTTTCTATGAGCTATATGGATTTAAAGTCTATCAGTTGGTGGCATTTCATATCAGCAGAATGGGGATGACCCGTGTGGTCGAAATAGCAAGAGATAAATTACAAATCGGTAGAAGAGGTATCGGTCAGCCGCGCAGAAGATGGAGTGACAACAGTCCATGGAGGTAGTAATTCGCCAATGAACAAGCAGACTTGCTTATAAAGGGGAAGAAGAAAAGTATACTCACATACTTGTTAGTCCTAAACTTTGTTTAAAATTTTACCTTTCCTGTTATTAGGATATTGATTTAAAACCGATTGCAAAATTCAACACCACAGACCGACACATGCAAATTACTAAAATTAATAAATATTATTTTTGATGGCAGTTTTTGGTACCTAGGGAATTTTTATTAAAATATTCTAAACAATTTATTATTTTGGCTACGGTTGCTCTTGTTCTATTAAAAATACTTGTTAATCAAAAATAACGTTGTTAAATTTCTACTTATTTAAGTTGTAAAACATTCAAAAATCGAGCAACTCGTATCGACCCATTGTTTATAACGTTTATTTTTACCATGTTTATTTAATTGCTTAGCAATTACCTACTTGTCAAATTTTAGAATGAATTTTAATGCATTAACATTTGACCTTACAAGACAATGCACTACTTTATTGTTAATCGAAATAACAAAACATAATCGCAAAAAGTGCATCGAATATGCATCAAAAATTGTTTAAAAAAATTGCAGTACCAAATTTCACATTAAGAAACTGTCCCTACACACAAAGTTACACCCAACTCATCAAATATCTAGTATTAATTAACATTGGTATAGTCTTCTATACCATGCGGTCCATATGATTCAAAATTTATTTAACTACGTTTACAAATTTTACATTTGTTTGTAGCAAGTCAATTAAAGTAAAAAAGATAATATATAACATACGCAAAATACAATAGGAGATAAAAATACATTAATGCACATAACACAAAATAAAACATAAAATATACAAAATAAGACATATACCAACATAGTGAGTACATCCATGTTCATGTTACTGCCTTGAAGTGATCAAAGTATTCACTAACAGAGTAAAAAGCAAATCTCAAAAGGTATCTTTTCAGAATTACTTTAAATTTATTCATTGAAAGTTGTTTTAAATCCTTAGGTAGGATATTGTATATATTATAGTCAATTGAGTTTTTTTGTGATTTACTCAAACGATACTTAACTGTTCTGATGTTATTTGCACCTCTTGTGCTATAGTTATATAAGTCAGAGTGTTTAATTAAAGTATCAGAGTTTTTATGTAGGTATTTCTACATTAACGCTGTATAGTCGTAATGTTGGCAAGGGCATTATCTTATATTTAATAAACAATGGTTTGCAAGATTCCAAATAGCTAACTTATGCAATTATTCTTATTGCTTTTTTTGCAATTTAAATATTGTTAGGGCATTGCAAGAGTTTCCCCACAGAATAACACCATAGCTTAAAAATGAACGAGAAAGAGAAAAGTACGTTATTTTCAAGGTATCAACACTTATAACAAGTTGTCTGATAATTGTCTGAGTAAAAAAAAGGTACTAGAAAGTTTACCTTTGAGATGGTCAATATGGTTATACCAAGTCAATGTGTTGTCAACTGTTATGCCCAACAATTTGACATTATTTTTTTCAACACTCACATCGAAGGTAGACGAAAAAATTAAATTTTGAGTTTTGTTATCATTTAGTTTAAGATTATTTGCTAAGAACCATGATTGTGCATTGGAATTTACATAATCAGACGTGGTTTCTAAAACTGAACGATTTTTGTCAGAAAAAACAAAAGTAGTGTCATCTGCAAATAAAACTGTTTTAAGTGGAGCTATGAAATTGGGCAAGTCATTAACATATATTATAAATAATAGAGGGCCCAGTACTGATCCTTGTGGAATTCCATGCTTTATCTGCTTAAATTCAGAGAGACAATTTCCGTACTTGACTGCTTGGTATCTATCCTTTAGATACGATGAAATTAGTTCCAAAGGAGTACCTCTTATACCGTAAAAATACAGGTTTTTTAATATTGTTCTGAAGCTATTTTCTTGTGGCATTTTCAATTAATTTATATTTAAATGGGAATAAGCCACAATTAAAGGTTAAAATACGTTTATTGACGTTTCAATTTCCACTTCGGAAATCGTTCTCAAAATACAAACACTAATGTTTGTATTTTGAGAACGATTTCCGAAGTGGAAATTAAAACGTCAATAAACGTATTTTAACCTTTAATTGTCGCTTATTCCCATTTAAATATAAATTAATTTACAGGTTTTTTAGCAAAATATCATCAGAAACACAGTCGAAGGCCTTTGAAAGATCACACAGCGTTATGGCAGAGTGATTATGCTTCTCAAGGCCATCAACTATGGCACTCATCACATCTAAAAGTGCATGTGTTGTAGAACGATCCTTTCTAAACCCATATTGTGAACTAGCAAAAAAGTTATTTGTTTCGAAGTACGATATAACACGCTTCTTAACGTGTAACTTAAGTACGAAACGATGGAAATTGGTCTATAATTGTCTACAAGGTCACGATCGCCCTTTTTAAAAATAGGAACAATCTTGGAGTATTTAAATGAAGTTGGGAATATCCCGATTGAAAAAATACTATTAATGAGATGTGTTAAAGGTTTAGTAATTATTTCACTAGTGTTTTTGATAAAAGATGCGTTTAGCTCATTAGTATCCAAACATTTTGAATTTTTTAATGTTTTTATAACTGTAGATACTTCTTGTTGATTGGTTGGAGACAGAAAAAATGAATTCGATGGAGCTGGAAATTTTTGATAGTTCAAAATTGTATAGTTCTGGTGTATTTGGAAGGAATTCTCAGCAATTTCAACAAAAGAGTTATTGAAAGAGTCGCAAGATATGTTGGTTGTTGAATTATGTAAACTATTTGTTTTATTTCGCTCATAGTTAATTACCTTCTAACACGTCTTGAATCTACTCTTTGACGTTAATATCAATTGATCATATGCCAGCTTTTTCGTTCTTTTCAACTCAGCATTGTAATGATTTTTATATACTTTATATTCGCTGTAGTGTACTGGGTTTTTTGTAGAATCAGCCCGTATTTTATATGTTTTCAAATAATTTCTCATATTTTTTTAATTTGTCATTGAACTAGTTTACCGGACATCTTCTGTCTTTGATAACCAGTTTTTTTAGTGGAAAATATTGAGATACTGCAAGATTATAATTATCTATTAAAAACTTTACTAGGTAATTTACATCAAGATTATCGTTAAAAATGTTCCAGTCTAACACGTATAAAAAGTTTCGCATTTTTAAGATACCCTTCTGCGTAAAGGCTCTAGTGCAAACACTTGACTTTTGCTGAATTGATGTTAAGTGTATACTGATATATGTATGGAATAAATTCATTTTTGGCGTTATTATGAAGGTACCATGTGAAAAAAACATGAAACAGGTTGATTTTTATTCTTAAATTTCAATTTACAGTATGAAAATATTATACCCCCACAGAACCCCCTTTGAATTACAAGCACCCCCTCGAAAATTTTAAATAACAAAGGGCGTCGTATGGCACTTTGTTAGGAAGGGATTTTAGTCACGACCTCAATATTCACTTAAAGTTCATTCGTTTACCAAATTCCCATCAGTAAACATGAGCACGTGTTGATATTCGCCGTCTCATTCGTCAAGAGGATATTAAATATAATTTATTACCTTAAGCGAGACAGATTCTCATGTTACAGATCCCAACTTGCCATCATTTTAAATTCAAATTGTTGTTATATTTATGTTATAGTAATTGTTAAGTTATTTACTGGTCGTGTTATTTTTTAGAGTTTAGTTTAATTGTAATATAATGATTAAATTTCAAGAAATTCTTACACTAACAGTTTCAAAAGTAAATATTTTTAAAAATCATATGATACATAGGTCGTACATCAGTACGACCCTGTTTGGCTTACATGTGGTTCTATTGACGATTGGGAATTTGTAGAATGAATAGGGCTTATACTTTAATATACTATACTACATTTAACAACTAGCCGTACAATATACAGTGTGATCACTATTTTGTAATACAGAATTTTCTCATTTTCTTCAATAAAACATTCTGTATATTAGTATGTATTGTATTTTGTAAAAAATATTACAATATTTCTTTTGTCATCAGGTTTTATATACTTAGTATGTTTCATTTTGTAGATATTTAGAAAAGAACTACAGATTTTATGTTTTTACAGAATTTTAATTACTACATTTTGTTACTACCTATTATTACCAAAAAAAAAATCATAAAAATATATAATTTTTTAAAGATAAATGAAAATATTGAATATTAACTATAACGTATGCTAGTAAAAATTAGTTATATTTAATACTTCATTATGCCACAAAATAATATTTGCCTAAACGATAAGCTATATTCATAACGGCATTATTAACTGTGTTATTAAATGTTCAAAATGTTGTTAAGCAATACTAAAAACTTTGTTTTTAATAAGGTTGCGTACCTAGCATAATATTTCATTTTGTATATATTTAAAAGAATTATAGATTTTATATTTTTGCAGATTTTATATTAAAAATTTTTTGGAAAAATAAGAATTATAATGTGATTTCAGAAACTTAGGTACATTAAAATACAAAAAATAAATAAAAATGTATGCTAGTGGAAATTAGTTGATCATAACATCTCATCATGTTACAAAATAATATATACCATACGAATATAATATGTAATCAGTATTCATAAATTAATTATTAAATTAAATAAACAACAAATTTTAAAATTGTCATATCATAAATATGAAATTTTCAACTAAAAAATTTGTGGACACTACATTTGTACTCAGCGAATGTCTTCTGTTTACGTCTAGAAATTATTGTTTACCAGATTTTAAAGTGTATAATCGGAGATATCCCCACAGAAGTCATCCTACAAAAAAGCCTTCGAATACCTTTTAAACCGCTTTATTTTTACTAGCACTGTGCAATATTTAAAACTATTTAGGGAATGAAAATGAATTTAGAGTTACAGTGTACAGAGGACACAAATAAGTAGACGCCAATTAAGTCATACTACAGAGTTAAGTACAACGACAGTTTGAAGAAATATAAAGAAAAACAATTTTCACCAATTCAGAATTCAGTTGTATTAAGAATTAAAAGAAAAAAACGGGTGTGGCAGTCCAGTGGGACTGCCGGTAGAAGTTATACTTCTATACACGCGTTCGCCGTTAAAAATTTATATAGGAGTCAATCTGCACAATCATTACATATGTAATGCGGTAAGAGAGAGCAAAAAGAGAAAAATAATTAGTTATATAGGTATATGGTGCATCGTTTGCTGTATATAAACATTTGACCTGTAATAGGAGTATAGTAAATGAAGGATTGTATCAATATTTTAATGAAAATATATATTTTAATTTTTATATATGAATAAAAGGAGTTGAATGCAAAAAAAAATTTACACATATTCTGCAGTAAAATTCATTGTTTATTTTGTTATTAATATAAAAATTACAATACAATAAATACACTGCAACATAATTCAATATAATAATACAATAAATTAAAATGTAATATTCATAAGTATTTAAAACTGCCAATATACATAAAACTTACTTTACGAAGATAAAAATAAAAAACCAACAACTCGGATTATATTGTAAATTTTCATTTTATTTTAAAATTTATGTTTTTGCATATATTAAATATATTTAATAAGATTAACGTGAGGTTTTTAAATAGTTCAAAAATAAAAAAGGAAATTCATAATTGGGATTCGAACTCACAACCACCAGCGTATGAACCTAACACGTAAAGGATTTTCCAATTAGACATGACACTAACGGATTTCAAAATTGACAGTTCTCGGTAAAACAGTGATTATTTTGAAATACAAAAGCCTAAAATAATTATAAACGTTTAATTTTAAATAATACAAAATATATCACATAAATAATAATATTAATACATATTATATTATATATAATATTATATATATATATATATATATATATATATATATATATATATATATATATATATATATATATACAAAAGGAACATTTTTATTCACGAGAGAGAAAGAGAGAGAAAATATATCTTCTGTCTCTCTCTTACTCATTATCTTACATATGTAATGTTTTCACAGATTCACTCTCATGCAAATTTCCAACGCCGACCGTGCGTATTATTGAAGTATAACTTCAATAATTTTCAAAGATTGAATTTTTTTCTATGGGAGGAAGAAATGTTAATTCGAAATGTAAATTTTTTGAAAAATGTTTTATTTCTTGACTTCTGACGAATAGATATATTATTGCAATGGGTTATATAATTATCAATTACGTAATATCATTATTGCTCCAATAAACATCTTCACTTATTTCGAGTTAAGTCCCAGAACAGTTGGTCATTGAATTTTTGGGGAGACATTGTTGGATCATATGTTATTGGACCTTACTTCTTCGACTGAATGGTTACTAGCAATGAGTATCATTGGTTTTTATTATAGGTGTTGCCTGGATTGTTAGAGGATATTCCCTTGAGAATTAGACGAAATATGTGGTTCCTATATGACGACAACCAATGGACAAGAAACATTGTACATTGGGGAGCACGCAAACAAAGTCGTAGTAACATAAGACCACAAAAACGGTGCCTAGATCACACTAAATCACTAAATCAAGAGTAACTAGCAACAAAGAGCACAAAACAGAGAAGAGATGAGAACTCATGGGAGTTCTTCACCCAGGAGTGGATGCACATAGTCAGAAGAAGAAGAAAAGAAGAAGATATTTTATTAATAATGCTGAGATTCTTTGATAATTTCTATAATTTTTTTCTGGTGAGCTAGTCTTGGTAGTATATGACAGTGTATGTAATATTTCTCGTTTTTCGTAGCATAATCTAGCCCGGCGGTTTTTATCACCTTTCGTTATTCATCTTACGTTGCTACCAAAATAACGGCGGCTTTGAAACTGCCAAAGACTACCTTACTTCTCTATTTTGAAACCAAATTTGGACAATTGGCTAATAACTTACCAAGCGGATTGGTAGGTGAGGAGAATGTAGTAATGAAGTAGAGGTTTGAATATGATACTACTGGAACTAAGACCCCATTTTCTCGTTTTAACGGTTGTAGAAAAAGATACAGAAACTTGCCCGTAGACAAGAAGTAATCCCTTTATCTTTACTGTATGGGATCATAGAAGAGTACTTACCCGCTAACTTTTAATTGTTTTTAATAACTTTATGTTAAATAATTAATTAAGTCTAATCCGAAAACTAAAAATATAGCGTAGCTAATTTCTGTAGGCATAGTTTTAAAATTTGAATATAATTGTACTTTTAAATTAAAAAAAAAAATTGCGTGTTGTTACAAAATAAAATCACTTTGAATTTGTCGCCGTCTTCTTAATTATAATAGTATGAATTGTATTTTTCGTTACTTTGTTTGAAAATAGATCTACAGGTCCGTATACATAATATTACAGTCCTATTTTACTTTCCAGTGATCATACATAATCTAGGGATTCTAGATAAAAAAAATTAAAACTGATGGTTAATTTAACATAAAAATGGTTAATTTAAAAAAATTTACAAATTACGAAATAAAGAAAAGTTTCAAACGAAAGATATCGCCAAAAAAAGGAGCAGCTATTTATAAAGGAGGGAACTCAAAAACAACTACCAAGAAAAGTATCAAATGGGGCTAGTGATAGGTTGATCTAGAAGAAGAGCAAACATGAAACCTGATAATTAAATTTCGAAATTTGTACTTAGAGTTTGAAAAGGTATGCACAGAGATAAGAAATAAGAGAAAAAAATTGTAGACAAGGTTAATTAATATAAACAATTCTAGAACAAAAGATTAATGTAAACTAATTCTCCTCGAAAAATGAAAAAAAAATGAAAGAACTAAGTTAAAAGGATCATTGGCATAGTTAGCAAACATAATTAAAAAAAGGCATAACAGACAATAAAAGGAAACTGTAAACATATCTCTGATTTATTTGTCTTTATTATCTACAATCAAGACATACTAGGTAAAGTTAACCATAAGTTAAGTGAAGCATAGGTAAAGTAAACCATGGTAAGAGGCGAACAAGTGAGTTAGACTCCATGAGTCAGACTGTACGAAAGGAGGAAATGTCCTGAAGTGATGCCGTAATAGGAGCGATAAGAGTCTTCAATGGACAAGCTCGACCGGGATTTCTTAAAAAAAATAGTTTTTGGGGGAAAAAAGGGGAAGAGAGAAAGGGAAAAAGCAACTACTTGCTAACAGACATCCACATTTTAAACGCTCGGCCTAACAGCGGCCATTCCGTTTTCCATTGATTGATTTTCAATTGATGCCAAAATGAGATAGCATAAGTTCAGATGGCTCAAGCTCGAGTTCCTGGAAGAAGTAGGAGAGACCTGGTGGGAAGGTTACTGAGTGGCACCCAGAAGCCGTGCTAGCAACGGGCCAGACGGTCGAAAAATCAGCTTTCATCCAAGAGTTAGGACACCATCGCCACGCGAAAATGGATCGTTCACGATATTTGCCCGTTCGAAAGGTCTCTCCCAGTTCCAATGGTTTCAGTTTGAGAAAACTCAACTGTAACATCTATGATACTCTTAAGGACGACGATGACCAAACCACAAACTACGACATCTTCGATGAACTCCCCATCAAAGACGTGATCAAAGGGGATTTCAAACGCATCAAAAACAAGAAGAAACGGACTAAAGATCGCGCAGAGGAAAACCGCGGAAACGACCACTACACAATCGATGACGACGTATCTCTTGAAAAACGGACGACAACGAAAAGAATGAGGCAAAGGAGCAGCGAGGACAAAAAGGTCTGAGCTGAAAACTCTTAAGGCACTATTAAAGGAGAAGGACGCCGAAATTACGGCTCTAAAACCGAAAATCAAAGAATTGTTGGATACGACACATCGACTCTAAGTTCAGAGAACTTAACAAGGAAACGAAAATCACCAAACACAAGAAGACAACGGAAACGGCCCCAAAAGAGAACCGAAAAGAGGATACCTGCGAAAACCAGGCCAAAAAGGCGTCGAAGCTTGAAAAGAAAAAGTCTACGGGAGCATTCCCAAAGACAAAAACGACAAATACTGAGATGACAATAAAAAAGCGGGTACAAGAAGACGACCACCAAACAAAAGAAGACAACGGAAACGGCCCCAAAAGAGAACCGAAAAGAGGATACCTGCGAAAACCAGGCCAAAAAGGCGTCGAAGCTTGAAAAGAAAAAGTCTACGGGAGCATTCCCAAAGACAAAAACGACAAATATTGAGATGACAATAAAAAAGCGGGTACAAGAAGACGAGCCTAAAAAAAACGAAGGTCGTGAAGAAAGACTTCCCTCCGTTAGCGACCCCCAGTGCAACAGCACCAGGAAATATTCAGGAAGGTCATGAGCACGCTAAACCGCAACCTTTGACTCCATCTCAGACACAAACGATAAAAACCGAAGGAGAACCGACAAAACCATAAAAACCAAAGTGGAAGCAAAAGCTGCCTGTAATAAAATTACAGAGCGTTAGTCAGACGGGAACAATATTATATATTGCCCAGACAAAAAAGATAACACCAGCAAACAAGTTATCACGAAGCGGACGAGAAACACTTATAAAAGCAAAAAGTCCAGAAGATTATAGATCTATGGTAAAAAAAAAGGCCCATGTCATATTGCTACCAAAGCCAGAAAATGACAGCACATTCCCGCAAAATTATAGGCCAATAAGCTTACTACCTGCAATCAGTAAGATTGTAGAGACAGTAATACTCAACGGACTCCAAGCCAAAACACACAGATTAGAGATAGTACCTAAAGCACAATTCGGTTTCCAGATCAGAATACTCCAGTGAGCTACAAGTACTCAGATTAACAAAGTACATAGCAGCTGGATTTATTAATAAACAATATACAGGAGCTGCCTTCTTAGACGTAAGCTAAGCTTTCGATAGAGTCTGACATAAAGGACTAGTTTACAAAATGAAAATATACAGTTACAGCTGGGTAATGACAAGACTAATATCTTCGTACTTGAGCAATCGTAGTTTTAGAGTTCGAATAGGACTATCTGAACTCGGATACCCGAAGGCTATAGTGCCACAGGAAGCGGTACTGTTAACTCTGCTGTACACAATATATACAGCAGACATACCTGTTTGCTGTATACAAGTCTATATGCCGACGACACAACGATAGCGGCCAAACATAAAAACGTAGACATAGCGGTAAACAACTTACAAACAACGTTAGATGATATAGAAGAGTGGAGTTTAAAACAGAAAATCTCTTTAAACTCCGAAAAAACGCAGGATATACTTTTTAAAAAGAAGCACCAATAACCAGAAGAACAAGTAACTGCGCAAAACAACCCCATCGAGTGGAAAAGCAAAGCGAAATACCTCGGAGTAACATAAATAAAGGCTTAACATTTAGCAAGCACGTAGACGACACGATACAAAAAGTCAACATAGCAAAAGCGCCAATAAGAGGCCCAGCAGGAATAAAAAGCAAACTAAAAATTATAACTAACATAAGACTAATAAATAGTATAATTCTTAAATTATAGAAAATACAAGAAGCACAACAGCAGCCTCAAGCAAGCAGTCAACGTACCGAGATACGTTGCAGAAAGATTACTCTTTAGAGGAATTGCAGCAAATTAGAGTGACTGAAATGATGAAAGAAAAAGCAAGGATAAAGTTTGGGGAGATAGAGAACCATCCCAGACACATAATACGAGAGATCATAAGGTATGACGCTTTCCACAGATGGAAGCACAAATGACCAAAACGACAGATAGTGGAATAAAATCATAAGTTACTAGAGAGAAAACTTACTTGTCGGTCAGATAGCCAAGCGGGCTGGGCGGCCGGTTCTCATTCGCTTCACTGCGAGTGGTTCAGTGGTTCGATCCCCAGCTCAGTGTACAGAAAATAAAAAGGCTAACGCAGCAGTTTAAAATTCTAAATGAATCTGCTGCTTAGACTAGAATATGCTGGTGTCTGATCGGCCTATGGTGGAGCAGTACGGCAAGAGATAAGGGCTTGCGGCTCAGTGATACTCCTCCATAGATCCCTACCGGAAGGGCGAGGCGCCTAAATACCGGTGTATATATATACTAGAGAGAAAATCAATAAAAACACAAGAGAGAAAACACAAAACACCAGAGAGAAAAACATTACAGAAAACAACATAACAGCACATAAAGAGGATAGTTCGTAGCTTGAACAAGTAGTGGACAAACGCAATGTACAGCGTAGGCCCAGTAAACTTAATTTGATTATTATTATATATTATGTATGCACTAATTCTAATTTTTTGTTTCTGGTATCCTACAAAAAAACTTTATAAAAACACACAAAAAACGGCGTCGGCCAAAAAAAAATCAAATCAATTACTAACAAAAAACCGGTGAAAGATACAAAAAATAATTAACAAAAAACCATAAAAAACCCGGGCACGTAGGGCCCAACGAGCACCAAGTCTCCGAATTGAGCCTAGCTCAGAGCGGAGACTTGAGGCCCAAGTAAGTAATTTTAATTCGCGGATAAGCCACATTAAGATAACAGGATTATAGCGACATACTCGGTCCTGAATTTGATTCGGTTAGGGAAGCATGTTGGAGTTCTATTACCCAAGACTCCCACATGAAGAGCATTTGGCTGATAGTTGTGCACCTATCGCGCATCAGAGTGCTATAGGAGGGAACGGATGGTCTGGAGCGTTGGGGCGCGGTGGAGTAACTCATGTTTTAACTAGAGTTAATGCACCTCGCTCCACTGAATTATTATACCCGAACGTAATTCTTATGGGTAAACATGTCTCACAGGCTGGGTTAAATTAAATTGCTTGCTTGCTTTTAGAGCTGCATATATTTGTAAGGTAAATCTTTTGTAAATTTTTCTATGGATGTGTGCTCTATGATTTATTTAACTGATTTTAGATGAATTGCTGGTGTGTATGAATTTTTATACAAAACGCTCTTTTTAGTAAAGGATGAAGTAGCAGGTGTCCTTTCTATTATTCTCGAAATTTTAACAGACAACCTTCAAGTACTCTAGTGAACAACATATTGTATGTAAAGTGACGGTCGTAGTCCTTTTCCGATATATATATATATATATATATATATATATATATATATATATATATATATATATATACATTTATATTATATACACATAGTCAAAATGTCTAAGGTATTCTTTCTCAAAAAACGATTACACTTCAGTTATATATAGGTAACACATTTAGCAATAATACTAAGATTATTCCAAAGTTATCTTCTTGTAGCATTTTAATATTATTTACTATTTTTAATTACACTATTCTATAAGATAAAAACATTTTTTCCTCTTTTTTGATTTTATGCATAATAAAGGTATTTTTGGTGATATAAACGCGAAATTTACTATGGAAATAAATACAGCACATATACGTTTCATATAATAGAAAGACAGTTACGATTTGATTTCAGGTATAGTGCCTCTGTATATTGGCTTATACGTATTTCATCTTAACAGGACTTACCAGAGCGACTTTTACAGAAGCTCCGTAAAAGCTCAGACCTTACCTTCCATTTTTGTCGGACTGCATGAATTTAGTTGAAAATTTGGATTTAAACTTGTCTTACTTTCCTTTGCAAAAGTTATATATGGACAAAGTGTGCTTTTCGTTTTTAAGTGGTTAAAACTACCCCTAAATGAATAAATAGTAAAACACGTATTTAAGCGTTTTATCCATTAAAATCTATAACATATTCAATAATAATTTGTACTCTATTACAAATTTTGAACCCTTAGACACCACCGCTTATGACGTAAATAACCTTAAAAAATGTTTTTTTATAAAGTATGAATTTAACTTTTAAAATCTTCTTCTTTTGGTGCCTATTCGTTTCGAATAATGGCGATCATTCTGGCTATAATTAATATTAAACTTAACAATCCTCCGTGTTGATTATCATTGCATTGTATTGCGTCGATTATCATTACGCTGAGCTTTCGACATCCTCTTTGATGTCTTCGTTAGGTTTTTCGAGGTCTTAGTCTTCCGGACCTCCAAACGCTACTATACTGATCGTTTACCAATGCATTACTGCTACTGGGAACAGATATTTCATTTTTATTGTCGATTGTGACATGGTTTGGGTGGAGGTTGGCGTGGGAGTTAGCGTAGAGGGATTGGCGCGAGAATTGGCGCGAACCTTTCTGACAGTAAGATTTTGATTGTCGGGTAGAGATGTTTTCTTTATAAGAGGTCTCCACGTCGAAGATAACCGTAATCCGTCATCTCTTTTATTGAGACAATTCGGCCTATGTTTCAATTTCTCGGGCTTCTCGGATACTTCTTGGTTTATAGAAACGTATAGGGGCTGTGGTTCTGGAGTTTTCAAAATCAATTTTGTGATCTGTATAAACATCATGTTGACCTAGAGCTGAAATTGAAACAGAATTTCGGGCAGAAATAAAATGTTCATAAATCCTATTTTGAATTCTATATGTTTGGCCTATATAGGATCAGGGACAGTGACACCTTTGATGTAGGGAAGAAAAGCTTTCGTATGATGAGGGTCTGAGTCTTTGAGTTGAGATTGAGTGGGAGATTAATGTCTGTGGTTGCTATAATTTATGTGATTTTCGTGGGAACCGTTTTGGACAAATGTTTGTTT
Source organism: Diabrotica undecimpunctata (assembly GCF_040954645.1). NCBI lineage: Eukaryota > Metazoa > Arthropoda > Insecta > Coleoptera > Chrysomelidae > Diabrotica > Diabrotica undecimpunctata. The sequence continues at coordinate 44,043,633 of NC_092806.1, forward strand.
TAAACTAGAGAGCTCAGAGGGAGCTTTTTGGTTTAAGAGACTAAAAAAAAAGAGTTAAAAAAATTACTATTATAATTTTACTTTCAGCATATAATATATCACAAATAAGATCCTAAATAATAAAATTTCATATATACTCTGGGCCAAAATTAACCAGCCACCTTAAAAATGGGTAATTTTTGATGTCTTATATCTCCTAAACCTGTTGTCCGATTTAAATGATGTTTTTAATATGTTATAGCCTTATTCCTTGACATTATCGTTATAATAATATGGTTGCTAAATAGGTAAATTTTCATTGTATACCGGGTGTACGAATTAAACTGTGTTTTTTTCTTAAAGTTTGCGTCACCCTGTGGAATATTCTAGCATTTATAAAATATTGAAATTAAAACCTAACAATAGCCTCATGTTATCTCAACATTTTGCTTTTTGATTGATTCGCTTATGTTGGATTATACAAAAGTTAGGTGTTTAACAACTAGACATGTTTGTTATCAATTTTTATCTCTGCGGAAGAGAAAAAATAATCTTTTTGAAAAAAAGTCATTTGTTACAGTAACAATCCGATGAATAAAATCTTCGAAGAAAATTCAAATTAACAATATTGGAAATCAAAGTCTAATTAAAAAAATTAGTATCAATAATGGGTGTTGCCGCCTCTAGACCTTAGGACTTCTTGGAGCCGGTTTGGCAATCCATTCATGATATCCTGGATATCAGATTGGGGAATATTGTGCCACTCCTCTACCGCAGCTGTCTTCATCTCTTCAAAGGATGCAGGCTCTGGTACTCTTGCTCTTACCCGTCTTTTGAGGTTGTCCCAGATATGCTCAATTGGGTTAAGATCGGGACTGTGTGCTGGCCATGCTAGCACACTTGAATCCCGACCTCATTAAGGTACTCACGGGTAGATCTTGCTGTATGGCAACGTGCATTGTCATGCATTAGTCCGATATGACGTTGACTGTAACCAGCATCAACTAAAGCCACTACCCTAGCAGCATCAGTTGGAACGAGTGGCATTTTTAAAATCACAAACAATAAATAAGCACTAAAATTTCAACCTAAACAATATTCGCTCACAATGATATAAAATTACAATTTTAATTGTTAATTTTAATTACAAATTTAATTTTAATTACAAGTTGTTCAAGAATTGTTACTAACACGGAAACAGATTTTCAACAATGTCGTACAACGACTATATGTCAAAAATAGTTCGATGACACAAATTTAGGAAACAAACTGTCACAGGTAATGAAAACAAAAGAATAATAAAGGTGGTGGGGTTAATTTTGCTGGTGAGTTAAATCGTCTGTATTGATGAAAAACATGGCTAGTTGTTAAACTAAATAACTTTTGTATTATTTAACATAAGCGAATGAATTAAAAACCAAAATGTTGAGAAAACATGAAGCTATAGTTAGGTTTTAATTTTAATATTTTATAAATACTGGAATATTCCATAGGATGATGCAAACTGTTTAGCAACCATTATAATGATATTGTTAAGGAATAAGGTTAAAACATATTAAAAAAATCACTTAAATCGGACAACAGGTTTAGGAGATATACGACATCAAAAATTACCAATTTTTAATGTGGCTGGTTAATTTTGGCCCACAGTGTAGTATGGTGAATATTATGCAATGCTAAAACAAGCAAGAAAAAAATTTTATATAGCAAATTTAACATGTATTCAGATTTTTAACCAGGCCGACCCTGGTCAAAATAAAAAAAATTAGCATATTCTCCGATACATATAAACTGTACTTGCCTTGTTGAACCCAGACTGTAGCTGTTATCCAATAGTCTCACAAAGTACATTAAAAATAATCAAAATGTCTCAATCAGTGGTAAGTAAAAAATTACATTAACTAAGTTGTTTAGCTAAGTTTAAAAATATTTTATTTAACTTAGCAAATAGCAAATAAAAAAAAATCCAAATTAAGCACAGTCTAAGTTTTGTTTCACAAACAAAATTTATTTTTTAAATTGTGTAAGGTTTATATTCTTTACAACTTTTCTTAGCAGCAATTCCCTTTATTTTAAGAATTACCTACTCTTTCTTATTTAATTATTATTTTTAATTTTTGAGATTTTAATTCTAGTTTTTTTCTACCACTTTTTTGGATTAACTATTCCATTTCTAAATGAAGGTTTTGATTTTCTTAAATATTATAAAGATAATAATCTCTACTTAAAAATTCTGCACTTATTTTTCTTATTTTTCCTTAATTTATTTTTTGTATAAATGAAAAAAAAAATAAAAAATTCAAACCCTATTTTCACTTTTTTTATGTCACTGCATTAACAGTTAAAATTATTCTTCTTCTTTATGTGTCTTCTGCCTTCCACCGAAAGTTGGTGACCATCAAACGATAGGATTCACTGTTTTGTGCTGCATATAATATGTTTGCAGGTTCTGGTAGAATCATTCTCTCAAGTTTCTCAGCCTTTGGGCAAAAGGAATTTTTTCTTTCTTACCTTTAGTCTTGCCTTCCACTATAAGCTATATCAGACTGTACATCATTACGGAACACATGGCACAGATGTGACTTTTTTTCTTTTAACAGTTATTAATAATTCTGTCTCTTTACCCATTCGTCTCAATACCTATGTGTTGGTCACTGTCTTTCCAAGGTATTCTTCGTATGCGTCGAGACCACCACATTTCTATAGCCTTTTTATAGTTGCTGCTGTTAACATCTATGTTTTACTCGATTCTAAGGCTTAGCTGTTGTTTAAGGGTTTTCTCATTTTTATAAATCTAAATCTTGTTGTTTCAATTCGGATCTTAATCTCTACATCTGGGTCCCTCTTATCGTTTATTGTATATCTCAGATATTTAAATTGGTATACTATTTTAATATGCAGATCGATATTTTGAATGCTATTTTTACTAATCAACATAAAAATAGTGTTCTTTCTGTTGGTCCTAAGTGTAAATTGGTTGACTGTTGTATTTATTCTAGTGAGCACCATCTGTAATTGTCCAATATAACAGTATTACATGCATATAGAAAATTACTTATTGGTACGCCATTATTCTTGATGCCTTCATTATACACTTCTAGTGCATCTAGAAATATTTGTTCTGTGATTATCATTATAAGCGACTTAAAAATGGTTATAAGATATATTAAGTCAACCTAATAAATTTATTTATTACTAAAAGTAATTTGTGTCTAAGTGGTTAATTCCTTTAACTCTGTTGGATCACAAGCCTGCTTTCTTTTTTTTTCCGAACTTTTTACTAAACATATACCTATATTCATTCTAATATTTTGAATAGTTTCATGCTCGGTGTTTATATTATAAGCGCTAATTTTTATTAAATTATTATGTGATATTAATTCCTTTGTCCAGTAGTGACATAGTTTTAAAAAATATATCGCTTTTATTATAATTTTAAAAATTTAGTATGATTTCAAAATAATTTCTAAGAATATATGACAACCATCGATGCTACAATATATTTCTTTTTAATACTGCTTGGTATTTTAACTGGATTTAATATATTATTTAACTTTAAAATATTGATATTAAATTTAATAAACATCGAAATCTTGCGAACAGCAGGAGATTTTTAAATCCAACGTTTGATTTTTTGTCTATATATTTCTTATCACTAAAATTGTTTTCATACAGAATAAGAATTTGTTCTTGTACCGTCTTGGCAGAACTTGGTTAATCTTGGATAATTTTACCACAGCCACGATATAATTCTAGACCTTGGTACACAAAATCCTTCCATACCATTTGCATTTTTTTAGAAGATAAGTTTTATTATCCATTGTTGCTTTTCGGTTATTTATTTCCTATTTTATTTACATTATTTAATTACAATGTAACTGCTTCCATGATCAAAAGATTTTTTCTAATAAATTCAGCGTCATCATCACTGGTGCAATAGCCAGAAAGTAGAGCTGCAATCTTCCCAAGTATTTTTTGACATTCACTCGTAACCTTTGACGATAGTTGCCAGTATTTTGAACAAATTTTCCTAACATTCTAACTCATCTAACTTTTGGTATACCTCTACATAGGTATTTGTATTGGCTAAATATTTTAAAGTCTCTCAGTCCAGATACCATATTCACATATGTTTCAAAATATTTATATCAAGATCTTTTCTCAAACATAAGTAAAAGGATTTTTTTAGAAAAGTCTATTTTGAAGATGGTTCATATTTGGGATCCGATATCTGCATTAAAAAAATTAGGTTTTAGTAAACTCTTATCTTTATTTTCTGTTTTAAATTAGCTATAATTAGATTGGATAAAATTACCTTTATATAATATTCTTTCATTTCATTTCTTAATAAAAGATACTGTATTTTTCAGTATAACAAATATTTCATGAAAATTAACTTTATTTTTTCAGGTTCAACCTCTTGAAACTGAGACAACCTCAATTCTTGCTAGTAATATACCCTTAATTTTGATTGGAATTATCTCAGTTCTATTAGGATACCAATACTGGTTTAAAAACCAACGATATGTTCAGTTGGGCAATAAATTCCCAGGACCACCCACTTTACCATTAATTGGAAATGCTCACTTAGCCTTGGGAAAATCTGCACATGGTAAGTGTATTTGACAGTATAGTAAACAACTACAGCAGATCCATTGGGTCTTTGCACACTATCATCATTCATATTAGAAGATAAAAATCAAAGCATGTGAGCCAAACTTATATTCGTCGGTTACAAGAATTAGAAAATGGCTAATATTACGATAAACGTTTTTACATTTTCTTTTTATTTCATTTGTTGGATTTCGAAAACGATATACATTTATGAATGTGTTGTTCCGATTTTTGAAAACACAGGTTGTCCGATAATAGTCAACGTAAATAAATATTTAAACCGTAGTTATCAGGAATAAATGTATTTTCATTAAATATAATATAAAGTTTCGTCTTTTATGGTATTTGCAAGCAAGATTTAATAGCAACTATCTTTGATATAGAAGGCGCATTTGATACCATCTCTAGAAATGCAATCCTTGACAAACTTTTTGAATGTAACCTTACTGGCAACATATACGCATTTATCAAAAACTTCTAGATCGTTCAGGGTTTCTGTCAATAACTTCTTTTCTTCTCCACAAATCAAACATGATAGAGTTCCTCAAGGTTCAGTTTTAAGCACATCCTTATTCATTCTTTCGGTTAGCAAGTTAAGTAAAAATATAGCTCCACCAATTAAAAGCATATTATATGCCGATGGCCTAATAATGTACTGTCATGGTAAATTCAACGCAACTACTAGTAAAATTCTACAATTAGGAGTAAATGACCTACAAAACAAAGTAGCTTCTCTAGGACTTACCCTCTCCCACTCTAAATCCAAAGTTATTAAATTTAGCAGAAGAATGAGTTTTTTTGATCCTGAAATCACTATCAACTATTTCAAATTACCGGTTGTTGATAATTGCAAAATATTGGGGCTGATATTTGATTCAAGATTAACCTGGAAACAACACATACAGGAACTTAAGGAAGTTTGCCTAAAAATGTTAAATATAATCAAAACACTCTCACATTATCATTGGGGCGCGGAAGAAACTACGTTACTAAATTGACGTTTCGTCTATATGTCTGGTACTAAATCAATCTTAAATTCACTAAATACAGTACACAACACGGCTAGTCGTCCATGTCTTGGAGCATTCCGTTTTAGTCCGGCAGAAAGTCTTTACTGTGAAGCTAATGAACCTCCTCTATGGCTTAGGCGAGAAAACCTTCTTCTCTCCTATGCTGCTGCAATTTCTTCTAATCCGTCCAATCCAGTATATTATTTAATTACATCATCACACCATCCCCATTACAACTTTCCATGTAACTTAATTATACATCCTCTTCCTAGTCTTCTACAACCGTTACTAAAAGATATAAATTTGTCTGAAACCAGAACTCTACCATTCTCCAATAATCCCTATTGGACCAACATACTCCCATATCATGATATTTCCCTCACCAAATTTAACAAGGAAGATACCAGTATTAGTACATTAAGAATTCTCTTTCTAGAACCTATAAACAAAAATAAATATAACATAGTTCTTTACACTGACGCGTCAAAAACTGAAAGTGGTGTTGGATATTCTGTAACCACTGTACAACAGCCTATCGAACTCTCTAAAATTTCTTATTGGTGTAGTATCCACACTGGTGAATTACTAGCGATCTCACATGATTTCAAATATGCCCAACAATATCCAAATACACACATAGCCATATGCTCTGATTCACTTTCCTATATATACTCCATTAATGCTATATCCACCAACCATCCTATCGTACAAGATATTCATGACACATATTAGCTTCTTATAAACCAAAATACAACGATCACTCTGATATGGGTACCATCCCATGTTGGTATTAGTGGTAACGAAAAAGCTGATTGCCTTGCCAAAAAAGTCGCATCATCCACGGACACCATTATCAATATACAAATTTGCAAAGATCTCAAAGCTAGACTGAAGAAGCTTAATCTATCCACCTGACAGATTCACTGGAATATTGTTACTTCAGCGCTGCATGAAATTAAACTCTCAGTGAACCTTCTTACCTATCCCAGCTTATCTCGAAAAAATATTTCAATCATACGGAGATTGCATATAGAACATACCCGTCTAACTCATGGCTACCTGATGACATCATCTCCATAACCAAAATTTCAGCACTGCAATACGACTCTCCGAATCAGGCATATATTTATCGAATGCCCTTTTTATGCCAAAATACGCCAACAGCTCGATATCAGTACTAACTTCAAAGAGGTCCTAAACAGCACAGACCAAATCAACAAGGTTATCAAATTCCTCGAGAAAAGTCAACTGCTCAACAAAATATAAATGTTATATTACAAGTTTTTATTATTTTCTCTTTATGTTAAATGTTAACTACATTATCTTGTAATTTATATGATATTACCATGTAAATCGTAACTCGTGTTAATGACCATAGATGTCACATGCACGTTAATTTAAATAAAAAAAAATATAAATTTTGAGCATTTTGTTTATTTAGTGCTAACTATGGTTTTCAGAATTACTTTTGTTTTTACTACCATTGAGGAGATTAATGACAAAAAGTGGCCAAAAAAACAACAAAATTCAAATTAAGAACCGATGTAAAATAAATTAAAAAATGAAAAACTTTTACGCTGGGTAAAAAAACAATTTATTTTAAATATTTATTTAAGCATCGTATACAACCATAAATTTAAGATTTCTTCACTGTCAAAATCTGAGGTACTCATATTACCACTGTCTAATATGATTGGTTGAGTGTTAACATCACCGAAATTTATTTTTTAGGATATACCACTTTTTAATAAGGTAATGAATGTGTTTCACACTCTTGTTTTCCAAATTTCTGTGTTACATTGGTTAAGTACCTATTCCACATATTTATGACCACACTATCGAAAACTTCTATCTTCACCAATATATTTATTGGAATATGACTTACAGTTTGTCCAAAAAATAATTTAATAGCGTTGAGTTTGCAGTGACAAGAAAGTAGTCTCAACAATTACTAACCATGTTCTCGTAGTAGCTTATCAATTACATACACATTCTCTTTTTGTTCATTTTTGCTATTTGCAGTAATTCAGATTTTGTGAGTTCTAAGTTAAACTTTTTTTTTGCCAACCAGGTAATAATTTCCATTTTAGTTGAAACAGCGGAAGGTTTCTTTTCTAAAGAAACATTGTAATATAAAACATTATACAACACAACTATTGACGGCTCTTCTAAATTAAGAATAACTTGTTGACCTATCTATTTGTGAATGTTTATTTTCTTATGATAATTAGCTATTTTGGATATCAAGCAGACTAATAAACTTGCTTCAGTAAAAAATTATTCCGACAAACCAACATAAATCCTTGTAAAATATTAACATTTATACCCTTTTGGTTTATGTACACTTTTAACATTGTTGTCTTGCCAGAAAATTGTTTTATTTTTCTTTGAACAAATCCATATTTTGTCTAAAAAAGGTCTTTGGGTCGAACACTATTAAGATTTTCCATATACGTACAAAGGAACTTGACTCTTAAAGCAGCAATACTAGTGCGATAAACGCTCTTTGATTATTGCCCGTTCTGCATTTCGCTTATCGAATACAGAACTATCCTAAGTCACAAAATGCAAATTTTACTGGAAGGCACTTTTTCTGATTTACTTAAACAAAAATTTTAAAAAACAAAGTGACTATAATGTAACTTTTTAATGCTATCTTCAATTACGCTTATGTTTTTTCCGATAAAATTAGTTATTCACAAATTTGTGGAATTAGGATACCTTGCCCGTTATAGGTAAAATTCTATGTCCATATAGGTTTAAATCGAGCAGGAACATGATGGACTACTTCTGATTTGAATATAGTGAGCTTAAGAAAGGAAATTAAAAATCAGAAATGAACTAAACAAATTTATTATTGATACAAACGAACAAAAAATATTAGGTAACTAATCTAGACACAATACTACCTGTTAGTTGCAAAAGTAACTTTTTTCTAAACAAACTACAAAAAATCTTATATACCAGGTAAGTATTCAAAAAGAAATAAGTATGGATTCTTAAGATGTAAGGGAATTATTACTCGGAATAATCTGTACGTAAAACCGAATAAGGCAAATCAGCATAAAAAATTATGGTACTGGACGGGTATCACTTTCTTGTTGCATAAAAATTGTAGATGCTCATGTTTTTTTTTAGTCAATGGAAGAAAATCTTTATATAAAGGTTTCAACTTTACATTATTTATATCGATATTAATTGACTTTCTACCTTTTTGTAATAAATCAATCGTTTTATATAGCTCACGATAATCATGTTTGAAAAGAATTTTGTTCGGAAATTTGCTATTTGCCTCTATAATGCGTATCTTATTTAAATGTGCGCACCGTGCGCACTAATGTATACTACTGATCAGGGGAAAATATGGAAATATTCTTAGATGCTCTCTCTATTACACTGTGCATCGAGTTCCGTTTTGTCTGCGTGTATCTTTTCTCCAAGAAAACTGCTGCACATAATTAACTAATTAGCTTAGCCTCTTCTTTATCCGCATTTTTTAATTGTCGAGCAACCTCCTTGTTTCTAATATGTTACTGGTATTCTTTTTCCATTTCATTTTTCTCTTCCATTGTGCTTTCTGTATATTTGTTACATATATCTTTTTTAGGGACGAAAAACTATAAATTGTATTCATTGTTAAATATTATTCTGTACATACTTTCAGTCGCAGGTTTAATATTCTGTTCTTTACAATATTCAAGATAAATGCCATACATCTTGGCTATGTTAAGTGTCAATGGCAAAAATCGTTTAGATGTATTTTTCCGATAGTAGTGGCTTTCGACAGTTTCAAATAGATTAAAGTGGTCTCTTATTGACTGCTTGACAAAATTATCTAGTTAAGAGTTTTGACCTACTTTACCTTGACGATCTTCTGAAACTATACCCGGACTTGTTGAACTGTTTTAACAACTTGGGCACTAATTCCTAATGTGTTTAAAAAAAAGATTTTACATAAAACTGTTTTCTGTCCACGATTATAAAACATTTTCTAAATTTTTTTGTGTTTCCTTCACTAATCACCTTTTCTTCACTTCCTTCACTTTCTTTTTCTAATTTTTTTTGTGTTGCCTTCATTTTCCATATTATTTTCCCCATCGCTCTCTTTCTTTTCACTAATTTCTCATAAGCGTGTTCTGACTATTTCTGTCATATCTACATTGTTTGCAATTAAGTCACGTTGTCTGTTAATGTTTGCTAGTTGCCAATAACTTTGAAAAATCTGCCTTCTTTCTTCTTCTGAAATCTTTTTGCTGCATTTATTTCTACAATTAGTGGAAGAATTTTTTTGCTGTTTTTGTGCATGAATGTTTTCTTTCCAATCAGCATACTATTTACGCGATTACGGGATGCCTTAATTTTATTTCTCCTCCATTGACTTGGGTTTCTTTGTCGTTTGCGTGTGTTTAACTGCTTAGATGTCACCGATTGGCCTTGATTATCACAATCTAATAAACTTTCTTTATCTACTAGATCTTGATATTGAAATGGGTAGTTGTTTTTATTGGCCTATAAGCAGGATGATTACTACGATTATCAGAAGCAAATGGATCTTTAGATTCAGAGAAGGGTAAATCGTCCTTTAAAATATTGAGTTCATTAAGGGGCATATTACTACTTCGAATTAATTGGAAATTTGAGATGTCTTTTATGCTGGAATTAGGAATTTTGTCCAGCATATTACCTGGCTGATGTATTGGCGTGACAGGATTACTATGAAAAAATATGTTGATGTTTTCCAAGGAACTAAGAAAGAAGGGCTAAGAACTAAGAAAGAAGAAAGACTTAATATAACACTTTCTTGCATTAGTCGAGCTACATCTTTATCTGAAGATATTTTTTGGTTTTGAAGATATACAAAATATTAGTATATAGATTCTATTAAAAATTAAATTTTCTAAATATTACCTAATTCTGCGTTTTCATCTGAAATTATATCTGAGGCCAATAGAGGTGGAGCTTGCAGCAACGCCTTTTTATTCATTAGCTGAGTGTTACTTTCATTTAGTTTTTCATAGGGAAGAAAAGAAGGGTGCCTGAATTAAATAGATTTTTCTGTGCTTTACCTGTTCTAAAAGTTTCTTTGTTTTTCTTGTCAATTATGAAAGAAGGTAACGATTGTAACTTAGTTATTTCAGCTGCACTCCTTTTATCCAGATTTTGGATGTCTACAATAAAAAATATATGAATTATTATAATTACGTCTTGAAATTTAATAAGCTAATTTTTCCTATTACCTTTGTTCAGAGTATATTCGATTGTTTTGTTCACAGACAACATTATACTATTACAACTACTAAACTGGTCTAGCTTATTCTAATACACTTATATTTGCAGCATATTTCCCTTAACTACTTTCATAAATATTTTTTTTACAACATACGTTTATGTAAAATATTGATTAAGAAGTTACTATATATAGTGATATCTATATGCACTCTCTAGAAAAGGCCTAGTAAGCATTTGGGAAGACAAGCGAAATTTTAATAGGTAGATATCTAATCTTAAATACGGAAGAAATAAACACATCAATGTAACAGTAGTTTATGACTGGAAGCTATATGAATATGACTAATAAACAGAAAAAACGTATTTCTATAGTATCATCCGTTTATTTCCAACTGATCTAAATAATTTTACAAATTTTCTGTTTCAGGAATTTTTAAAATTGCACTTCAATATTATCAAGAAATGAAAATTGATGTTGCGAGGGTTTGGCTTGGACCTAGATTGATCATTGGCGTCGCAAATGCCGATGATATAGAAGTAAGTATCATAGATCGAAAAATATACACTATACAAACAAATCTATACATTCTATTCTTGGTCTCAGATTATTTTAGGTAATAGTGTTCATTTGGAAAAATCTCCTGACTATAGTTTATTCGAACCCTGGCTTGGTGATGGCCTGCTCATCAGCAAAGGTAAATATCTGAAAGGCATTTTATAAAATAATATGAAATTTTTAATGTTAGTACAAAGTTTTAAAATCTATAGGCTTATTATAGGTTGTTTTATTTTTAAATTCACGCGTATTTTCACACGTTTGGATTTGTCTGCAAAACTAAAAACTGTTGTGTAATTTGCTAAGCTTATCTTTAGCAATGTTTACAATATATCTGCATATATAATCCATATTAGCTACTACAATATTTTAAAAATATTATTGTTTTAAATCTGTTTCATAAATTTGATGCTAATTTGTAATCATTCTACATAAATTGTTATTTGTAAGATAAACTAGATAAACTTCTGTATCGAATTGCCATTTGAACCTTTAGTGATCGATTTATTACATTATTATCTGCACTTTTATATTAGATTTAAAAGCCCTTTATAAGAGCTATTTTTATATTCTTTTCTATGAATTTCTTTATTCTTTGCAATCTATGGCCGTTATTAATGGATTTCCATGTAGTTTCCTATCCTCTACACTGATTTTTAAGCCAGCCATAATTCAAATTCTAGTCCAAATATTTGTATTAATATTTTTTTTCATATCAAGCTCATTACTTACTTTTTCCAAAATTTAAAGATAACAGACATAAAAAATATATATTTATTTTTCTAGGCAGCACGCTTGATTTCAGTATCGTGCATCTGTGATTTCCTTTTACTTATTTATTATGCCAATAACTAGTATTTTTGCTAAAGCCGTATATATTGCTAAAGTTGCCATAACCCCTACAGCTAAAATGTTACCAAATGGGAAAATTTGTGTTCCTGGCGCTTTTCTTATCTCTAAAAGAAATCAAATAGATCATTGAAGAACTTATTGGCAAACTTTTGTCGACTAATCAACAACACAATACGTTTATATACAACCAAATATCTCAAATTCCAGATGGTTTAAGAAATTTAATACTGCCTACTTGTTATTTGGTCATCTTGGAAAAAACAAAATCTAATATTCAGACTTATTTGAAACATTTCACGAACAAGGAGATATTAACCATATTTCTTTAAGTGTTCCAAATATTTTCAGAATTCCCTAGCTCTTTTAAACCACTTATAAACTCTGTAAATATTTCCTCATTACCAAATAAATAACTTATTGTCTACTAATGTTAAAGGATATATGATTTTCTGATTAAATTTATACATAATGCAAACGTGTGTCTGTAGTCAATCTTAGCTAATATAGTTAACCTTTGATTTTATCCCAATTGTGGTGCTTTATGAAAATCTATCAAAGTGAGGACAAGAGGTTTATTGTATTCTATAGATTTTTCAATAAGCGTCTTTACTGTATGGAGGTGATCATTGGTACCATAATTTGATCGGAATTCTGCCTGCTCTCTCGGTTAGTAGAAATCAAATTTTTTCTTAAATCTTGATGTCACTAACCTAGTAAAGAGCTAGGTAGGTAAAGGTAACATTTATATATTATTATATGATATAAAAAGGCTCTCAGGATGCTGAGAATATAGCTGTTGAAAACTAGAAAATCCAAGCTAGAGACAGGCCAGAATGACGTAGAAAGCTTGCGATAATCATGATAAGATCCATGATAATAATGATGATGATAACTAACGTTTAAGAAAAGATCTAAGAAGTGTAGAAGATGAGAAGATAGCTGTTGCCAACTTGAAAATCCAAGGAAGAGACAGAGCAGAATTGCGCAGAAAGCTTGCGATAATAATGATAAGATCCATGATAATAATAATGATGACGACCAACATTTAAGAAAAGATCCAAGAGGTGTAGAAGATCACAAGGAAGATTTTCTAAAAGATGGATTAATGAAATTACAGAAATTTACAAAAATACCTATGCAAGACTTAGAAGAAATGACCAGAGATAAAGATCTATGGAGATGGAGACTACATGGACACCAGACTCAGGAGAGTCAAGACTGAAGAGAGATGTATAAATAGAAATAAACTCAACATACTATACTATTTATGAATCACTTTATTATTTCCTATTTTCATATAATCGTTTGTATCGAAGGCATTTTTTTGCCAAGAGAAGCTTTTATAGTTAGGACCTTTTATACTGCTAATATTTTTTTAATTTAATTAATATATTTTATTACTTTTTTAGGCGAAAAATGGAGGTCCCACAGGAAAATGATTGCACCAACTTTCCACACCTCAATCTTAAAATCTTTTATGCCGGTATTTAACAGAAACGCTACTGCTTTGGTCGAAACTTTTAGAAAAGAACAGGGAAAAGTATTCGATTGCCATGATTACCTTAGCAGTACAACTGTAGATACTTTGCTAGGTAATATATTTGTTAAAAATCTTAAATATTATTACAAATAAAAACGTTCTAAATGTTAAATAGCTAACAAGTGAACCATTAACACTAACCATTAGCATTTCTTCTTTGTATTAAATTAGTATTATTTCAGAGTTAAAATTGCTTTGCAACTAATATTTTGTTCTAGTTTTGCCCTGAATATACCCTTATTCTGACCTCCAAAATGTCACCATATGCTTTTTTATTTTCTCATCCTCTCTGATATTTTCTTTCGTTTTTCTTTTAACTTTAATATTCAGAATTAACAATTTTGTTGTTGGCTGGCATACTTACTGACTATTACATTTGGTAATTTTTTTTCTTTCATAAAATAATCTATTAGTTAATAAATTGTTGGTCCACTTTTGAATGTGACTTTGTTTAATTTGTCCCTTTTGAATAAAATGAGTTAACGATCGCATATATAGTATTACTGCTATCTTTAGCATATCACTTTCTAGCTTCAAAACCTAGTTCTTCATCTACCATTTGTCATCCTCTTTTGGGAGAACACATACATTCAATAAAACGGGTTTTTTTTATTTTATTACTTGTATAATACTCTCCTCTATTCTTCTTTAAGTACTTAGCTTTTCAGGAATATCAGCGACCAGTCGCAAGATCTTGCTTTGTATAAAGCGGATTTAATTAGTGTCTCGATGACTCCATACTATTGACAAAAGTTCTTCAGCCAGGATTTTCTTTGCCAACCAGAATCACGTTTTTCTTTTCTTTTTCTCTGAATAGTCAAATATGTATATTTGTCACTATTGATAGTTTGTCTCCAACTAAGGCGGGGTCTTTCCCTTTTTTTTTCCTACCGTGAGGGGTCTACATTAAGACTTGTTTTGGGAGACGTTCTTCAGACACTCTCTTTACATGACCGTACCATCTGAGTTGTTGGGTACCAATATCGTCTACTATTGTATGTTTTACTTTCATAATTTCTCTTATTATGTTGATCGTTACTCTTTCTAGTCTAGATTTTCCAGCTGAACTTCTCCAGAAATCCATTTCCGTTGTCTCAAGTTTTCTCTTGTATCTTTACTTTATTTGCCATACTTCATTACTGTAGGTAACTATACTTTTATTGATTGTATTATATATCTTGTGCTTATTATTATTAGAGATTGGTGGTTCTCAAAGGATACTATTGAGAAAGGAAATTGCTTTTCCTGCTTGGTTATATTTTTCCTCAATTGTGTCGTCTACGTTGCCTTCTTTTGTAATGATCACACCTAAATATTTGTATGTGTTGCAATGTTTGATAACTTCTCCATCTTCCAATATGAGGTCCTGTTGTTTCCCGCCGATACACATATACTCCGTTTTTTGGATATTGATTTCAAGTCCCCATTTTTTATTCGATTAATTTTCGAGTCATATACTCAATATCTTCATAATCTTGTGCTATCACTAGTTGGTCATCTGCAAATGACAAAGTTTATATGTTATTGTTGTTAATCGGCATTCCCATATTTCTACATATGCGTTTCCACAGTTTAAGAGCTTGTTCTAGATAAATTTTAAATAATGTCGGGGAGAGACAGCAGCCCTGCTTAAGGCCTTTATTCATTTGGAATCCTTTTGACAGATTATTTGACATTTTGAATGTCATATTATACTTGACACTTTGAATGTCAAAGTTAAAAAATTCGTCACTCTGTCGGTCCACATTATCCTTGGCATTTTACGCTCATACTTCAAAAGTTTCTATTATTTTAAATATGGTTTCAGTGAGTGTTCATTCTATTGAATATAATATTGTTGACAGAATTGCTTAATAAACGTATTATTAAGTGAATATTTATTTATTTGTTAATAATACATATTTTACCTTCTTTAATGTTCAGGCTTGTTTTATTCTGCTTTTGATTTTTTAAATAAGTCCTATTTATCACTTGCCCAAAAAACCAAATATTTGTCTGATTGTACTTTCTCCATTGTTTCTTTATTTGTCCCAATGTCAGTTAAACTTTTTAACTGGATTTTTGTTTTTGCTTATGACTATCTATCCAGATTTGTATCACTCAAAATAGCAATTAACTTGTCTTATTGAACACTGTGAAATGCTTTCTGGTAATCAACAAAGCAAGCATACATATCAACACCTAGACTTCGGCATCTATGTTAAAAAACTTGTATACTATATAACGCTTTCCTTGAGAATATGTAGAAAGTACTCCAGTCTTGTATAAACAGTCAAGCAAGCTTAACAGGAGTAAGATATATCTATATTCTTTAAAAGTTTAAAAATCTTCTTTCTTCACTCCATATTGTTCCGGTATCTTTTCATCTGTACCTAATAGTTCTTCTGTCGTATATAAGTTCATCCATCCAAGCTGTAACAGTCAGTAATATTATATATGTTATTAATGTTATATGATTACCTCTATTACCTACAAAAACATTTTCAATATATTTTTTACTTTTTTAAAATTGTTCTTGTATGGTACTAAATATTTATAACTTCTACCATAATTTATTGCATTTTTCTAAAAGCAATTATACCAATTTTCAACATTTATCTCTTACACCTTCTTTTTTTTCTTTTTTTGAATGCAAGCCACATTTACTGCTGTTTTAAGAGCAGCCATAAATTGCATAATTTTGACTGGTAGACTTCCAAGGTTCTTAAACGCACACTGATTTTTTTAACCCTATAATTTACTAGAATAATATTGTATAATTGTTATATTATATCTACCTTTTAGAAACTGCTATGGGTGTTACGAAAGAACACGACAGCAATACTGGATTTGATTATGCCATGGCTGTTATGCGGTACGTATCTATACTGCACATACTATGCAAACCTTTACAAAAAAATTAACTTAATCTTTTTACAGCATGTGTAACATCCTCCATCTTAGACATATGAAATTCTGGTTGAGACCTGATACCATTTTTAACTTCACCAAACTGAGTAACATCCAAGTAAATCTTTTAAAAGTCATTCACGATCTCACTAACGGTGTAAGTTTTTGCATTGTATTTAAGTTTATTATACAAATATCATTAAATACATAGAACTTAAAATCTACGTCGTGTTTTACATGATAACTGTGCTATCGTCAGCGTTAATATACATTTTTACATTCTTCTAGGTTATCAAGCGAAAGAAAGCAAACTATTTTGAAAGAGAAAAGTCTGGAGAAAAGAGTTTGTACGAACAAGCCATAAAGACTTCCAGAATTGACGAAAAACAAGGAAATCTAATTGAAACTCGTGATCTTATGTCAAACTTATTGAGGGATGATTTGGATGAAAACGAGGAAAATGATGTTGGTTAGTAAAAAATATTTGTTTTAAAGAAATAAAATAATTATTAGGAAGATGTCTACGATCTATGATTTAACCATGTTATTGATGTTTTGTAGGTGAAAAGAAAAGATTGGCTTTCCTTGATTATCTTATTGAAGCCAGTCAAACCAAAGGAAATGCACTTAGTGATAAAGAGATTAACGAAGAAGTCAATACTATTATGTTTGAGGTAATATTTTGTGGTTATAGATTTCTGACTTTTCCAGCTTTGATGCCATGGGTTAATAAGGTGTTCTTGTTTAAGTCTCAAATTTGGGATTTTGTGCTGCTATGCTATCACATGTAATTTATCTTAAAAGATCACATCACAAGACTACATTTTCTGGTTTTCAGATTGGAAAGACTTAACTAGTTGACATATATTCAACCTGAAGAGCCAGAGTATGGTGGCATAATGTGGTGAATATGTTACTAAACCGTTGATTTCTTAAACTTCAGTCTTATTTTATGCCGTTTGTCGCAATTCGAACGCCATTGATTTTTGTTTTACCACGACTCAACTTAGTTTCTTCTATTCATAGCTATAATAATTCGTATCCTAAATTAAATCATAGCTATATCTTCCCAAGACTTCTTCTTTGGGGTTCCTTTTTTCTCTATCAGGGTGGGATTTGTTTTCAGGCTCTAATTGGTAATCTTTTATTCTTCATTCATCACATCTAATTGTATCAAGAAAGCCGTTTTGCTATACGGTACCTTTTATTGTAAATTCTTACATTCTTTATTTTTTTAATGCTATTTGTTCTTAAATGGTCACGTTCACGTAGTGTGGGTCTACAGTATCTTTGCCAAAAATTGTGTTCTACTGCAATAATTTGGTTGTCATGCTCTTACTTATTGTCCAGATTTTAATCCGTATTTAACCGTACCAGTGTTGTGAACAATTGCTCTTTTTTGATTTCTGTCGAACATCTTTACTCCATAATAAAGAGTTTATCTGCTTATGGTGGCTCTACTTCTGTCTATTTTTTAAAGTATATACTTTTCGCCACTCCCATCTTCCGTATTTTCCGTAATCATTCCCTGGACAGCCTATTGTCATGTATTTAGATTGGTCTGTATTTATATCTAGAATCCACTTATTAATTCTTCCACCAGTTTTTAAATAACATATGTAGCGTCTTCAACACCTTCTGCTACCATAATTTTTTCGTAAGCAAATATTGTGGTTATATTACTTTCCTCAAATTTTACACACATGTTTTTACATTTTTTAAACCAATCTTTCAGAACTGACTTTATATAAATTTTGAAGAAGATGGGAGATAGACAATATCCTTGTGTCATATCTTGCTAACTTTAAAGAATTCTGAGTATACATTTTCCGTCTTTACACAACTAATGTTCCCTTTAAAAAAGTTTTTCACTGCATTGATCTACTGTGGATATATTCTGCTTTCTGTCAAAGATTTCCACAATTTATTTATTGGAACACTATCATAGGTTTTACTTGAGTCCCTTAAAACCAGGTACAGTTGGCTTCCACATACAAGGAATTTCTTCATTACCTATTTTATACAAAACAAATTATCAAAACATGATCTTTCAGGTCCAAAAACCCTTTTGTTACACCCAGTCTTCAAACTGACTATCTATCCTATTTCATACTACTCTGCCGTACAATCTTCCTGCGGAAGTCCTACACTGAGACAGTCAAGTTTATTACCTTTCTTGTGTAAAAAACTCTGTAAGCAGTTTTCGATGCAGATGGAATTCCTTCTTCATTCAAACATTTATTGAAATCACGGATAAATTTTCCAATACACATTCGACAAAAATTTAAATGGTTTTACAGGTGTACCTTCAGGACCAGGTAACTGATTCTTTTAATTCTTGTTAGTGTTTTTTTATTACTTTTTCTGTAACTGGAACACGCTTATTCTGAAACATCTGAAGATCGTAATTAAGCTCCTGAATAAGCTATCGATCTCATTTCCCAGTACTCGTGTTTTGTTTTCATTAGCTGTTTCTTGACTAAACAGCAATACCTTTTGTACATGTGCTTATCTTGTGGATCTTTGGCCATCTGTTATACAATTCTTTCTTTAGTTTTTCTAATTCTTTATTCCATCGAATGTTGTTTAATTTTTTCGTTAATTTGTCACCCTCGGCGTCTTTTGCCGCTTTGTGTAAGTACATTTTAAGGACATTGTACATCTGTTCTAGTGATACTGTAAGGTGTATGTTTCATCTTTTTAGCTAGCCTCATTTTTTACAGGAAAATTGTGTAGTCATTATAAAAATTACATACATACATACATCCATACAAAATAATTAAACTTACAGAAATGAGTGATTTTTAGGGTCATGACACGACTGCCGCTGCTTCCAGTTTCGTTATGAGCTTATTGGGTATTCACAAAGACATTCAAGAAAGAACATTTAGTGAATTGAAAGAAATCTTCTCCGACAATTTGCATAGACCTATCACATTTAATGACACGCTTCAGATGAAGTATCTAGAAAGAGTAATTTTAGAATCTTTAAGAATGTATCCACCAGTACCTCTGATTGCAAGAAAAGTGAACGAAGATGTAAAATTGGGTAAGCTTGCGTTTAATTTTTTTAACTATAATATGTATACATTAGACATTTTTCTATAATTTGCGTCTATTTATATTTGTACAGTCAGTATATTAAATCACTATCCTGCAGCTTATGTAACTAAGCCCTTACAGTACAGGTAAATGTTCTGTAAGTATAATATTTACTAAATATTCATTAAAAAATTACTATTGGTTTCTGGTTTAGTTTTTTAGATCTACTTTTTTAAGCCTTTACTTCTAATAAAAATACTCCCTTACGTGTCCCTCATGTAAAATTTAAGACCCTTTATTAAATAGATGACTATCTAAGGCTTGTTCTCTAATGCTTTTACCTATAAACTTGACTTTTTTGTTTCCTTTATATTGTTTATTCAACGAATATTAATCCTACTACGTGACTTTTTTTCAATAACTTTAAAAATATGCGATTCTTACCTTACTGATGTTCCATTATTTCATATTTTTTGGTTTAGTATTATATTCTTGTATTTCTTTTTGTCAATTTGTAGAAATGTTTTATCTCTGGTGCAGCTAGTGTTTTTATTTTTTTTATGAAAGACGTTATTCTAGTGCTACATGTAAATATCATTATTAACAATATAATTAGATCGTATCTGTTTTTTCCATAATAAATTTGTTTCCATGTTTCTAGATTATTACTTTCTATTCTACCATAAATATCTTTGTCTTTGATTCGTTTAAACATTTTACCATAACCCAAAAAGTTACCTCATTATAGCACTAATGTATAGCGTCTTTACAAACCTATTTTGTTAGATTTGAGAATAGTTATCTGTAATATTAATTATTTTTTCAGCTTCTGGTGACTACACCATTCCTGCTGGAACCACAGTAATTGTATCCCAATTCATTCTCCACCGTAACGAGAAATACTACAAGAACCCTCTGGTGTTCGACCCTGATAACTTCTTGCCAGAAAAATGCCAAGAACGACCATACTATGCTTTTATTCCATTTAGTGCTGGTCCCAGAAGTTGCGTAGGAAGGAAATACGCCATGCTCAAGCTAAAGGTACTCCTTGCTGATGTCATAAGGAAATTCGAAATCGACTCAATAGATCAAGAAAAAGACTTTAGACTTCAGGGCGATATCATTCTTAAAAGGGAAGAAGGATTTAGGATTAAGGTGACTGAAAGGGTTTGAAATATAAATTGTAAAAAATGGGTCGAATTATTTTTATAAATATGTTTATATATTCATATATAGATACTGTTACGAAGAATGTTATTTTATTGTGTTACTAAAATTAGCGATTTTATTCTTACTCTTATGGATCTATTAATAAATTTTATTTATTTTTATGGCATTGGTTATTCTTTCAACACAATTCCAAATCGAAGCAGTAGTTTTAAATATCAAAAAAATTAAATGTTCGTAGTTTATAGCTAAACGGTAATTTCAACAAGATGTGTTAAAGCAAAAATAAACTTAACACAATTTTTGACACAAAACTGTCAATAATTAAACATGCTTTTCAAGGTTTCTCACCGATTTTAAAGCTATAAACAGTGCTTAGTAGACCAATTAATTCACGTGTTGGTGTTCATTGAATGTAGATCGTTCAAATAATAGCGGATTTGTACGAGATTTTACTATCTTTGAAATATGATAAACTCCATCCAATGTAATAAAAAATGAGAAAGTGGGCTATGGTGGTAAGCACCAATGTAACAACGATATAGAAAAATAGATTACAAGGAGTAGGAGTGTGTACACAAAACAAAATAATGTGTGACATGTGTGTAGTTTGGCTAGTAGGCTATGTCGGAAGATGGCCAATAGACACTCAAGAAAGGGTTCGACTAATGTGACCGCCCTTCAAAATCAATTAAAAAAGAGAATAAATAAGTAAAAGAGATAGAAAACCGATAAATTAATAGCAATGAGTGTAATGAAATAAGAAAATAGCTCTAAAGAATGTTTGGACACCAGGAAAGTATCAACGTATACTTTTCAAGATACTACTAACACATACAGGTTGAACGAATTTAAAACGGAACATACGAAATCAATGTATTTCGGCTCAACTCCGCTCTAGGTGGTTGGCCAACAAAAGGTTGTCAAATAATTATATTATAAAAATCCAATACTTCAGCGGGCTGCTGGATTCTGAACTCATTCAAGAACAAGTCAAAACTCCACCCAAACAGGTTGCCTAGAATCACTGTGAAAACTAGACTACACAAGCAGTTATTATGCTGTCAAACCATTTATCGCTTCCTTATAATCCAAAAGATAGAGCCGAAATTTTGAACTGATCAGTAATATGACATTTCTCTATTGGAATGTATTCATTGTAACTGGGTTAAGACTTTGCCTTACAGGCGGACGCCCCTCGTGGTACAGGGGTGAAGTTGTAATTGTTTTCAGAAAAATTAACGATCGATAATATGGCTGAAAATTTGCCCAGAGTAAGATCTTGGTATAACCAGACGAAATCCCAAAGGGCGGACGCGAGAGTGGATACATAAGGGGTGGCGGACAGGGGTGAAATTGCAATTTTTTGGGGAAAAATTAAAGATAAGTAATATGTCCGCCATTTTCATGGCTCATTATTTAGCCCCTAAAAACTCTAAATCCAAAAGGGCGGACAGCTGGGTTGGTACAGAGAGCCATAAAACGGGGTCAAATGTACCACTTGCCTGCGCATTTTAGGTCTCGGTAACAATTTTCAAACTGATTTTATTATGATATTTTTATACCGATTGATTTTAAAATTTGTATGCTCACTTCTGTTACTATTCTGAGAAGCGTCAAGTAGAGTTTTCCTCAAAATTTTCCAAAAAAATTTCCGTAAATGAAAATTTTCGTAATTTTTTGAGGTAAAATCTAATTTATAGAATCCTTTCGATTTTCTGTAAGTTATACCATGATTTTTTTCCAAAAATTTTCAAACGATTTTTACGATAAGAAAAAAAATTAGAAAAACTTTTCTAAAACATTCGATAAAACTCTACGTCATCGTCTGAATCTTTTATAGAATATTTTGTAGTTTTAAAATGATATTATAATGTTTTTTTTTTTAAACTAAAGTCATATTTACTTTACAAATCACATTTTTTTCTTAAATATAAATATTTTACGAATTAATTTTTAATTGAATAAATGTTTGATATTTGATATTTTATTAAATTAAAGTAATTTTATAATGTTAACTATTAAATATTTTTGGTATAACAAATAGTAATTTTACTTATTTTTTATTACAATAAAAAGGTTTTTAAATTTATATTGCATAAATAATGGTTGTTCAGATATAAGAAAAATTTGATTTATTATTACATTAATAATCAAATACAAAATATATTATTTCTATTTATCAATAGGTAAAATTCAATTTGTAGAATTCCTTTAACATTTTACAAATAATTATTAATAAAAATCAATTTAATAGTGGAATTATCAATTTTTTAAGTTTTGAAATTTACTTTGTACTTAGATATTTTCAATATTTTTTTTAACTTTCAAATTGATTGAATTTTTTTTTCATTAGTTATTTATAATTTTACAAATTCTGTTTGGACATTAATTGTGAATCATTATTATTTTAAAATATTAAAATAATATTGATGCGCGTTCCATTTAGATCAGTAATTCTAGACGCATGCGCTAAATGTAATAAGTATCAAGATGCTTTTATCCAACTTTGTGAAACTGACTTCGATTGTAATGAAGTTTTTGAATCCTTAGAAACTTTCATATGTCACTTATATGGAACAGGACTGACGAGAACAATTCCAAAAGAAAAGTAAACGATGTCAGATTTTCACTATTTAACCGGCAGTATAAGTTGCATGATATGAACGAGCCTTTAAAAAAAAAAACTAAAAAATTTCGATGCTTCAAGCTTACCACACGTCAAGATGAATTACACCAACATCTACTGCGAGCCCATTATATTTCAAATATTTGGACAAATGCTCATAAAAAAGTACCAACAGAATTGATTGTTGAAGAACATGGTTGGTAGTTTGAAGATGAAACATATAAATTCAAATGGTTTAGTGGACCTCAGATGTCAGAATCAATTCGGGAAGTAGTGATTGAAAATGAAGCAGATAATGAATGTGATATTATTGAAAGTGAAAGTGACGAAGATGATGAATGTGATGACATCAGTGAGAGTGAGAAGAATGACGAAATTTTTAAAGTTTTTCTATTTTTTTTTTCTTATCGGAAAAATCGTTTGAAAATTTTTGGAAAAATTCATGGTATAACTGACAGAAAATCAAAAGGATTCTACAAATTAGATTTTACCTCAAAAAATTACGAAAATTTTCATTTACGGAAATTTTTTTGGAAAACTCTACTTGACGCTTTTCAGAATAGTAACAGAAGTGAGCATACAAATTTTCAAATCAATCGGTATAAAAATATCATAATAAAATCAGTTTGAAAATTGTTACCGAGACCTAAAATGCGCAGGCAAGTGGTACATTTGACCCCGTTTTATGGCTCTCTGTACCAACCCAGCTGTCCGCTCTTTTGGATTTAGAGTTTTTAGGGGCTAAATAATGAGCCAGGAAAATGGCGGACATATTACTTATCGTTAATTTTTCCCCAAAAAATTGCAATTTCATCCCTGTCCGCCACCCCTTATGTATCCACTCTCGCGTCCGCCCTTTGGGATTTCGTCTGGTTATACCAAGATCTTCCTCTGGGCAAATTTTCAGCCATATTATCGATCGTTAATTTTTCCAAAAAAAATTACAACTTCATCCCTGTATAGCCACCCCCTGTACCACGAGGGGCGTCCGCCTGTAAGACAAAGTCTTAACCCAGTTACAATGAATATATTCCAATAGAGAAATGTCATATTACTGATCAGTTTAAAATTTCGGCTCTATCTCTCCGACTATTAGGCAAGCTCCTCTTTCCTTTAAAGGAGACAGATAGTTGAACGATATTTTATACAATGTCTATCACCGGGTATGGATTTATTTTTGTCCAAGTTTTATATTGGTCCACTATTTCAAATGCAGTTCAAACAGACATATATTAAATTGTATGTTCCGTTTTAAATTCGTTCAATCTGTATATTATATAGGTACAATGCTAACCTGTTGCTAATTATTTATTCGCAAAGACAACTTAAATTTAATTCTCACAGTTTAATATCCCCATTCCCAACATAATATATATACCTCTCACCTATATGTACAGTTTAAGCTACTTTAATAATATATGTATATAAAAACTTTCTCTATTCCCTTTAAAACAGTAATTGCTTCAAGATGCCACAATAAAATGGCTATCTGCCTTATTTTCTGTTCTCTTGCAATTGGCAGCCGTCCTATTTTTAAATTTTAATGTGAGAGGCACTCTTATATAACATAAGGAGAGAAATTTTGGAAGATGTTATAAATGTTTTGAACAAAAAGGTCATGCGTGAAAATTTTATTGATGGCGATGTCTGTTTTGATGGGAAATGCATTTAAAAGCCAACATAATACTATATAGTTCATTTGTTTAAACGCTGCTTGTTATGTCCCTAAGATGATTTTACAAGTTTATGTTTAGTGGTGACTGCAAAGCCAACACAACTCAGCGGTAATTTTAGAATCATTGGTAAATAAAATTAAACCATATGATGTTTTGTATAATTTTAAAAAATACTTCATCATCCAGCCCCATTTTCACATCCATTGTTGGATATAGGCCTCCTCCAAACGTCTCCAGTTCTCTCTATCTCTAGCTGCTGCAATCCAGTTTGTTTCTATTCTCCTTAGGTCGTCGGTCCATCGGGTGGGTGGTCTGCCTCGACTTCGCTTGTCGGCTCTTGGTCTCCACTCCAATAATCTCTTCGTCCATCTTCCGTCTTCCATTCACATGTTCAGCCTACCTCCACTTTTGTTTATTGATTCGCAGTATAATATCGTATACGCCAGTTCGTCGGCGTATCTCCTCATTTCTCACGCGATCTTTCAAGGTCAGGCCCAGCATTGATCTCTCCATTCGCCTTTGTGTTACCCTCAGTTTTTCGGCAGTAGCTTCCGTTAAAGTTAGGGTCTCTGCTCCGTAGGTCAAGACTGGTAAGATGCATTGGTTAAATGCCTTTCTTTTTAGGTGAATTGGGGTATTTGTTTTAAAAATGTCTCTCATCCTTCCATATGCCGCCCATCCCAACGTGATTCGTCTATTTAGCTCGCAGGTTTGGTTGTCTCTGGTTATTCTGATTTGATGACCCAAGTATGTGTATTTATCAATTAATTCTACCTTGTTGTTATTAATCTGTATCTCTTCGCTGGGAACCATATTGGTCATCATTTTGGTTTTCTCGAAATTTATCTCCAGCCCAGTTTCTTGTAGTATGTAATTCAGTTCTTGGAGCATGTCTTTGATCTCTCCCAGATTATCTGACAGAAACACGATATCGTTCGCAAAACGTAGATGGTTTAATCTTTCTCCATCGATGGATATTTCTTTCTGTTGCCATGTTAGTCTTTTAAATGCATACTCAAGAACGGTAATGAACAGCTTTGGTGACATGGTATCACCTTGCCTGACTCCCCTTTTTATCTTTATTTTATTAGTTGCTGAATGTAGACTTATGGTTGTTGTGGCATTTTCATATATATTTTTAACTATATTACAATATCTGTGGTCGACCCTGAAATCTTGCAGTGCTCTTAAGATGGACGGTAATTTCACTGTATCAAACACCTTTTTAAAGTCTACAAATATCAATGCCAAGGAACGGTTATATTCGTTAGTTTTTTCTATCAGGGTTTTTTGGCACTGCAGGTGATCGTTTGTGCCGTAATTAGGGCGGAAACCGGCTTGTTCCCGAGGTTGGTAAAAATCCAGCTTTGTCTCTAATCTGTTCGTTATTATTCGGGTGTATAATTTATAAAGATGGTTAAGGAGACTGATTGGTATCTTTCCAGGTCTGCTATATCTCCTTTCGTGTGTAAGAGTACAGTTATTGAATTATTCCACTTTGTTGGGATATTTTGATTCCATAGGCATAGATTAAAGAGCTTTTGAATTTTGGTTATCAGTACTGAGCCTCCTATCTTTATCGCTTCCGTGACGACACCGTCCTCCCCCGGAGCTTTATTATTCTTCATCTTTTTTAGAGCCTTGTAAATTTCGTCCAAGGAGATTTCTGAGATATCTTCGAAACCCTGATTTTGAACCTTCTTCTGCTGATATTCAACTATATCTAGAGTCGATTGGCTGCTATATAATGTCTTATAGAATGATTCCACAATTTGTAACAAATGTTCTCTGTTTGATGTGATGTTGCCATTTCTATCCTTGAGTTTGACTATTTGTTTATTTCCATTTCCATTTCCATTCATACTCTTATTTTCCTCAATAGTTTTGATGATTTTCTCATCTTTGTATTTTCTTAGGTCTTTTCTGATTTCTCTTGATACTTCCTTGTTCATTTTATTTATATCGACGTTACTAGAGTTTTCGTCGCTTCTTAGTATTCTTCTTTGTTCCATTTTTTTCTGTGTTTCCAGACTAATTTTTTCTTCCTTCACGCTTTTTGGGCAGCATTTCTTTTGAGCTTCTGTTATTGCTTTTACTATTATGTCATATAGGATGTTAATATCATTTGTTGATGATTTTTCTTGAAGGAATTTACCGATATGATCTTCAAAATTTTGTTCGTTGTTTGGATGTGTCCATATGTTTATTTGCTTCTTTTTTTATCATATTGTGTCGTTCATAGTTGGTATTTAACACAATGGTGGCTCTCACCATACGATGGTCGCTGATTTCGCAAATTTATTTAGCACTATCACATCTGTAAATATGTATCTTTTATCAGTGATAAAGTAATCAATCTCAATCAAAAATACTTACTTCATAGAAAAGATTTATGTTTGTTAAAAATGGTGAGTAAGGTGTCTATTTAAGGAAGGTATTTATCCCAGGGGGAAAATGAAGGTAGACTTAACGGGATTGAACAGATTTGCAAATGCTGATGCGGCATATGAAAGTAGAACAAAAGTCTTAAATTGAGAGGAGGAGATATTTGCTCTCGATAGGACTAAAGTGAAAGACATATTGATAAACCTATTCATTTCACAATTGGAAAATTCATGGTAACATGTTTTATTTTATTTCAAACTTTCTACGGCAACGATATTTCCAAATTCAATTCAATAACCATTTGTCTAAATCTAAATTACAAAATAATGTAATTCCACAGGGCTCGAATCTAAGCGTAGCTCTATTTTTAACTGCTATTAACAATGTTATGTCGTACTGCAATGGCACAATTACAACTTTTGTGTACGCTGATGATCTGGTAATTCTAACAAGAAATAAAAACATATTATCTGCTCATAATCGTATTGCTGCAGCTCTTAAGTCGATTGAATCGTGGTCTAACAACATTAGGCTTAAAAACAAAAGCTACACATTTTTCTCAAAAATCAAATCCATAAAAGCTTCCAAATCTATTTTTATACAATTTTCATATAGAATATATAGAAGAAATAAAATTCCTATAGGGATGCAACTGGACTAAAAATTAAGCTGAATAAGTCATATACTCTCGCTAAGACTATCGTGCTTGTTTCTACGTTGATATTATTAATAAATATTAATAAATTTTAATACAGTTTTTATCCCATGCTTAAACAAAAAATTGTAAAGTTAAGCTGGATATCTATGATTTTACTTACTGCCTATATACTGCTTACTTCGAGGTTTAACTCTTATGTTCTTTAATATAAAATTAATGTCCGAATGAATCCCACGACAAACAGAGTATGTCCTTGTATTTTAGTTTGTCTTAGGTTCAACAGAGAAAAGCTAGATATATAATTGATAATAACGTATAAATGAAAAGCTTAATAAAATATGGAAATAAAGTATAGGAGAATTTTAATATATTACATTATTAGTATGTAACCAGTAAATGAATAGTTAAACTTAAAAAAATAATAATCTATTGCAAAATCCATTTGTGACCGCCACTGAATTCGTTAAAAATGACGTTACACAAAGAAAAGCGGAGAGTAAAATAATTCAGGTGCAGGTTTAAAAAGTCAAGTAGCTTTATTGGATAATGTTTCCATTAGATTAGCGCCAGACGCAGCCAGACTGCGGACGAGAGTTTTGGACTTGTGTTTTATTCAACGATAAAACTAGCAACTAGCCGCTATCTACCTCGATTCACTTTTGTGGAGCGTTGAAAGTGTTAACCGAACTTTGACTTCTGATTTGATGAGAATGGAAAACAAAAAACCGGATATACTTTCTAGATTATGTTTATTTTATTTTGTATGTAGTTCTTTGATATCTAAGCATAAACTTAAGCTGATACGAAAGCTCTGTTTTTACCATATAAAGTTTTAACGGCTTTCTAGGAAAAGGAGAATATCAAGCTGTTCGAGCGAAAACCCGATAACTGACAAAATCATTGTTCCGAGATAATCGCGATTAAAGATTTTCGTAACATTGAAGAAGCTTTAAAATCGTCATAGGAATTTGTTTCAAATATTTGTTAAAGCCAAACAGTAGAGAATTTAATGTTTAGTTATAATAATTTATTTTTAGTTTAACTTATTAAAAGGTATTTACAAAAAAACATTTGATTTTATTGGTTTTTATTTTTTATTTTGTTAATTATAAAATAAAAATGAACTGTATTTTATTCAAATAAAACAAATAATAATCTACATTCTTTTTAGGAAATTAAATGGTAATATCTTCTTCTTCCGATTATTCTCCCATCATTATGTCTGGAATTCGATCTACGACATTATTCCCTGATTTTAAACTTGATATCCAAGCATGCAGCTCTTCCGGAAAAATGTTTTCTTGGTACATCTTCATTAAATCCTTTTTTTTTGCTTCGCTTATTGGAAGAGTACTTTTGTATAACTTTGGTAAATTACCCGGAGTTGGTAAGTCTAGGGTTGCTTTTTGGGATAAAATTTGTTTTTGCCTTTTAGACCGTAGAGTAGGAATTTTTTTGAATTCAAACCAATATCTTCTGATATGTTTAAACACATTATTTCTTCTGAGAGATCGTAGTTGAAAAACATTTTCCTTCTTTTACCTTTAATATATTTTAGTCTCTTGATTTTTAACCACTGCACATTATTACCGTCAGAATCTATTATTCTGTTTTGCAATATATTTGCTGCAAGTGACTTTAAATCTAAAAATTCATTATATTTTATTTCTTTTACCTTATATGGGCCTATATTATGTTTCACATTGTCTACTGTCTTTATTTTCTGTTTTCTTGCTGTTTGAAATATAGTTTTCCAGTCATTCATGCAAGTTACATTTATATATTTACTTGCAGATTCTATTGCCAAGTGCATAGAATCCACTTCCATATAAGTATGTCCTGCTTCTAAGAACTTTTGTTCTATAATTTCCAATTGGTCGATATTTTGTACGATCCACAACAGCAGTACGGCTATAAATTGATTACGGTTTTGACCGCCACAAGTATCTGAAAAAATTGTTACATGCTTAACCTCAGGTTTTAAGCATTTACTTAAATAGTATTACATACAAGTTCCGATTTCACAACTACCCTTTTTGCCATTGATTTTATTCCAGCACAAGCAATATGCGTTATTGGGTAGCGGTGATACCCAAATAGTAAGATTGTTCTTACTTATTTATTCGATATTCGATAACATTCTTACTAACTTTCGTGTTTTTTTTAGTTTTCTGCTTCACCAAGTTATTTATCTGTTATTCACCTTGGTTTTATTATGCAATTCTCGTAGTATAATGTCAGAATTGCCTCTCTGCTTTTATAATTCGTACTACTAAATATACTGAACATATTATTATTATTATATTACTAATTGTTTTTAGTATCTTTGCTTAAAATCGATTCGATATCCTTTCCAATTTGTATATTTTATGGCCCTGTAGCTAATTAGGTTTATGCAAATGATTTATCTGCACAAAAGTCAATGTCTCGGCAATCCGAACTTGACGACTCTTTTGACACATGCCAGTTAACCATTTTTTAACCAGTACTTTTATATTTACATTGATAACGTCCTGACTTTTTTAGTTGAAAAAAGTAAGTCTATTATTACCTTTATTATTAAAAATGAACCCTTCTACTAAAATATTGTTAAACAGGTACTCATCGTGTTCATAAGTTTTTTTGCTTCCTCATATCATATACAGTGGAACCTCGATTATCCGTCAGGGCACCGGACCAAGGGTATGACAGATAATCGAAAAGACGGTTAAACATTAAAAAAAAATAAAAATTCATAGTATAACTCTCAAATTTTATTAGTATGTTTTATTTGACAATATAAGAGGGATTTATGTTAGTACAGTTGAATCAATTTGATTTAAAATATTCCGAAATCTTTGTTTGTTTTATTGTAACTTCACATTTTGCAACGGCTGAATTTCTTAATCGACGTAAAATCATCAGATCTACCTTATTTGCTTCTTCTTGCCGAGAATATCACTCGATGAATTGTTGTATATGCGATGCGGCTTCTCTATATTCTTTACGCAAATTTTTGTGAATTGCAATAGCATCATCAACATCGCCACCGTCAAAGTCTATGTCAGCTTTTGAATCAGTTACGTCTGCCTCTGTTGCCATTTCAACGATTTCATCATCTGTCAGCAATCGATAGCCGTTTGCATCCTCATCACAAATTAACCATTCGTTTATGTCATCGTTAGGTAACGAAAACAAAACAGTTGATTCAGCCATAACTTCATTTGTTACCGCATCACGCTCGGCTGTCACGGGGGCATTTTCATCTTGAGTTGATTCATATTCCATGCTCTTTTTAAGCGTTTTTTCCAAAACATCAGCTCAAGCATCCACAGCATTGTCGACTGCGTGTTTTAAATTGTATGCTTTCCGGTATTCTGACAAAGAATACTCCTCTTCCATAAGTAAGTTTTAAATACATTTTTTTCTGTATCTTCTTTTAGAGCACGTGATATTTCCATCGTCACTTCGCAGCATACCGGCTTCAGGATGGGTAGTTTTTTGCTTGCAAGTATTGTCGAACGTCTGGTATAAAAACTTAAAAAATAAGACGTTAAAAAAATAGATAAACAAATTTTGGTTTGCAGTACATACCTTTTTGAACCAGTCAGCGAATATTTCCTGGGATATCCATGCATTATGTTGTACGCAGTAGTTAACGGAAAGCGTGGTTATATTTATGCCCTTGAAACAACGTGGTTTTTTTGCTGTACCAATCAATAATAAAGAAGGCGATGGTCACCACTTGCATTTGAACACATCATTGCTGTGAGATGTGATTCGTTGCTTTTCCGTTTTAAATCCGGGTGCATATTGATCGCATGTCAAACCATATTCATCGATCATAGCTTGAAACTTTCTTTTAGATTCGTCAACTATTTTAATTTTTGCGGCGCTCAATTTTTCACCTTCGATTTTCAGTTCCCGTATACCTTGGCGATTTTTGAACTTTTCCAACCAACCGCTGGTTCCTTTGAATGAAGGATTCAATTTCATGTTCAAAAACAACGCTTTTTCGGCAAAAATTGGTCCAGCAGACAAAGGAACACCTTCGCTTTTTTTTTAACGAACGCTTTTATTTGTGGCTTTTTTTATTGTCTTACGATGTTTCATCCGGCCATCCAACGATTCCATTTGCGAAGCATACTTTTAAATTTCTTTAGCATTTTTCTTTAAATCATTAATTGTTGTTCTCAGAACATCATACTTTTTGCTCAATGCTACAGCAGAAATACCTTTCTTTAGTTGTGCAATAATTTCAATTTTTTTTTTCAATTGACAAAATAACACGTTTTCTTTTTGATTCTTCAGATGTGGAAGACTCCATTTTTCAAAACTTAATTGATCAAACGACTAAGTGACATAATCAATGTTCGAATTTGAATCAAACTGAATTATAGTGATACACAGATATTGACTGTAATAATTATTGTGCTGTGAATTTTTATTTTCGGCTTGCGGTTCTAAAAATTAAGCTCTAGAAGCACGGTATCATTTATCATTACCTATTTAAATTTAAATTTAATTCAGAGCCCTAAATAAGAACAAAAATTATTTACATAAAAAAATGCGGTGGTGTACGTGTACATTTCAACGAATTTCGTTTGGCTTATCGCAATTCTCAAACAAAATAAATTTATGACTAAATAATTACTTATGTAGTCAATATAACTTATGTATGGACCCTGACGGTTAACAGAGGTGACGGTTAATAGAGAGACTGATAATCGAGGTTCCACTGTAATGTGAATTTTTAAATAGCCATAAAAGGGGAAACTGTTGTTGCTCTTTCGCGTGGGACGTATGCTAAGCAAACGACTACATCCCGTCTGTCTGCCTCCTCACAAACAGTGAATTGAGCTGCAGTCACATATTTTCTACTGTGTTAACACCTGCTTATTTCCTTATTAGAGACACTCTTAAGTTAATTTCGTACCCAATCAACTACTGTGACATTAGAGAAAATAGACTTTCTCGATATGAACGAACTCAGCAACTCGTAGCCCTTTTTCGACCAGTTGGTCGAAAGAATTCATCTTTACGAGTAAAGATGAACTTTCAACAGCACTTGAAAGTCGGAACTTTGGTACTGGTAAAAAAAATGGTCTATCAGCTTGGAAATGGAAACTTGAACACATCATCGCAACTCATCCTGACAAGAACGGCAATATCCGTTCAGTGACTGAGATCTGCATCCAGTACCTCCAAGAGACCTGTGGCGAAGTTGTACGTGTAACCAACTCAAACTAAATCGTAATGAACATTTATTCTAAACTTCGTTGAAAGTTATGTTGTGATCGAATACAGGATTTTTTTTGGTTGGTGCTTTTTGTAGTTTGTACGGGCGGTTCTGGACTAAAGAGTTTTGTAGCTGATCCTGTTCTGGCAAGTTTATCAGTTCTTATCACACTAGCCTAGAGTCTACCTAATGGGATCTAAGTGCCCCCTAAAAGATGGTATAAATACAGAAGACAATATACCGATTATAGATATTAATTTAATTAAAACAAATTTATTTTTCATGCTTTATTATTAACTATTTTTGTACTCACTACTAAACAATCTATGGAATGACTACGCCTTGTTGAGTTTATTCATATCAGCCGATTTTCTTTATTTATTAATCATTGAAGAAAGAAGTGTATAGAAGGAAAACGACAATCTAAGAACCTGCAAAAATAATAAATGTTTGTGTCCATGAATCAAGAAACTTATATTCTGTTGATAATACGACAAAATCAGTAGATATCAAAAAGCGAAGTACATTTTGGCGAATGCGCCAGTTTAAAAAAGGATAAAAGTATAAGAAATAAAATTATCCGCAAATACCTATTTTTTATAATTAAATATTTACAATTTTAATTTATGATCAATTCTAAAAAGAAAATTAATAAAAAATTCCATTTAAGTGGATGTTAAATCTATTTTAAGCTAGTTAACACGAGCTGGCAAACATGCGCTGGGATAGTTCAGGGAAGTCGATTTGGACCAATTTATTTAATATAAACTAAAAGTAACACAAAATAATGATGTCTTCTAAAAATCCGGAGAAATAAAGAAATAAAAAGTAACTCTGTAAATAGAAGAGGTAAACTGTCTGATCCTTTCAAAACAAATAACGGGCTGCGCCAGGGAGACCTTCTCTTTTGTATACTATTCAATCTGGCTCTGGAAAAAGTAATACGTATGTCACAAATCACAACCATTGGTTCAATATGTAATAAGTCTGTATGAGAGGCCGTCTGAGGTGGATAGGGCATGTAATGCGGATAGAACAAAATGACCCAGCTAAAAAAATGCGCTTTCATAGACTTATTGGCCAGAGAAGAAGAAAAAGACCCAGAAGACATGAGAATTATAGCAATACGTGCTTGGCGGAGGAAGGTGATGGATAAAGACGACTAGAGAGAAATTCTTGAGGAGGCTAGGACTCATGCAGGTTGTAAAGTCAGAATAATGAAAGTGCCTAGTGGGATCACATAATCTTAAAGACGGGTGTTATTTATAGCACTAAAAATAATCGCTTGATCTTAAAGGTACGTTTTTACTGGAGCATCTGTTACGATCATCCCTGAACAATCGTCGCTAAGCGACGACCGCGTACCGCTTGTGTGGTCTGTTACGGCGCCAATTTTACTGAAGCCTCTGCCTCTGGATCCGCTAGTCGTTGGCAACTGGTCCGAGAGCAAACGCTAAGCAACTATAGTGGCTTGTGCATGTGATTTTAAGAGTTTTTTATTTTGAGGGATTCTCTTCTGGAGACACTATGGAATACGACGCTGTGGAATAAGACGCTTTTTTATATCCTGCTTTAGTAAACTAAAATCAAACTGAAATTCATCCAGACGGAAGAACTCCTGAGACTTATCATCTCCTAATTAATGGTTGTAAATAAAAATTTTTAAGTATCCTTCTGGTCTTCTTTTAAATATTGCATGTTTTTTAAATCTTGGAATACTTAACATTTCTTCGTCCTCTATTTCTTCTGCTAGCAGATATTTTATTAATAAATGTCTTCTTTTTATATACGTTCATCGCTGCAACAAAACCACTTGCTAACTAGACAACAAAAAATTTACTAATCAAATTATCGCTTTAGTTAAAACACTCCGCTTGCAATCATCACTTAATGATCACTGCTCAACGACGATCGTTCAACGATGATCGCAACAGAATCACAGCAGAGAAACCTTTGCTGTGAGGCTGCTAAGGAATAATATGTGCTCTTTGAAGTGTTCTGTATAGTGATATGGACATTCCAGTTAATTATTTTTCACTGAAGCAGAAAAATGATATCTCTTTGTCACAGCAAAAAACAATGCTGGTTGTTATTTATTATTGATAAAGTTATAATTATTTATGATCGAGGAACCATTTAAAAAACTAATAAATTATAATAATAAAAAAATTATAAATTGTTTGTTTAAATAAAATTAGTTTAGCTACGTTTACTTCATTTAATCCTTGAACCCACAGACGTAATAATTTTTAAGTTTTAAAACGTATTTAAAATTATAATGCTTACCTTGATGTATGTCGCATAATTGAGAGTAAATACTTTAAAAGCTGTGATTTTTGCAGGAATTTGAGCATTCTTTATAACAAAGATGATATCCTTCTGAACATTAACATCTTCTATTTCGTACCAGTTACTGGCAAAAATTTGCTGAGTTAAATTATTAGACTAAAAAAATAGGATTAGTTATATATTATTACAAATTAAATACTTAAAAAATAAAAATTTAAATTGACTTAATATTTTCCTTAAATTTTCTTGATTTCCCTATATATGTATCGTTAATACAGCGTCAATTATAACTGCGCTGAACTTTCGACATCCTCTCTGATGTCTTCTAGAGGGCTTTCGAGGTCTCAGTCTCCCGAGCACCAGACACTACTATACTGATCACTAATGAATTAATATAATCTTAATAATAGTGGTTATTATTTTCCTTCAAATTCATAAAATACACAAAATATATAAATTATATATACATAAAATACAATGAGAAAGAAAAAATGCCAAAGATCAGTTGGTGCTTATTTCAAGAAATCAGTACCTCTGCTTTTCATCTTACACAAGAGAAAAAAAAAATATATTTTTTTTGCATAAATAGTTGCACATGTGTTACTCACTTAGAAATTTAGATTAAAGAGATTTCTCAAAAGATATAATCGATTTTAATTTTAATTCTTTAGCTAATCCATTATACACTTTTGATATTTGATATGTAAATGAATTTTTGAATTGTTCTGTACGACGTGGTGGAGCTGTAATTGTATTTTTGTATCTTGTATTGACATTACGTATGTCAGTTCTGTATATAATTATAAATTAAACCTAGATTTTTTGCACTAGTTACAGGTTTATTGACTTTATTATCAAAAACTATTTCAATGATATTACTTATCTCCAAACACACCCTGTTTGGACCAAAAACCACCAGATTAGTTGTTTTAGAGTTTATATTTAATGCATAATTTCTTGCCTAAGCAATCAATGATTTAATATCTTAATTAACAATCTCAATAGCACCTGCTCTGTCAACTGGGTAAAATGAGTGGTAAATTTGTGTATCATCTGCATAGAGATGAAATTTACAGGTATTCAAGGATGTACCAATATTGGTGGTGTATAAAGTAAATAAAATTGGACCTAAGATTGAGCCCTGAGCTACACCTGACAAAATGTTTAAAAAATCACAGCTTCTTTCGTCTACTTTGATGCTCTGTTTCCTGTGATACAAGTACGACTTAACCATATTCAATGCATCCATAGCCGATTGACTTCAAAATTGCACAGAGCAGTGAATGATTAAGAGTGTCAAATGCCTTAGAGAAATCAATTAAAACTAAAATAGTAACCTTACCCACATCTCTTTTTCTCAAAATTTCATCAGTTATTTTAAGAAGTGCTGTTTCACAGTTGTGAAGTGGCCTAAACCCGGACTAAAAATCGGTTAAGATATTATTGTTAGAAATATAATCACCAAGCTGCATTTGCATAATGCGTTCTAACACTTTTAATAGAGTAGGCAAAATATTAATAGGTCTAAGATCCTTATATTCGGTTGGATTGTTACATTTAGGTATGGGTCTAATTAATGATTTTTTCCATTCATCTGGAAAATAGTTACTCAAGAGGCAACAGTTCATTATATGCATGGTATAAGGAATGATTTATGGGCAACATTGAAGTAACATTTTTAAGTTTAAACCGTCTGAATCTAGAGAATTAGATTTAATAGTATATAACAATTTTTGTACCAGATCACAAGATACTGGAGTAAAGGTGAATTGTTCCCGTTTAGGTACAGTATTTAAATAAGTGTCAATTGTATTTTGATTGATTGTTAGATGTGGGATGAATGATGTGTAGTACTGATTAATCTCATAGGGTTTTTTTAATGTTTCTGGAATTGTGTGTTCATTCTTACCAAT
Organism: Diabrotica undecimpunctata; assembly: GCF_040954645.1. NCBI lineage: Eukaryota > Metazoa > Arthropoda > Insecta > Coleoptera > Chrysomelidae > Diabrotica > Diabrotica undecimpunctata. The sequence continues at coordinate 44,081,279 of NC_092806.1, forward strand.
ATTAATGAGTTGTAAAGTTTTCCAAGTATTTTTTATCCCACCCACATGAAGTTTGTGTTGAAAAAAGCTGTTTTTTCATTCTCACATGTTAATGTTGTATAATTTCTAATCATTTTGTAGTAGGTAAAGTGAGCTACCTCCTTAGTTTTCTGCCACTTATTTTTAGTTGGATCTCTTAGTGACATTAGCAGTTTCACATTATCTGTTAGTCAAGGATTATAATTTTTAATGACTTTAATCTTTTTAAAAGGAGCATGTTTGTCGAAGAGAGCCACATTGAGGCTGCTTAAGAATTTTACTTTGTCATTGATGTTTTCAATGTGATAGACGTTGGCAAACAGAGTACAGTTTAAATCAAGTAAAATCAATTTGCATAAAAGTGTTTAAAATTTCTAAAAGTCTTAAAAATTGGGGCTAGTTTTTATGGGAAGATATTGACGATACAATAAATAAGCTCATGGTCTGTTATGTGGTCAAGAGAACATACACCAAAGAAGTTAATTCTATTTTCGTTTGAGACAATTATATAATCAATCAGAGAATCAAGTTAAAGTTTATATAAGTTGGCTCATCAATAATCTGTACCAAATTAGAACTGTCAAGTAAGTCCATAATTTTATGAGCTGAATTTAGATGTGGATTCAGTAAGTTAACATTAAAATCACCCAAACAAAAAATTTCATCACAATCTGTAACTATATCAGCAAGGGATTTTTCAAAAAATTCAATAAAAATATTGATTATATAGTCTGGTGGTTTATAGACTATACCTATACCCATCAACAAGTCATTAATTTTTAGTTTAATCCACACTTTTCTATGTGATTGTCAAATTTAACTTCAGAAATCTGATAATTATTTTTTATATAGGTACATACAAACTCCTTCACCTCGACAGTTTGCTGTTCTGTCCTGACTAATTAAATTGTAACTATAAATTTGTACAGCGTTTTTCGGTACTATTGGCATGAGCTATGTCTCAAAGACACAAAATATATTAAATTGTTTATTAATAACATAATTAACTAAATCAACTATTTTAGGAAATAAAGAACGAATATTAACAGGTGCAACTTTTAACCTACCTGTTATATCTTTCTTCAAACATTTCCACCTCCGTTGCCTAAATATTCTTGATATCGATTTATATGGAATCTTTTTACACCAACTCCAATGGGCCAGAAATCCGATTTATACATATCATCCTTCTTGTTGAGGGGAGCCGATACCACAAATCATAATAGATTTCTATTCCATTCCGCGTTTGTCTCGTAAAGATATACGAATATCTTCTTCTGTCGATGTCCTCCTAATTCTGTATATGTATAACCAAACTTTACTCTCCTCTTTCTTAAAACTACTACCATTATCACCATGAGCTATTTCTGCGGTACCAATATTTCTTCTAGATTTCCGTAGTTTTGTCTTTCTCTTCAAAACCTCAGTGTAGCTGTCAACCTTTTCGGCGTTTTTATTTCCTTTGGAATTTGTTTATATTTAGTTTAGTTACCATTGCCGTCTGTCAACCAAGTAGGAGACAGTTTTAGTTCGTATGAACTACTGTCAGTTCCGACTACGTCACGATATAATCAAATCCTCGGCGAAGGTTGTGCGACATTTATGTTTTGTGGTATAACCATAGATTTGAGTAGTTCACTTTCACTATTGGCATAACCTTGATGGGAACTGTTTATAGTCGATTGTTTGTTAGTTTTTACACTTTTCCGGATATCTTTGTTTCTAAAAAACTTACTCTTTGTAATAATAGTTCATTATTTTCTTTTAAAATGCTGTTCTTGTCCTCCATTTCCTTGATAAGTCTTTTTAGTAACTCGTTTTCTAACTTAAGTATTTCTGTATTAGCTATTGATTTCACTACATTCAGGTTATGTTCACCGTTCTTACAGCACTTTATTAAATTTTTTCTCACAAACTTCAAAACCAGCCCTTTTTGCACAGCTGGGATGAAACACATTAAAACACCATTTACATACCACAATTTTGCATTCTTTTTTGGTGCAGCATTTGAAATTAATCTGCAAATTATTCTCACCATCAACTGACCCTGCGTCCTCATCGCCGGCCATCTTTTGAATGCACTACTGCTATTGGGAACACCAGACGGTTAATATCGTCGATGGTGACGTAGTTTGGGTGAAGGCTAGCGTGAAGATTCTGTTTGTTGTTCCTTGCAACCCCAATGCCAATCCTCATACCGATCCCAATGCCAACTCCCACACCAAGTTACAATCAAATTACGTCACAATTAACACTTTAACATTCCTTAAAGCCTGCCGAGACCATAATGTCATTTAGAAATTTCTTAAACTCAAACACTATACTTCTTCTTCTTATCTCTCCCAAATTCTTAGAAAGACCAGTTTTGTGCTTCTCTGTGAAGCTATTCATTCCACCAATCGAAAACTATAGGTCACAAAAAGATATCAATATTTGGTCATATATTTACTCTTTTATTGTACACCCTATATTATGGGACAGTTTCGACCGTATCAACACACAGACAGCCCCTTAACACTTTCGAGTCTAATACTGAAAGTCAGAAGAGCAAATTAGCGCATCTAGTTGCTGAACAAATTTCAAAATATACAACTTTGAAACACACGAGAGTGGGTCACAACTTTTCTTATACCCCTATTTCGATTATTGCCACTCAATATTTAGCAAAAGGTTTTAATTACTCAGTCATCAATCAAACTGAAGAAGCCATCTTCAGTTTATCTTCCAAATATGCTAAAATAACTAGACAAAATATCGCTAGAGTTCTTAGAAATTTAAAGCCTCCTACTCTAAACATTAGCCAATCAGAGAAAAAAGCCCCAAAAGAACTTATCCAAAGTTCTCTCTATGAAAGGGTTAAATCCAAATCTAGTCATTCTGCCCGTCAATAAAGAAAACGCCACCGTCATCCTAAACACTTCTTCTTACATTAATAAACTTAAAAATCTCGTTAGTACGATAGACTGCAGACCAATTCCCAATTAACCAAAAACAAATTAAATTTCAGGCAACAAATAACAAAAACTGTTGATGAAAAAATTGTTGATGCTTAGTGGAATATAAATATTCCCAGCATCGCTCTTAATGGCTTGATTAAGCGTGAGTATACAATTTACTTTAATTTCTATCGACACATTTAACTTCATCTTTCATCACTAGATGTCTCTAGTAGCATACTCTGGTAATTATTTTGTCTATAATTGCCGAGTAGCCGGTGCGTTTTGGTTTAGTTTGAGTTTTCTTACAAGCTCTCTCTGATGACGGGAAGACCCAGAAACACGTGTCAGGGAGTGGTAAGAAGCTCAAATTAAATCGAAACGCAACCATTTTCGCACAAATAACAAAAAAATGAAACTAGGTTTTTTTATATAATAATATTTAATATAAAACGTTTTAGCGTTTGGCATTCCTTTCCTCAGGTAAATGTAGCTTCTCCCGTAGTTATTGTTAGTTAGTTATTGCCTTGGAAACCATCAGGGTCTTATAACTGTTGTGCCACAAATTGGTCGCGTTGCTCCTATAGTAATCCTTTTCTAAGTTAATATGCTCCTTTTCCAACTTGACTGCACCGTACTGAAGACGACCAATAGTCAAAATATTTACAGTTGCCTTTCATCGATATACCTATTTTGTTTGTTGTTTTTTTTTAATACCGATGTTTTATAATAGGGGAAGGTGGGGGAATATCGACCGCAGGGTAATATCGATCACTCTCAAATTTTATCTAATTGACGTCGCAGAGTAAAACGAATCCATACATGTTGAACGCATCAACAACATGTGGTGCACTGGCCTCTTAGTCGTTTTTCATACGCCATAGGCACTTAATGTCTAGTAAATTTGTATTTTGTGGAAGATTTGTTTATAAGATTCTACAATCGTATTTTAAGGTAAGGTCTCCTTTATTAGCTGAAATCATTATTTTAGTATTCACAATGCATAAAAACATATTTTTAGAATACAGATATCACCAAATCTATTGGGTGTAAGTGTTTTTAAAAGAGTTCATGTCAACAATGAGCACACTTTCGGATAAAATCAGCCATAGTGGTCGATGTTACACCAACGTGATTGATATTACCCTAATTGTGATAGGTCTCAATTGATGTTATTTATTTCAGGTACCACAGATCATATCACAGAAAAACAACATGGTCCTCATGGGGCTAAGAGACGATGGAAAGAGCCCTCAGCGACATAGCTGACAAAATACTTTGTATTTTGAAATATCGTATACTACTTGAAAGATCGATTAAGAGGTCATTTCGAGGCCAAAAAATTTCACTAGAACGAATTTGTATCTAGAATTTTAGAACTATCGAAGGCGTTTTTTGGCCTTACGTCCCGTACCATACATCGAATGGTTTTTGAATATGCAGAGCAAAACGAAATTAAACATCCATTTAAAATGGCAACGAAAATGTGTGGAAAAGATTGGTTTTATTTATTTATGTACCGTCATCCAGAACTCAGTTTACGTTAACCAAAAGCAACAAGTTTGAGTAGAATTACTGCTTCTAATCGTGAAGAACTAATGATATTTTACAAAAACTTAGCAGCTCTATGTGATTGTTACAAATTTGAATGGCATCAAATTTTTAGTGTTGATATGATGGGTATCAGTAATTTTCATATTCCCTGTAAAATTGTTGCTGCCAAAGGCCAGAAACAAATTAGTGCAATTACCAGTAATAAACGAGGACAAACCACGACGCAAGTATGCGCTTTTAGTGCGTCAAGACAGTATATTCTACCTATGTTTATTTATAGAAGAAATTTATAGAAAAAAAAAGGTTTCAACCAAAACGGTATTATTGGGGCAATATACAGATGTTTCAAATCAAGGTAGATAACGGAACAACTTTTCTTGGAATGGTTGAAACATTTTCAGCGGCATGTTAATGCTTCTACAGACCATCCAGTTCTTTTAGTGATAGATAACCACATAACGCATTTAAGTCTGGCTTCCTACAATTGTTATCGCGACACCGGAATAAATCTCCTTTCACTGACACCGCACACCTCCCACCGTCTCCAGCCTCTAGATATTACGTTTTTTGCCTTATTCAAGATAGCTTACTACCAAGAATGTGACAAGTATACAAAACAAAAAAATATGAGAAACTCAATACAACAGACGTTGCGGTAAAAATGCCTTTAATACGGCTGCGTCTGTTAAGAAGGCTGTAAATGGTTTTCGAACCAGAGAGATCTTTCCCATCAATCCCGGTGTTTTTTTGTGAAGAAGAATTAATATCTATACCAGTAGTTGAACAATATCAAGATAATGTATCTTCTCTGTCCGATAAACACCATCGCCAATACCTGTTCCCCTAGATGAACTACCAGGGCCTAGTGGAGCCCAAAATAAAAAACTGAGACCAAAAGCAGCATCATTATCAGAAGATTCGTTATCTGATTCAAAATTAAAGGACGTTCCAGGCATTGATCTGAGTGACGATGAGGATAAATCTATGCATCTAAAAAATGAAAGCTTATCTCGTATATCTTTCAGTGAATTATGCCCTCTACCGGCACTACTAGCCAGTAGTTATACAAAAACTAGAAGCAGCTGAACTCAACGCTCGACAGTTTTAACATTAACACCATTAAAATAAGAATTAGAAAATAAGGAACAAAAAAAGGCAAAAGAAGAATAAGGTTGAGAAAATTAAACGAACAATTGGAGCTACTAAGGTAAAAACAGAAAAAATAGTCAAAAAGAAGACTTATGGCGTGCAAGCACAACAAATATTGCAAGTGAAAACTTGCAAAGTTACATGGCGTGAAAGCAAACTATGTGCAGTATGCTCGGAGTTTGGATCAAATAAATTATGGTGGAGATGTCGTCTCTGTGGTCTTTGGGCTCATGTAGACTGCACAGAAGCGGTTACTGCTACTCATTATATTTGCTCAAGCTGTAAATATAACTAAAAAAATATGTATTTTATACTTAAACCTAAGTAAACTTAACCATCGAACTTGTCCATCTGTGATCGATATTTTCCATCCTTGATCGATGTTACCCATCTCCATTGTCGATATTTCCCGATTGATCGATATTACCCGAATTTTTTGAGTCTCAAAAATATGTATTTTTTAAATATTTGTAATTATGTTATAATATTTTTGAAGCAGTAATTGGTTAACTGAATGAACTAAATGTCCATATTATAAGTTTCAAATTAGTAAAAGCTACAGCAAACAGTCTATAACAGTTTTGACGTAAGTAGTCGATATTCCCCTACCTTCCCCTACATAAGTCGATCTTAGGTTCTAGTTTATAGAATAGAATGTACTTTATACACTGAAGACATGTAATAGAATAGAACCGTGAATTTAATTGCCATTACAAAATGTACAAAAGTACAATTTTAATATCCAACAGTGTTATTTTTCTATTGAAATTTGCTGTAAAATCAATGTAAATATTGTGTGTGTGTGTGTCAAAAACAGTATTTACGTAGAAAAGTTTTTAATTTATAACTTAAAAATATCATTCAATAATTTTCAGTGTTTACCTGACACAAATCGAATAAACTTTTGATTTGTGTTGGTTCTGGTTTATCATTTCTCTCTAAAACACAAAAATGTTTTACTCGTATATTTCCATAATTGTAGTTTTGAGACAAATGTTCCGTTAACTTCTGCAAGCATCGAGATAATTACGTAAATTTTTCATTACTCTCCTGGTTTAACCAATTTGTAACTTATTTGGCTTTTCCTTGGTATTAATGTTACATATAGTTCAAACCATTGAATTTATTGCAGGAATATCCACTAACACCGCATAAAACAAGAAGTTTGTATCCCCACTTGTAAGGTATAGCAGGCATGTATAGTTTCATAAAGTGCCTTCACATCATTTTGATCCAAACTCGTAATGTCGTTGAAATGTATACATTTCCTGATAAATTCGAATCTTTTCTCACTCATAATGTTTTATTTGCGGATAGCCTAGGGAATTGGACCAATAACTACGACAATTAGGCATGTGAACTAGAGACATATAGATGTAAATTCCTAAGTATTGATTTATATCTACGATGGTCAGTCCAGCAGGTTTGTTCTGATCCTTTTGAATAACATATGTATTGGACTTTGGTACAATTTTTTTAATTAACTCATTGTCAAAAAAGTACTTAAAAAAAGCGTAGGGTGTTGACAAATCCATTATAGCATTAGGTTGGTATGTCCTCTAAAAGTCTTCGCAAGTTCATCAATGGATATATATTTCTTCTTCCACAATACATTGTTGATTTAGGTAGTGATTGGCTTAACCACCAGATCGACATCAATGATAGTTGGCTCATCAATAGGTTCTATTTGTTGGTCTGGAAACTCTGTGACAGTAACCCCATTTTCCAACTTTACTGGTAAGCTTTGAATATCAATATTCTCATCAGGATCTAAGTTGGTCTCATCTGTAAAACATTTTTCATAGGCGCTATTGTCCAAGTCGTCATCACCGTTCCAAAAATCTCCGACAAAGCTCTTTTACCATCCATAATGGCCCTGTAAAAAACGGAATGTATCAGATCTGGTACAACCATAAAAACAGGCGAATTTTGAAAAAATTACTTGTACAAATATAAATTAGCTCGATCTGTATTCATATTACTTACCTTTTAAACAAAGTTCATACACCCAAAATAAAAGAATTACGAAAAAACGAATAAAAACTAAGCAAAATTTGAAGAGCTATAACACGTGCTCAATGCCAATAGACACTTGCCAGACGACTAACAAAATTTACGCGCAAACTAAAACGATTGCCGGAAATGTAACCTTATTTCCTAGTACGTAAGGACGTATCAGATTTTAAATAAACACAATTTAAGGAAGCGATTATTTAAATAAATACGTTGTGCTACATTGCGCAGTATAGAATGTTCCATCCTCGTATACTCCTTGTACATTTCATCTCACAATATTTAGGTACGTATTTTTATTTTTTGTTTCGTTATTTATGTTCAAACTTATTTTCCTGTTAATCGCTAGGGTCCGTCAGCATAATGGGTCGTCTTCTTTTTTTTCCACTGCTATATGTTGTTCTAGAATTTTCTCGTTACAAAGTACCATTTTTAGTCCATTCCCATTTTATGTCATTCACAGTTAGTTATTTGTAACCTATCTTCACGTTTGTATGTTCAGCTCTTAATTTCTTGCCTTTATTTATAATTTTCTGCCTTATGTGTCTTTTCTTTTCGGTCAGGTCATCATTGATGAAGATCTTTTCGCCAGTAAAAAATCTGGGTTTGCTTTTTTCTTTTATTACCTTGTTTTCATCGCCATAATCCTTCATTTGTACCAGACATATAATGTTTCTTAGCTTCCTCTGTTAGGTGTTTTTGTATAAAATCTTTTACGTTATTTTTTAAGAGTTTTTCACCTATTGCGTCTATTGGTAGATCCGTAATTACTATGTTATTTCTTTTCATTTGTTTTTTAATTCTTTCCACTTTGTTTTTAAGCTCGTTTAATTTGTTTTTTGTCTCTTCCCAATGTTGTTTTATCTTTATTTTTTTCGGTGCTATCATCTCTTTTCCCGTTGTTTCTTATTTTTGTTCCTGATTTCTTTTAATTCTCCCATCATCTTCTTGAACCTACTTATAACGTCGTTCTCATCCTCTGAATCTTCTTCACTTGGTTTTCTGTTGCTTGGGGTTCTGGCAGTTTTTTTTTGCCTGCAGAAAAGGTGAAATTGGCCTTCTATTTTTCTTTTCTTGTCTTTTGACGCAGAATAATTACTATCCGTGTGCAACATATCTATTTCCAAGGACCGCGAAAGGAAGAAGAACCGCTGCAACCACTCAAAAATCAGTCCTCTGTTAGCAAAATTATTTTTAACTTTGGCAACGTCGAAAATCTAATGTATAGAGTTCCGCCAATATGACTGTTTCGAATTATAAATAACCAGACTTACTCTTAGCACTTTAATAAACACTAGTTTTTACCGAAAGCAAGTTTTTTTTTTCAGAAATTTCTCACTGCGCTATTTCGAAGCCTTTTTAAATTCACATATGTAAACAAACCGTAAATTATTTCTCGCTACTAATCGCGATAGTTGGGGTTTTAGTAGGACAAAAACAAATTTTTTTTAATTGCTTGGAACACTGTTGCCGATTTTAAGAACGAATTATACATAATGAAAACTAGTTTTTATGTTACTTCGGAATAATATTTGAGATAATTTAGGTAACTAAACATACTAAACAAGGAATTAAAAGGTAAGTTATTCTTTTACTAGATTTAGATTCCCCCATAAGGCGTTTTAAGTAATTCGAATGTGATGATAAGGTATCGCCAGTGTTTGATATCGCATGGGTCACTTTTAAATAACCGATAATTTATCCGGCTATTTTCTCTTGAAACAGATACAGGTCTGTTTTCGCTGCACTAATCTCTTTTTAAAGCCGATCTTTCCATTACGAAATTTTCTGCGAAAAATTATCGACACATATTTTAGTTTAAATATTTCGAAAAGAGCGCTTTGTATAAAATTCTAGTTGTGACCAACAATTTATAAAAAAATGATACTATAGTATACATCCACAAGCACAAAATTGTATTGTAATATATTTATAATTAATGACTCTTTTATTTAAGAAAGGGTTAAACTGTAGTCAACCGTTGGCTGAAAAACTACGAAATCTAAACGTCAATCCCATGAGATCTTGTGCACTACAGAACCAGTGTGCAGCTTACCGACATTTATTTTTTTCAGTTACGAGCATCAATTTTTCAGACATCCGTTTTAACTGCGAAACTTTTTGAAAGTTTTGTTAAGTTCAAAGATAAGGCCTGTTTTTGTACGACGATTTCATAATTTTAAAAAGTTTTCTTGTACAAAACACTGCTGGCTCCTGTAACTTTCGGTCAAAGTTTGGAGACAATCAAAAAGTTAGTATTAGATAAGTGGGCAATTTGTGATAAATTTATACACACAGTGCTAAGAATTTTGATACAAAATTATAATGTTGCAAGTCATTACTTTATAGTTGTTTTTCAATTTAATTATGCATTCATTGTAACGCAATTTACTTAAGAAATATAATCTTTTCGTCTTCTTTCAGTACCCTGTCCGATTATCGAACGTTGGCGATGATATTGGCAATAATAACTTTGTTTACGTCGGCTTTAAATAAATTAGAGGTGGTCTCTTCATACCATTTGGTATGACCATACCAGGTCTTCTTTATTGGAGGCAATAAGTACCATGTCGTCTGCATATCTGAGATTGTTGACATTAATTTTGTTGATTTTAATAGCTGTATCTTCAAGTAAGGCTTCTTTGAAAATAAATTCGGAGTAGATATTAAAAAGTAGAGGCGATAGAATACATCTTTACCTCACTCCGCGTCGTATTTCCGCTGTTTCTGTCGTGTTGTGTCAAACTCGTATGTTTACACATTGATGCCAATACAAATTTTTGATAATACGGAGGTCTCAGTCATCAATTCCCACCTGTTGCAAGACACCTATAAGTTTGTTATGGTTTATTCCGTCAAAGGCGTTTTCGAAGTCAATAAAACACATATATACGGATTGTTCGATATCCCTACATCTTTGAACCACAACCTGCAAACTGAAGAGTGCTTCTCTGGTTCCAATGTTGTTTCTGAAACCAAATGTGTTTCACTTAGTTGTACCTACTTCTATTTTGTTGTAAATTCTCTTGAGTACAGTATTCTTAGGAATATTTTCAGTAAATGACTTATTAGACTGATAGTGCGATGATCGCTACACTGTTTGGTATTTATTTTTTTCGGTATCATTACAAATGTTGATAGTAGCCAGTCTGTTGGTATAGTTCCTGTTTCGTATATTTCATTAAAGAGGCTTAGAAGAGAATGTTTACCCTTATCGTCGAGTAGTTTGATTATTTCGCTTAAAATTTCATCTGAACCAGTTGCTTTCCTATTTTTTGATAGCTTTATAGCTCTTTCCATTTCATCGAGTGTTATGTTTGGACCAGTCGATATATTTTCGATTTGAATTTATTTTCTATCGTCATCAAACAGCTCCTCAATATATTCTTTTCACATCTCTAAACTATTTTGTTTATTGACTATAATATGTTCTTGCATATCAAGTAAACTGCTTACAGTTGTTGACCTTTATGTTCCAGTTATTTTTTTCACCTTTTTGTGCATATTAAACTTGTCATTCTTTTTCTACAGTTCTTCTATTTCAAGACATTTGTTGCTGTACCATTTTTCTTTTGGCACCCCGGATTTTCCTTCTGATTTCTTTATGGATTTTATTGTATTCTTTAGTTTTTTTATTTTTCTGTTTTCGTCTGCTTTACATTACTCCCAACATTTCATCAGTCATTCATTGTTGTTTGCTTCTATTAATAGTTTTATACTTTTTAGTTGTTTCTTGCATAATGGTTTTGACATGATTTTAGTGGTCTTCGACGTTATGTGTTTCTTCCGGATTTTTCGAACTTCTTTTCTATCTCATGTGTAACTTCATGACTATTATTTCGAATACAGTCAGTATTTATTCGTTTAGTCGGTTGTTGGCGTTTTACTTTTATAAGTTTGAGTTTTATGTTACTGTATTCGGACTCTGCTCGAAACGTAACTTACATATTTGTTACAGTAAGAGACTTTTTTATGAACAATGTATGCGACGCCATTCCGGTGGTTAATGCCTTCTTCTCTGGAATAAAATACATCGTGGTCGTCTATGCAACATTTACCAGTCCCCGGCCACTGCCTTGAGCCTTATTATCTCACGCATGGTGTTTTGTATCTTACCGGGCTCATAGAGACTTTTTACATTCCATGTGCCTATTCTGATATCTGATTTAATTCTTATTTCTTTTCCAATATCACAGGGATTTCGCTCGATAACGGCCTGGGAAGCCCTGTGTGCTTGTCTTCTCCTGCCGGATCTTGGTGTCCGAGGACCATAATTAGTATACCTTTTCTTATCATATGATAGTGCCATTATTATTAAACTAGGGTATAATAATGGGGTGATTTCCCCTTGCCTTCCTCATTGCAGTATCAAACCATTTTAACTGCTCCGGTCATGCTTGTGATAGTCCAGTTTTAAGCCGATCCAGGATTATTTCCTCTGTGCCTAGAGCTGGTACTAATGATCGCTGCTGCCCTTTAACACATACAGTGATTCTATTAAATTCCTAAAATCAAGGGATTGCCACTTCCGCCATTCACACCGTACCGAAAGAATTCTTTCGCGCCATGGCTGCCGTTGCGGACTGTAACTCTATGAATTATAATAAAAGAGAAATATTTAAATGGTATGAGAGAGAAAGAATATTTAATTGTCAAGAAATTAGTCCAATAGTAAATAAATGTTAATAGTGGAGAGAGTGACATTAATGTGAAATAAGATTCAGAAAAGGTTTAGTTCGTTGATGTTTTTTTTTAATGTCATGTTTTGTCTTTCAAAATACGTTCATTATTAAAAAATATTATATTTTATTGCTTGTGGTGAATATATTTATTGTTTATAGTTCAGTAATAACCTTATTACTTTTATTGTGGAATTCCTTACTTTGTGAAATCTATTCATGAATGTAATTAAAAAAAAACAAATGAAAAAAAAACACTTATTTTCAAATTCCATTTAATATAGTGTGAAATTTGCTACCTTCACCTTTTTTGTTTACTTCAGTGCTTTTCTGTTAATTTTCATTCTTCATGAACCATCTGACAACGCTGCAAATATTCACAATGATGACGTGTGCGCAACTTTATTTGGCTTTCAATGTATATGGAATTTTATACACTTCCAGTGTACGAATATTGGAGCTTGCCAAACGCGTAAAATTATTCCAACGATCGGTATAGGCAATTAATTTTGTTAAGCCAAGGATAATGTATATATAATAATCTTAAGTAGTTATTCCAGAAGTAGCAAATGTAATCACAAAATTTATAGGGTTTAGATGTTTACGACCAGTGTAAACGTGCTGTAAGAGGAAAACCGTAGCTCATCTTGTCTATAATGGATCATAACCGGAAACATTAAAGAAATTTACAACCAAGAGAAAGGTGTAAAGGAAAAAGAATAGGATTTTATTGTTGTTATTAAAGAATTTTGCGAATGGTGAGTCTCTCATAAACTAAAGATGATGATATAAAAAATTATTAATGAGTCATTAATGCCAATTTGAAGTGACGTCAGTATTACAGAAATGGCGAAGGCTCTGAGATTAAGTGACTTAATTTATCTTTTCTGATTCTCTTTTCTTATTAAAACGTAACGTTTTTCTTTGGTAGTATATAGGAAATAAGTTAGTACTAACAATTTTAATTATAAGTGTGTGTGTGTGTGTATGTGGTTGAAAATATGACTGCGGATAACTAGATCCGTTTGTCTGACCAATTTTTGTTATTTGAAATCGTGAATTTCTGCACTTTCTAATTTTTATTTTACATTTTTAATATCCTTAATATCCTTAACTAAAAGACATGTTTACAAGTTCTTATATTTTTTTTTATTTTTTTTATATGTGTTTTGTAGGGCCTGCGTAGCGCAAGCGGTAGGATGCTTGCCTCGCAAGCCGGTGGTCCGGGGTTCGAATCCCACCGCCGGCAAGAACATCTAGACATTTTAAAAATGTCTATAGGCCCTAGGTCGACTCAGCCTGAATAAAAATGAGTACCTTGGGTAAAACCAGGGGTAATAATAGACGGTTGAAGCGTAGCACTGGCCATGTTACCTTCCTTGTATACCGTAGGCCCTAGATATAGCAGACTACCCTGCTATACTCCCAAAGCCGCGACAGCGGTATAAAACGGGAGACTATTATTATATATGTGTTTTGTTTACCACTGCATATATTTTACAATTTTAAACGTATGGTTTTATGTACTAAAATAACTTTGGATATTAGTAATTTAGAAAAATTGTAGAGTTTTTTATATATTTAAGTGTATGTAAGTCAGTATTTAAGTTTTGTGCACTATCTTTTATGTTCTTACAACTTAAGATTATATGTTCCGTTTTTCCTAGTTCTTCGCAATGTCTGGGTGCACATGTATTGCATCTGCTCCCGTGCTACTCGCAAGCTCACGCTTGCAAGTAATAAGCTCTCTGCCGATAAAAGGGTTTGCGTGAATTGGCTCTTGATGAAATTCTTGGAAATTTAGATAGGTAGGCGATGGATTTTATTGGGGTGGATGGCCAGTTAAAAATTGTATTTTTCCATCATTCTTTAAATTCGTATACCCTTCGCAGCAAACTGATTTCAAATTAGTTTACTAATAGTTTTACGTCTTGCTTGTACTTGATAATATCGTCGTAGAAAATGCAAGCTACTAAAATGTTAAGCGAACGAGCAAACCCATGCTAGTGGCGAACAGTTTTAAATATAATTTCCACAAGTTGCCTTGACATGGCTCTTCTGCCTACTCCCCTTCAGCCCTCTATCTTCATTTAATTATTATTTGTAACATATTATATTTGTCATTTCTCATTATGTAGATTATGTCTTTTTTTTCTTAATCGTTGTTCTAAGTTCTAACACTCGATTAACGGTGTTTAATACTGTTTAATTCGTAATATGTTTTGTCTACGATATTATGAGTATTCTGCGATAGTGTCTCATGGTATTTAAATTTAATGTCCAGGCTTCGACTTCAGACAGAAAAACTGATCAAACGTAGCATTTAATAACTCTAATTCGGATGTCTATGCTTAGTCTTCAGTTATAGATAATTTGCTTCCATTTATTGTACATGTTCCTACCCTGTTCTATTTGTTTTTTTTTTATTTCTATATCTGAATTTGTGAACTTGTTATAACTAAGTGTTTTTTAAAACAATGCGACAATTTTCATAGGTTTTGCTAATTACAATTACTTTAGTTTTTTGAAAATTTATTGCCAGCCCATTGCTTGACTTGCATTATTGACTGTCTATAACTCAATAACTCTGTCTATTTATAGTATATTTTGTAATTTTTGTCTTCTATTTTTTCTGCTATCAGAACGGTATCGTCTGTATACTTAATACAAGATAAAAATAAACAGTAAATATATTTACAAAACCTATCAAGTACTTAATAGATATTGTTATATATTTCCGCGCCATCTAGTGCTTATTTGAAGTTTTTTTTTTTGGAATAATGTAAGCTTTTATTAATATTTTAACCTCTAATTCATCCTCACATGAACCATACACTTGACTTTAATATTTTAATTTAATTCTAATAGACTGAATTTAATTCTAATAGACTCCATATTACAGTCAACGGAGTATTTTAATTAAGTTTTTTACCACAAAAATCTTGAAACGAAACTCCTTTACTTTGTTTTATAATTTTTTATATGTGATTCTATTTTAGTCTTTCTTTCTTTCTTTCTTTCTTCCCTTCCTTTTACCTTATCAGGGTGTTGGATTTGGGCTAGCTATTTTAATTTTCATTTACCCACCTCTTCCATTCTTTTCGGTTTTCTGCCATTATTTTCAATTCCTCGAGTGATTTTTTTTTAAGTTTTCCCGCCTCTATTACTTGCTGTATCCATTTTTTTTCTTGGTCTGCCTCTTTTTCTTTTTTCGTTGTTTTTTGCTTCATAAATTTTTCTTGTTATTCTATTGGATTGCATCCTCATCAGATGCCCATACCAGTTCATTTGTCTCTTTGGTATTTTGTTCATTACCGGTTCCTGGTTGGCCATTCTCCTAATAGTCTCGTTGCTTAATCTATTCCATTTTGTCTTTCCAACTATCCTTCTTAGATGTCTCATCTCCATTGCGTTTATCCTGCTCATCTTCACTTGCATAGAGCACAGTCGGTATCACTATTGTGTTATATATTTTTATTCTTGTTTCTCGTGCAAGTTCTCTTTTTTCCATTATTGGGGCTAACGCATAATATAACTTGTTTGATTTCTTTGCTCTATTTGTTATCTCCCAGTCTATTTTTCAGTCATTAGTTATTATACTTCCCAGGTATTCGTAAGTTGTTACTATTTCCAATTCTGAGTTTTTACATTTTATCTTTATTTGTTTATCTTCCTTATCTCCTTTGCCGCTGATTATCATTATCTTACTTTTTTCCTCGTTTATCTCCATTTTTAGTTCTTCTATTTGTTCTACCCATATATCCATTAGTTTCTGCATTTTATTCTCGGAATCTGCCATTAGTACTATGTCGTCTGCATACATTAAGGACTCTATTGTTACCGGTTGTAATCTGTGGTAACCTATTATTTTCTGTAGTTGATTGGTTCTGACTCTAGTGTTTCTTATCAATTCGTTCATTACTATTATGAATAGCAAAGGGCTGAGACTATCTCCTTGTTTAATACCTCTCTTCCAATTAAATGCTTCCGATCTTTCCCCTGTTATTTGTAACCTTCCATTTACCTCTTTGTAAGTACTTTCTATAATTTTTATTAATGCATTAGGTACGTTAATTTTTCTTAAGCATTTCCCTATAATATGTTTTTCTATAGTGTCAAATGCTGCTCTTAGGTCTATGAATGCTAATACTAGTTTTTCCCCCGTATCTATGCTTCTTTCTATTAGGTTTCTAATGATATATATGTTGTTATTTGTCTATCTTTTCGGTCTAAATGCCATTTTTCTTCTCCCAATACCATTTCTACTTCTTGTCCCAGTCTATTCTCCATTATTTTCGTATATATTTTAAAGCATACCGATGACAGAAATATTGCTCTATAGTTGTCGCAGTTTACATGTTCTTCTTTTTTGTATATTGGCACGATGATATTGTTCTGCCAGTCTTTAGGAATTGTTTCTTTTTCCCACGTCGCTTTATGTATTTTCCATAGCCAGTTTATTCCTTCTTCTCCCATGTATTTTACCATTTCCGGTTCAATTTCATCATCTCCACCTGCCTTGCCTATTTTTATATTTGATAATCCTTCTATTAATTCTTCTCTACTTATTTCCTCTGGCTCTGTGTTTTCTTCGCCTTCATTGATTATATTGTCTTCCTTTATCCCTTCGGTATCAAATTTTTTCTCATAATATTCTTTCCATACCCTAGCTATTTGTTCTGGGCTTATTTGTATTTGGTTTGAAGTATCTCTTACTGCGTTTATTTCCTTTCGTTTTCCCTGCTTTATGTGTCTTATTTTCGTCCAAAAGTATTTATTATTTGTTATTTATTATTCCTGAAGTTCTTCTCCAAATTCTTTCCATGTTTTTGCTTTTGCTTGTATGACTGCCTTTTTTACCAATCGTCTCTGCCTATAGTATTTTTCTTTTCTATTTTAGTCAATTCTATAAAATTCGTGTAAAATGTTTGTAGTTTTTTAACGTTAAAGAGCATTATTTCTTAAATTAATCATATTTTGTACATACTTGGTTCCACCAAGGTTTATTAAGTTTAGTGTTAGTTTTCTTAAATGAAATAGCGGTATCAGCTGCATTATATATTTGTACAATAAATTATGGATCATAAGAAATGTTATAATTTTTTATTGTATTTAGTTTTAGTGTATCAGAAAACAATAACCAATCTGCTTTATTGAAGTTGTATTTTTGAGTACTTATTAAATTTTCATCTATTTATGTTATAAAATATATCAATTATAATAAGGTTAATCATTAGAACTTAAAGATACTTTCTCAACTCTTCAATTACAAAGTGTAGCAATTCCATTACCTGCAACAATAATAGGTTTTTCTAGACTCTTAAAAAAATTTAGTCCATTTCCTCCCACCCATTTTTAAATTTGGTTTAGCGTATATAGAATATACATTAATTCGAGTATTTTTGTCTTATATTACTTTAATAGACACACACATTAAGTCATTTATCCTAAAAAAGGTTCAGTGTTGCTATAGGCATATGATTTATTTAGCATTATAGCTGCGTCAGCAAATCCATCACCTTTCTAAAAATATTAAATTTACCAATTGAAAAATAGTATTGTATTTTTCGCATAAAATAGCTAAAGAAATATTTTTGTCTAACAGAAATTTTTCCATGCGTTCCTCATTATGAATTACAGATCTAGTATTATACTGTAAAACTACGAAAATTATTATATGAGACTTTGGTTTGCATCAATTTTAAGTGATTTTAGCAAATTTTGATCTGTTGAGAATTGAAAGTATTTTTGTAAAATATTTTTAATAATGTGTAACATAAAATCCATTATCAGAGATCAGAGTCAGAGATGGACCAAAAATTTCTAGAATGGAGACATAGAAGCGATTCTTATCGTAATAAAGGACGTCCTCCAACTTTGATGGAGGACGTTATATATATTTATACAGTGTGTCTGTGTCTACTATAAATTTCACTATAAGAGTAAGGTAGGCACCTTTATATTTCACAATATGGAAAATTGTTATTTAAACCTTTTTAATTAAAAAAATTTTTTTGCTAATTAAGTTTTAAATTATTATATATATATATATATATATATATATATATATATATATATATATATATATATATATATATATATATATATATATATATATATATATATATATATATATATATATATATATATATATATATATATATATATATATATATATATATATATTAGAAATGATTATTTCGACCAAAAAATAATTTATAAATACGTTCAAATTATCGGGTAAAGTGGTCTGTAATAAAAATCTTTCGTTTTTCTTAATTACTCAATATTTCGCCATTTATTTAACAGCTTCTTCTGGAGTAAACTAAAACAATTTGAACATTACAAAAAATGGCGTACAAATACATTTTAAAACACAAGAAAAGTAAGAAGAATAATATTTCTTTGATGAATTATTAAGGTTAGTTGTTATTAAGATGAATGTTGTCTATTTTGAATATTTATAAATTTTGTTCAATATGTTACAATATATGTTACTTAACTGTCCAGTGTCCGTTTTATAATTTAAAGTGTTTTTATTTTTGTTAATGTAATACATCTCAAGAAATAATCTACTTTTGTAGTTATCAGTCTGTGCCAAAATGTGAGCTTTGTTATAGTCTAGCATATGACCAGTGTTTTCATAGTGCTCAACCACTGCGCAAGTATTTTTTCTCAAGCGGCAATCACTTTTATGTTGTGTGATGCGTTGTTTTAGCCATTGTGATGTTTGACCAATATAGCTATTTTGACATCCTAAACACGGTATTTCATAAACGACATTACTTTTATATAAGGTTGGTGCTGGGTCTTTGATTTTTGAAAATAGTTGTTTGCTGTTCATGGTATTATATTTAGCTATACTAATATTAGGAACATTTTTGAATATGGATATGACAGAATGAGTTAGACCATTAGTAAAGGCAAGTTTTTTATATTTGATTGATTTGTTGTTAGAATCATGAACGACACCGTCATAGAAATTAGTGCTGTAAATCAGTTTTTTTAAAATTTGTTTAGGATATCCGTTGTTACGAAAAATTTTGTATATTATGTCCAGATTTTTTTGTAAAAAGTTTTCATCGACAATGGACATTATCCTGTTTTTCATACCTAGTACGGTATTATATTTTTACGGGTGGTATGGTTTGAATAGTAATTTATATACCTGCCTGATGCTGTCGGCTTTTGGTACCAATCCAATTTTAAAGACAAAAGTAATAAGAACAAATGACAATATTTTGACATTTTAAAATGTATTTGTACGCCATTTTTTGTAATGTTCAAATTGTTTTAGTTTACTCCTGAAGAAGCTGTTAAATAAATGGCGAAATATTGAGTAATTAAGAAAAAAGAAAGATTTTTATTACAGACCACTTTACCCGATAATTTGAACGTATTTATATATATATATATATATATATATATATATATATATATATACATATTTTTTTAAATTATTTATAAATTATTTTCGGTATCGGTAATTTTTCACAAATTACCGATACCGAAAATAATTTATTTAATTTACCTGCTAGGTGGCATATGGGCAAAAAGAGGTTAGGCGTCGGGATCGAGAAGATCTAAATATCCTTAAATTATATATCCTCTAGCAAGATAATCAATAACTTCAGAAAATTGAACATTTAGTAATTAATTCTCTTGATGGCCTCTGATCAAAATTTCTCAGAGAGATGTATATGATCCTCATGAAATGTATATAAACCAGAAATGACAATAATTAACATTCGACAGGTGCATGTAGTGGCAATAAACAATTTACACCTAAAGCCTACTTCATGATTGAGTTCATTTAATTTTGGCCCTCAACATGGCTTGATAGCATCGAGCATTATAAGCAATTAAGAGTAAATAACAGCTCATTGTAAACATTAATAGGCCAGTAGTTGGGAGTACAGCAAAAATTATTATTCTGTTGGGAAATTTAATTACTATAAGGAGGAATGTGGTCAATAAAAAACCGTGCACTACTTGTTTTATTTATCTAGTTTTATCTCTCTAAAATACTTTATTGTATTGATTCTTACGGCTATTCGAATAACCAATTCTTTTTTTTTTCTTATGAGTGGTCCATTTTTACTTTCACCTCTATATCGGAATATCGTTCGTTCAGAGACTCCAGTCATAGCAGAAACTTTCCGCACTATTTTTGAAACACTTTCATCAATATTACTGTTTAATAAATAGTTAAAAACATTTAACACTCATTTTTGCATTTGCAATTTAACAAAATTACCGTTTTTGAATTTTATTACACTTGTGGTCATTTTAACGCGACACAAACTTCTGACATTACCTGAATATCCTTTTAACCCTCCGGAAGTCGCGGCTTATTTGAGAGATACATTGAAAACATTTTTATAAATATTTTGAAAGAAGTGCATCGTATAATTTTACGGCACTGTCTAGCTTCACATTTATATCTTAAGAGTGAGGAAACACACAACGTCTGCTTTCAGGTAATTTCTAGCGGTTGAGAAGTGAATGTTTGTCGTAACTGAACAACAGTTCTATCTGACAGATACCGCGACCTCGCAGATCGAACCTATATTTTTTTATTTTTTATTGTTTTTTTATTTAGAAATTGCAGCCGCATCCACCATACTGGTTATTAGCGGCGGCTACAGAATTACAAAATTAGAGTTTATAAAATATTCCTATACATTTTAAGAAATTTACAATATTACTAACTGAAAAATTAGTGCCTAATAAATTACTTAAACTGTTAGGTATGTTAAATGTAAGACGAAAATTGACAAATCTATGGCATTCAATTAATAAATGGTTAACGGATACTTGTACATTACATGTTTCACAAATAGGTGGATCACTTTTGGACAGTAAATATGAGTGAGTAAGTCTCGTGTGTCCAATTTGTAGTCCCGTTATCACCAATTGTTCTCTTCTGTTCCTGGTTGAGGTTTCCCAAGCTGTAACGTCATTTTTAATTTGCTTCAGTGATGTTTGAGAAGATTGCCATTCGTTTTTCCACTTGCACAAAACTTGATCTTTTATAAAAGCTTTTATATCACTCGGGTGTTTCGATTCTCGGCTTTTTCTATATCGGCACATTTAGCAATTTTACTCGCGCACTGGTCCGCACTTTCGTTGCCAGCAATGCCAATGTGGGATGGAATCCATATAAATCTGATACTCCTAGAATTTTCTTGAGCCTTCATGAGTTCTAGTTTTATCAGTTTCTCAATGGGACCTTTAGGATACATCTGTTGAAGGGTTTGAAAGGCGCTTAGTGAGTCACTTAAGATAACAGAGTTAGGAATGTTATTAGAATTTATATGCATGATAGCTTTAAACATTGCATAGAGCTCAGCGGAGAAATTCGAAAAGAAGGTTGGAAGACGAAATTGATATGTATCGCTTGGAGTAAGGAGTGCAGCACCTACTCGTTTATCACACTTAGATGCATCTGTAAAGATTTTATAGCAATGTCCGTAATGCTGACGGAGAATTAGATCTAGATTATTCTTAATCTCTGCGTAACAGTTAATATGTTTGTTGTATTGGGTTAGACAAGTATTTAAATTTTTGGTATTGATTATCCAAGGAGAGGGGCTTTTAATATTGATTGGAAAGGTAATTGGGAATTCGATATTAAGACATCTCAGGTAACACCGTACTCGCTCATAGTAAGGCTTATGTTTGGTACTATTGGTAAAGAGATTTATATATTTATTAGTGAACGTATTATTAATAGAGGCTTGTTTACATTTGAGGCTATTGACGTTGCGTGTGAAAGTGTTAAGGAAATTGGGCGGTGACATAATAAAGACTCTCCACTTTCAGAATATAAACTTTCCACTGGTGACGTTCGAAATGCGCCAAGAGAGAGTCTAAGTGCTGTGTTGTAAATAGAATCTAGCTGTTTTAACAATGTGGGGGAAGCAGAGGTGTTAGCGATTGATCCATAATTAATTTTTGATCTAATTAGAGTTCTGTAGATTGTAAGTAAGGTAGAGAGATCAGAGCCCCAATATCTATTTGACAGTGTTCTCATTAGGTTAAGTTTCTTATGACAAGTCAAAACTAGTTGTCTAATATTTTCTTTCTAAGTAAGTTGATTATCAAACCACATACCTAAGAGTTTTACACATGATTTGAAGGATAGCGATGTATTGAAAAACTTGAGATTGGGATTATTTGAGAAGATCTTTTTTGAGAATACTATACCAACGGTTTTTGTAACTGTGAATTGAAAACTAGTATCGCGAGACTACTTTTCGAGTTTTTGTAAGAAACTTTGCCTTTTACATAAATCACCAAGTCATCTGCATATAAACGTACTTTTAAAGGTTTTTTGAGGTTTTTGATTATGTCATTAATAGTAATTAAGAAAAGTATAGGACTAATAATTGAGCCTTGAGTGATACCGTTTTCTTCCTCCTGAATTTCGGAATAGTAGTTGTTAACTCTTACACGAAAAGATCGGTTTTCTAAAAAGTTCTTAATAAAATGAAGGCAATTTCCATGAATGTCCCATGACTGTAACTTTTTTAAAATGTTGAATCTCCAACATGTATTAAATGCTTTTCTTTTTCTTCTTCGGCTTTTCCCATTATGAGTTCGCCGTTTTCGTCCTCCACGGCACTCTATTCTCCCAGCCACCTTCTCTGAGGTCTCTATCTATCATAGCATTTCCGACGTATTCGTTCCGACGTTTTCCATATTGTAGCAGGTCTTCCTTTTCGTCTTCTTCCCGGCGGGTCCCAGTTTAATATTCTTTTCGGCCACCTATGCTCTGGCATTCTTTCTACATGCCCGTACCACTGCAGGGCTCTGTTTTCCAACTTTTTTGTAATTGAGCATTTTACTTCCATTCTGTTCCATATTTTCTCCGTTCTTATTCTATCCGCTCTTGTGATTTGTAGAAATCTTCTCATAAAATCCAGTTCAACTGTTCTTATTTTATTTCGTATTGTTGTTGTCATTGGCCATACTTCCGCTCCATATAAGGTAATATTCATCACTATGCTTTGAAAGATCTTCTTTTTGTTTTCTTTGGTTAGAGTGTTGTTCCATATCACTCCATGAAGTGCTCTTGTGGCTTGTTTTCCCCGTGCTATTTTCATTTCTATATCTTTCAAACAAGTACCATCTCGGCTAATCATTGACCCTAAATACTTAAAAGCCTTACAACTCTTAATAGTCTCTTCTTCTAAACTTAAGTTCAAATCTGCAACCTCGGGTCCAATACATAAGTATTCGGTCTTGCACATATTTTTCTTGAGTCCTGAAAGTTCATATTCTTTCTTTAATTTCCTTATCATATATTCCATTCATATTAACATATTCCATGTGCAAAAATGACTTGATCATCTGCGAAAAGTAGTGAATGTAATATATTCTCTTGTACTGGTATGCCCATTGTTCCGCATTTTCTATACCATATTTTCAAAGCCTCATATATATATATATATATATATATATATATATATATATATATATATATATATATATATATATATATATATATGTTAAAAAGTGTAGGTGAGAGACCACATACTGTTTGAGGCTTTTTGTTGCGATGATTGTTTTTGTTATTTCATTACCTAACTTTATTTGCACTTGTGTTTCTAAATACAGTCTTTGTGTTATATTCACCCATTTCTCTCTAACGCGCATTCTTGTCATTGCTTTCCATAGTTGTTTCCTGGGCACGCTATCGTATGCTTTCTCTAAGTCGATAAAGGTCATATGTGTTTCAATGTTTTTTTCTTTGTTCTTTTCAATCACCTGTCTCATAATGAATATATTATCTAAACATGATCTGGCTTTTCGGAATCCGGCTTGTTATTCGCTATAATGGTCCATGTGTTGTTCTAGTTTTACTTTTATAACTGATGAAAAGATTCTTGCTATTGAAGGCAGTACACTGATCCCTCTGTAGTTATTTGGGGACCTTTCGTCATCTTTTTTGAAAATGGAGGACATGTATGATAAATTCCACTCATCGGGAATATTCTCTCCTGCTTCGATTTTATTGAACAACATTCATATAAAGGATACTATCCTTGCGCCTCCATATTTCAGCAGTTCCATTTTTATGTTCCCTGGTCCTGGTGCTTTATTGTTTTTGGATTGCTTTAGTGCTTTATTTATATCTTCCTCTGTGATTTCTGCTTCCTCAGTTATTATTGTCACAGGGTCGTATGAGATATACTCCGGCCTATTCTCCTGCAATAATTTTGTGTAATGCTTTGTCCACTCTTTTGATGTAATCACCTGTATGGTATTTTTACTTCGTTTATTACTTCTGATGTTTTTTTATTTTTTTCCATACTTCTGTTGATCTGTTATACCCTATCGTGTTGTGTATGTCTCTGCACATTCTCTTCCAGTATTTGTTTTTCTCGAGCCTTATTCTTTGTTTAACTTGTTGTCTGAGAGTAACATATTCTCCCCATGTTCCTGGGGTTCTGTCGTTTAGCCATTTATGAAATGCACTTTTTTTCTTTTAATCATCTCTTCTAAGTCGTCGCTGTATTTCTCCAAATATGTATTCTTATGTTGTTCAATACCCAGCACTTCGTTTGTCGCTTTGTTTATTTTTTCCCTTAGGTGTTGATACATTTTTGTTGGGGTCTATTCTGATATAGTGTTCGAGTACTAAATTGTTGTAGAAGTTCTACTTTATACCTCGTATTTGCGATTTTTTGCATCTCCTCATCTTTCTGGATATTGACTTTTTGTCGTCTTCCCGTGTATATGAATTTTCCTAGCACTAATCGGTGGTTACTTGCACATTCTGCTTGTCTGTATACTCTTACATCTTGTAGTATTGTTTTGCTGGCTTTTCTTACTATTATTAAATCAATAACTGATCTTTGGTTTCTACTAGGTTCTTCCCATGTGTATCTATGTATGTTTTTATGCTGGAATCTTGTGTTGGTTATGGCTAAATCGTATTTTCGACATATTTCGATTAGCCGACTTCCATTGTCGTTTCTAATTTCGTCTTCTCCGAATCGTCCCACTATATCTTCATCATCCTTTCCTATGTAGCTGTTAAAATCTCCAATTAGTAGAATATCTTCTATTTCTTCGTCCTGTCGTCGATACACCTTTTAGTGCGTTGAAAAAATCTTCCTTTTCCCTTAAATCTATTTACCTTAAATCAATAACTTAAACTGACCTTTGATAGATGGCGCGTCTGTGGTTTACTGTTAAACATATCGATCAAGATATTTTATCAGTTACTTGCTTTAAAAGTTTGTTTACGTAGCGACATAGCTTTGTTTCTTTTGCTTTTTAATTAATCATGGTTGTTGCTAATTGGAGGTAAGGTTTTTTTAATTACAAATCAAATGTGGGCGTTTTACATGATTTGCTACTCATTGCTTTACTTACTGTAATTATAGTGGAAATATTGCTTTGAGTGTTTTGTTACTTTTTTGTGTACGGCTATTTTTGTTTGGTTCTTTTAAAAGAACAGTAGTAATAAGCACTACGAAACGGTTATTTTTTTTTTGGAAACCGTTAAAATTGCATGAGTTAGTTGCAGAACTTGAGACAGATGAGATTCCAACGCCTCCTGATGGTTGGGTATGGGTATTTTCCGTTTAGGTTATATTGTATGGTTTACACTGTATCAAGGCAACTTCAATCACGCTTGCCAAAAACCACAAGGGGGAGATTCCACCCTTTTTTTGATAACTTCTTCTCATCCATGCATCTACTAAATGAGTTAAAAACTAGAAGTATTTTCGCTATAGGTACAAGAAGGGAAAATAAAACACTAAAATGCACCCTATTTGCTCCAACAGCCATGAAAAAAAAAGAAAGGGGAACTTACTATTACAGATAAGATAAAAATACAGAAATTATGGTTTGTCGCTGGTACGACAATAGTGTCGTTACAATTGCATCTATCTTTTGTTCGGTAAAACCACATCACCTAGCCAAACAGTTTTCCCTCATGGAGTAGAGACCCATTATTGTTTCTCAACAAAATATGATAAAGCAATACAATTATTTTATCGGTGGCGTAGACCAGTGTGACCAAAACATTAGTCTCTACTGGATCTCTATAAGGGGGAAAAAATATTTTTTTATTTTCGCTAATAGTACATGGAATTGACATCGCTATTCAAAACGCATCACAATTATACCGAAAAGACAGAGGAAGCCTTGATCAGCTTGAATTTAGAATGCAAACAGCTTGCAACCTTCTGGAAACCTACAAAAAAGATACCAAATGCGACCCAACAAGACGGAGTCCCAACACGGTCTTACATTCAAGATATGATGGTATGAACCATTTAATTGTTTATCAAGAAAAACAATTTCGTTGCGGACTTTGCAGGAAAACGGTTCAATTTTTGTGCGAAAAATGTAAAATACCATTACACCCTAAACAATGTTTTAAGGATTTCCATACTTTGTAATATTTTTGTATTAATAAAGTTTTACTTTCTAATATATACTGCTTCTTGCTGCTCTCCTTTTAAAAACACATGACATATTTTGAGAGCTAATGCAAAAATTATTATTTTAGTATTGTTTGTCGTTAAATAAGACACATTTTCTTATATTTCCTTTAAAAAGAGATAAATTAAAAAAAAAATAGTTTCAGTAATATGTGGGTTAAAAAAATAGCAAACTAAAGGTAAACAAAATACTCGCTGCTTAGAGAAGAAGGAAAGAAGAGAAGAGGACGACTACAAAAAAAGTTACTAGAGGCGTGTACGGAAGACCTACAAAAATCAGGATAACAAATTGGAGAACTACGGTCATAAACGAAAGAAAATGAAGAAAAATTGTGAAACAATTTTAAGCCATGATCCTCTACGGCCCAATTAGGTGGTCCAGAAAAATGTACGCCAAATGAGGGCAAATTGTCTGCAGCAACTGAAAACTAAGCTTAGACCTCTGAATTACAGTTTGTGTATGACACCTTTAATCTTTCTTCTTATATCGATTTAACGCATGGACATTAAAATTAAATACGGTAAGACCTCTGGCAGGAGTCAGGAATGTACGATCATTACTAAGAGCAGCGTACAGTAGGGAAAACCTTGTTGTAGTGATCACAAACTTTTATGTATGTACCAACAGCACAAAAAAAAGAAGATTATTAATTATTTTCTGTTCCGTTAAATCTAATATTAAAAAAATACTTTAAACCTCTAACGTAATGTTTTAAACTTTTAATGTATTGTAAATTGTACGATCGGCTTGTAGAACATAACATACTTGATCAGTTTAATACGATTAAATGCATTTTTCTGTTTGGAAAGTTTTTTTCAGTGTAGATCACAATATACCAAGCAAAGTTCGGTAGTACGATTTTCGGAACAACGACGCATTGCGATTCTACTCATTCGTAATAAAGGATCTTTGCAAGGACGTGTACGAACTCATCACTATATAGCCCCCCATAAAATTATTAGACCCTCGGAGATATAGTAAACTGATCACCGGCATCCTTTGGAGATTGGTAAACTCATCACCGCAGATAGGTAAACTCATCACCGGAATTTTTGCCTGGTTTCTAATGCGAAAGATTGCCTCTTACCTGTTACACTTTTTGTTTATGTGGTAATTTAATAAATTCAGAAATTATTTTAAGCAAGTTGCTTTAAAATTTAACTGAGATATTGATATGTCTCACAGTGTGGCCTATTAGGCGTATCTGCCAATCTAAATGCTTTTGAGAAAATTTAGTTGCATAGGATTTCGATAGTGAACTTTAAAATGCAAATATTTGTCAACATGTGCTATTTTTGTTTATATCGGAAGTAGTCCCCAACTTCGTTATTTGATTTTCATTGCATTTCTATATTTCTCATCATCGAATTCTCGAGATAATTTGTTGAGCATACATTTGGTCTAAGTCTTACCGTTTTGGGGTTATTTGACTATCTTGAAAATAATAGGCGATTTTGGACAGTTAGTAAATATAAAATATCTAAAAAATAGGAAAAGCTAAAACCTCGAGTGTGCTATTAGTGTCGAAGGAAACTTAATTTTCTACACTTAATTACGCTGATTTTTTCTGTTTGATCAGGATGATGCTCGAAAACCAGTGCGAAACAACTAAACATAAACGGTATAAAATTTCTACTCACCAGTTTTATGACATTTAGCCTTACACCCTTTCGTCGCACAAGTCCACAAAAGCAGTTCGATTTTTTTAGAGTCTTTCGCAATTGAAATTTGAAATTATTGATAATCATCATTTTTTGTCCGCGTTGGCTCAGAACGTAATCAATTAGCAGTTCACTATTCATGTTGAAGGAACAAGGGCAAATGAAGAGAAATTTTTCTTTTCGCATGATTTTAGGTGGCTATCAATAGAATTTTGTGGAATTCCCAAATAAAAACCAATAAATTGCAGTTGCATTTGAGACATCTGAATTTGGATTATTCTGTGAAATTACAAAAAACTAGCCGTTTGTAAGGATTTTATGGTCTATACCTGATCCGGGGTACAGGTAGGCCAGTGATCAGTTTACCAATCTCTTAGGGTATATTTTGAAAACCCTACTTTTATGGCGGTGATGAGTTTGTACTATGTACGAGGGTATTTATGGTAATTGGTGATGAGTTTACGTGTACCCCTTTGCAACATCTGCGATTATTACTGAATATTTTATAAGAGCAGCTGCTCATAAGATCAAAATTTGAATATATATTTAGCGATCCATGTTTCTAAAAAAATATAAGCAAGTTAAAATGATTGTTTATTTCGTAACCAATAATGCAAAAATATTTAATAAAAATCAATTCGAGGCAATTTTGTTAAAATAAATATTTTCTGTTTACCTTCTTCTTCAAAAGAAAGGTTTTTTTCAGAAAAGTATCAGTTTATGTTTAAATATTTATTATGACGTCAAAATTACCAAAGAATTTAAAGAATTTATTATATATATATATATATATATATATATATATATATATATATATATATATATATATATATATATATACTTGAGTGCAAAATAATCGACTCAAAATTATTTTGCGAAAGTATGTCTCCTGTTTCAATCTAAAAAGTGTAAATTTAAAAATATTTAGTGTACAATAATTAACCTCATTATTGAGTTTTAAAAAAATTTTGTTTTTTGGTGAATCCGATGACTTATTGCAAGTAAATAATGCAACACGTAGAGAGGGGGTCAGAATTTGACTCATTGAAATCGACGCGCACCGACTTAACTTACATCTTCTTCTTCTTCTACGGCACTACAGCCCAAAATGAGCCTTGGCCTCCTTTATTTTTTGCCTCCACCCTTGTCTGTCTGTGGCTGCTCTTCTCCATACACGGACTCCTAAAAGTGCTTGTGCGTCGCTGCTTACTGTGTCTTCCCAGCGCTTTCTTGGCTTTCCAACTGGTCTCTTTCCCTGTATTCTGGCGTTCAGTGCTCGTTTTGGTAGCCTATCCTCTCCCATTCGTATCACATGTCCGGCCCATTGCAATCTTTGTATTCTAATGAAGTCTGACAGGGGTGTTTCCTTATACAGTTGATAGAGCTCGTTGTTATATCGAATTCTGAAGATTCCGTTTTCCCTCACAGGTCCTAGTATTCTCCTCAGTACTTTTCTTTCGAATGTGTCGAGTTTGTTTTTGGATGTTTCTTTCAGGACCCAAGCTTCGCTGCCATAACATGCTATTGGCCGAATTAAAGTTTTATAGATTCTCATCTTTGTATTTCGGTGGACACTTTTAGACCGAAATATATGGGAGAGGGCAAAATAAGCTTTGTTTGCCTGCGTTATCCTTTTTCGTATTTCTCCATCCTCTGCTCCATCGGCATATATTTCTACTCCCAGGTATGTAAACTTTCCAACCGTTTCAATGTCATCTTCATGCATAATGTTTTGTGGGATTATATTTCTTCTCGTCTGTACCATTATTTTTGTTTTTCTGTGTTAATTTCCAGACCTAGCCTTTTCGTTTATGTTTTTAACTCTGCGTATGCTTCCTGTGCTCCTGTTGATGTTCTACTTATAATATTAATATCATCGGCGTAGGCAGCCAGTTGAACCGTTTTATTGGTCAGTAGGTTTTCTCGTCCAGTTTGCATTTGCCTAACCGCATACTCCAGTGCCAGGTTAAACAATGTTGGTGCCAGCCCATCTCCCTGCTTTAGTCCCTGCGAGATTTTGAAAAAGTCTGTCCGGTTGTTTTGTATTCGTACACATGCCTGAGTTTCATCCATTGTGGCTTTAATGAGTCTAATCAGCTTATGTGGTATTGCTAATTCTGCCAATATATAGTATGGTCTGTCCCTTTTGACTGAATCGTATGCCTGTTTGAAGTCTACAAACACGTTGTGAACATCAATGTCGTGTTCCCACGATTACTCCACGATAACTCCGCCTGTGGTGACTAATGGGTGGATTGAGTAGCTCAGGAGTCACCATTGCCGGTCCTAAGCCCGGGTAAAGGAGGAAGGTTGGGCAGTGGGCTAACAACCCACTCCCGGAAAAACACACTGTTATGAAACCTAAACATTTGCCTCGGAACAAGGGGAACTTTCAAAAACTTAACTTACATCGTACGTATCAATTTCCATAGCAACTCACTAATACATCAGTCTCTAAGTTCGCAACTGCATTACAAATGGATACCACATCCGTCAAAGCAGCTCAAGTAGTCGCATAATTGTGAGAAGGCCTGAGTCAGAGGGCCGTGGCAAATCGACTAAATTTAAGCCAATCTGCTGTGTCCCGAGTGTATTGTCGGTACCAAGATACTGGTGATTATGTCCGCCACTAAGGAGGAGGTCGTAAACGAATAACAACGGAGAGAGACAATCGATTTCTTGTATCGAAATCCCTGAGAAATCGACATTTAACTGGTGCTAATCTCAAATAAGAGCTTAGAGAGGTCCGAGGTGTAGTTACCAGTGTTTGGACAGTCAGGAGGAGACTGAAGGCAGCCGACCTGATATCAAAAAGAGCAGCTACGATTCAAAAGCTAACTGCAGTCCAGAATAAAAGGCGATTAGTATTTGCTCGAGAACATCTGGATTGGGACGACTATCAATGGAGTCAGGTATTATTCTCCGACGAAAGAAGGAGGCAACACAAGAGGCGTCGAGTCTATAAGGCCAGGAAAGCAATTTGCTTAATGTTGTATACGAGAAATTGTGTCATATGTTTTTTGTATGTTTTGGGTAGGCATTTCCATGGATGAAAAAACCGAGTTAGTTTTCGCGCCTATTGGAGGACGTTGAGGAGTTTTAACAGCGGATCGTTATATCAGAGA
The DNA here is from genome assembly GCF_040954645.1 of Diabrotica undecimpunctata. Taxonomy (NCBI): domain Eukaryota; kingdom Metazoa; phylum Arthropoda; class Insecta; order Coleoptera; family Chrysomelidae; genus Diabrotica; species Diabrotica undecimpunctata. The sequence continues at coordinate 44,112,880 of NC_092806.1, forward strand.
CATTTTGGGGGAACATGTGGTTCCATACGCGGGATTTATTGGTGATGCCATTATTTTAATGCACGATAAGGCAGGATGCGATACCTGACGAGTCACCACCACCTATCTGACTGAGATCGGTATACCTACAATAAATTGGTCTGCGTTAAGCGTAGACAAAAATCCAATAGAGCATGTTTGGGATGAGCTTAAACGAAGTGTCCAGGATATAAATCATGCACCAAGGAGAATAATGGAATCGAGAGCTGAGCTTAATGATGAATGGGAAGCAATGCCTCAAAAATTTATTATAAAAGTTATCCGATCCATGCGAAATCGATTGGAAAGTGTAATTAGGTGGTAATATCAAATACTGAAAAAAGAAATTCATTTTTTAATTGATAATTTTTCTGTTTATAACGTCTTTCTTGCGTTAGTTCCAATCATGAATATTTAGGAAACTCTGTTCGTATTGCATATTGTTTTTATAATGCGTCTTCCATATAATACAATAGCAGTTTTTGTAAGTTCTATAATAAAGTTGTTGTTCGCACATTACATCTTTTTATTTTCATACTTCTTACATTGAAACAGAAGGTGTAAGATTACCTTCTACATGGAGACCTTATCAGCCCCAATGGGCTCCATTGTCAATCCAAATACTTAGACCCTAATCATACGAAAGCTTTTTTTCCTTACGTCAAGGATGTCACTGACAAATTCGACAAAATTCTTACAATATTTACCCCCTCCCCCAAAAACTTCTATCCTTTTCCGATCAATCAAAGACAATACTCCAAATGAATACCACGGAGTTTATGAAATTCCTTGTCCAGACTGTTCCCAATCCTATATGGGCCAACCAAATCGTAGAATTCAAAATAGGATTTATGAACATTCCATTTCTGTTCGCAATTCCGATTCAATTTCAGCTCTCAGTTAACACCATATTCATCCAGGTCACAAAATTGATTTTGAAAACTACAGAACCATAGCCCCCATCCGTTTCTATAAACCAAGGATTATCCGAGAAGCCATAGAAATAGAAAAGACCAAATTGCCTTAATAAAAGAGATGACGTCATACGGTTACCTTCTACATGGAGACCTCTCATAAAGAAAATATCGCCCCCTCCATCCTCGAATCAAAATCCCACTGTCGCAAATGTTCGCGTCAACTCTCGCGCCAATCCCCACTCTAACCCCCACCTGGGCCACGTCACCATCGACGGTATAAATGAACCGTCCCCTATCGTAGTAGTGAACTAGTGAGTGAACTAAAAGTGACTTGTGAGTGTAGTAGTGTCTGGGGCTCGTGAAACTGAGACCTCGGAAGCCCTGAAGAAGACATCAGAGAGAATGTCGAAAGCTCGGCCCAATGGATATCGACGCGGTTCAACCCGGAAGACTGGTGAGTTTAATATTAAATTTTATAATAGAATTAATCTTAGCTCTAGTTTATATATATATATATATATATTTATATATATATATAGATATATATATATATATATATATATATATATATATATATATATATATATATATATATATATATATATATATATATATATATATATATATATATATATATATATATATATATATATATATATATATATCGAGACAAGGAGTACGACCGTCAATCCAAAATAAAATGTGTTCAATATTAAAACATCCTAATACCATTAATAAGAGAACCGACATTAGTAATTTGAGCCAAATTTATCATGCATTAATTTTACAGAATTAGGCTTGATATGTGGTTTACTTAAATTTTGTCCCACATTGGGGTTTCTTTATTACATTTTCATATAATAAATTTAAATAAAAATAAAATAAAATAAATTATTCCTTCCTTAACTAAGATTTATCAACTTACATTTTATTAATTATTTGTCAATATCACTTTTACATAATTAAGTAATTGTTCTTTTTGATGAACTTGTTTGATAAAATTTAGACTGATCTTAACCACCTTTTCCTTTCATTGTTTGGTTTTTTTAACGACAAGTTGTCAACCAAATTTATCACATTCTTTGAATATACCGCCCTATTATATAGAGGTTGGTAGGTTGCCTTGCTGTTTATGTCATTTTGACCTCAAGGCCACTTCTATTCACGTTGTTTGCGTGGGTGTTAAACCTGTAAATTCATTTACCGGCGAGAATCAGTAAGCTAAAGACTGGTAACTTCATTTTATCTTATTACTATTAATCTTAAATAACTTATAATGTTACCTAAAGTTAAAATTAAAATCTAATTTATTAAATAAATTTGTTGGAAGTGCATTCTTATGATCTTTCTAGTTCTTTACACTTTAAAATAAACCTTAATGTTTTTTACTTAAGTTTTTAAATAACTTTTTTATATACATGTATGTTTATCACATGTTCTTTTGCTGTGCTAATTTTGTTAAATTGCAAACTGTACCTAGTTTCAATTAATTGTTTTATACAACGTTAACTCTGAATATCCAGTTTCGTAAGCTTTTTCATATTTTTAACATCATTGACTGCTACATGTCTTTATAAGGTAACACACTTTTGTTGTAACTTCTCTATGGATGTTTGGTTTCATATTGTTTTTTTAGATGAACTGATAATGCTTTCTGAGCAGAAAGCGAAACGTCTTCAATAAATAGATGAAGTAGCCACATTCTTTGCTTTTATTTCTCCACTTTGACCGAAAAACCCACCACTCTTCGAGTGTACCTTAGTTTATATATATATATATATATATATATATATATATATATATATATATATAGAAATGTAGCCATAAGCTCCCTTACTATTAAGAATCAGCAGATTCCGATATCCGACGTTATAAATAGGAAGAAATCAATATTTTTATTATTATTGTAATTATTATGTTTCAATAGTCAACTTTAAATCATTAAATGTAGTAGTTTGTAGAATTTCTCAAAAATTGTAACTTATTTTCGAAATAAAGATTTTTTTTTGGGAATATCGACGTTGAAGAAACATTTCTGGCGCTGCGAACCACAGGATATTTCATACAGAAACATAGTCGTTTCCTGGTCTACATTAGTTTAATGAAATCCTGAAGAACCTGGTAAAAGAGAAAAATGTATTGGAAATCAAACACGATCATCCTTGCGTAAGTTTTTCCTTTCTTTACCATTGTTTATGAGCATTTATTATTTTAATTGAATTCTTAAACATTTACATTGAATTTATTATTTATTGTTTATTGAATTTATATTATTTATAACATTTTACTTCAACGAATTTTTATATATATTTGCATTTATATTTTTGCATATATTTTATGAGTACATTGAATGATATTTCCCAAAATAGTATCGAAAATTTAAGTTTACTATTCGACAATTTAAATCTAAAAATAAAAAGAAATCTACAAACCTCTAAATCTAAGCCTGCATCTAAATTACGTTCCAAAATGCCGATGACCAATAGCGATATTGCTAGCCTTTGCTCAACTCTGCCCGAATTCTCTTCTGGAGACAACCTCTCCACCTTTATCAAAGCAGTAGATAATTTAATAGTTTTCTTAGGCACCCAAGATTTAAATCCGTCCCAAGAATTTATCTTAAATTCCCATATCGTATCTCGAATTAAAGGAGAACCTAGAAATTTCTTAAACTATTCTAATAAAACCAATTGGACAGAAATTCGTCCAGCATTATTAACTAAATACGGAGACAGACGTTCCGAAGATATATTAGTAACACAACTATCCACTACCGTCCAAAAACATAGTGAATCCTACGACAATTATCATCAGAGAATAACTACAAATCTGAACGATTTACTCCAACACATCACCCTAAACGATAATCCCGCGACAGTCACTTTTAAAACTCCATACTTCAAAAACATTGCCCTCAAAACTTTCTGTACCGGAATCAACGAGCCTTATTGCGAATACTTATCGCATTTTGAATTAAATTCCCTAGAAGAAGCCCTTCAAAAGTGTATTGCCTACGATAACCACAAAAATCAACAACAATACATGAACTTCCTTAAGAGCCAACAAAACAAAAAGGCCCCACTCAAAAATAAACCCTATCAATCTTCGAATAATCAAAGATCCACAAACTTCCAACCCACATACTCAAACTTCCAACCCACGCATTCAAATTATGTGAGACCTTCAACTCACAACACAGAGCCCAATTTTAACTTCACTCCACAACAGAACTATAATTTCCCTCAGAGACAAAATTTCAGTTCTCACGAACAAAATCAATCCTTCCAACGAAACAATGTTCCGAAAAACAACCAACAAAGATTAAATAAATATAAAGCTCCTCGACCCCAACCAAATTTTGCTACTCCAATGAGCGGTGTTCAAACTACCACAACCAGAAACCATCAGCCCATGACAATTACAACTAATAGAAGCCACAATTTTCACATAGATTCAAATGATACCCAATATTTCGAAAATGATTTCGAAAATTACGAATCCGAACAAGAGCCCGATTTGCATGATGAAAATCATCAGGATTTTCAAGCCATCCCGTTAGACGATCATCCACCCCCTGTATAAACCTACATAATATCGAAAGTTCCCCTGGGTTACCCTGTTTCGTTACACCCAAAACACATCTACGCGTTTTAATCGATACCGGCGGTTCCCATTCAATTTTAAATCCGCGAGCTCTCAAACTATTTGATAAAAATCATATTTATCGAAAACCTTTTTCGCTAACGTCAATGAAAATTACTTCCAAGCACGACTTAAATATTAAGACGCCACTATTCCTAGAATATGGAATTCCACAAACATTCGACGTAAAAATTGCTGATTTTAGCCAACACTTTGACCTCCTCCTTGGAACTTACGATCTGAAAAGATTCCACGCCACAATTAGCTACGCAACTCATACTTTAACCTTCGAGAATCCTCACGTTAGCATTCCATTTGAAACTTTATACCAAAAAATTCCAGTAAGCGTTCATAATGGCGAAGTTTTATTGCGTGAAAGACACTTTCAAGGTATCAAAATTCCCAATTCTATTCACGTTGCAAAAAACGGCTTTCTAGACACTTTCGACTTACCTATGCCTATGAAATTTAATAAGAGAATTGAAGTTGAGAACTTCTGTAATTATAATATAGTAAAAATTCCAACGACGCATTTTAACGAAAACAAAATACGTACTTCGCACTTGAATAACGAAGAAAAATATAAAATTATAAGTCTTTGCAAAAAATTTAAAGACGTATTTTACGACGAAAACAAAAATTTAACTTTCACATCAGCTGTTAGACACGAAATTAAAACTAAGGATGAAAATCCAATTTATGTAAAGGGATTTCGGCATCCCAAAGCAATGCAGGAAGAAATAAAAAAACAAATAAATAATTTATTAGATAATAAGATAATTCGACCGTCAATTTCACCGTACTCAGCTCCAGTTTGGATAGTACCAAAAAAAGCTGATGCCTCAGGTCAGAAAAAATTTAGATTAGTAATTGATTATAGGAAGCTCAATGATCATACTGAAAGTGATCGCTACCCACTTCCTCAGATAGATGAGATACTGGATAACTTAGGAAAAGCCAGTTATTTCACAACATTAGATTTAGCTCAAGGTTACCATCAGATTGAAGTTCATCCGGATTCTATTCGGAAAACAGCCTTTTCAGTTCCGCATGGTCACTTTGAATTTTTACGTATGCCCTTTGGTTTAAAGAATAGCCCAGCAACATTCGAAAGGTTAATGGACAATATTCTTAGGCCCTTTATTCATAAGTTTTGCTTCGTCTACATGGACGATGTCATTATTTTTTCCAAGTCACTGCAAGAACACTTAGTTCATATTGCGACTATTTTTGACACTTTTAGGAAAAATAATTTAAAAATTCAGTTAGACAAATCTGAGTTTCTCACGAAAGAAGTTTCTTTCTTAGGTCACGTAGTGACAACCGAAGGAATCAAACCTAACCCAGCAAAAATCGAAGCTATACAAAAATATCCTCTACCAAAAACAGTAAAAGAAATTAAATCATTTCTTGGTTTAATCGGTTACTACCGAAGATTCATACCCAACTTTGCAAAAATAACGTCCCCATTTTCGAGATGTACTCGAAAAGGAGCAACTATCGACCCCACAAATCCAAATTATTTAGAATGTTTTGCAAAATGCAAACAATTGTTAACTAATTCTCCAGTCTTACAATATCCAGACTTCGAAAAGCCTTTTGTACTGACTACAGACGCCTCTAATATAGCTATAGGATCAGTATTATCTCAAAATAATCACCCTATTGCCTACTATTCTCGAACTCTAAATTCCGCAGAACGAAACTACTCCACTATTGAAAAAGAACTTTTAGCCATACTAGATTCTTGTAAACACTTCCGTATGTATTTATACAACCAAAAATTCACTGTAGAAACAGATCACAATCCTCTCGTATGGATCTACAAAATTAAAGACCCCACTTCTAGATTAGCCCGATGGAGACTTAAACTAGAAGAATATGATTTTGAAGTTAAATATAAAAAAGGCAAAGAGAATCAAGTTGCTGATGCTCTTAGCCGAGTCCAAATAAATGCCCTAAGCTCGAGTTCAGAATGTGCTGAACCCCCGAATTCAGAATGTGCTGAACCACCCGACAATTTCGACATAGACGATTTCCTTGCCGATTTTGACAACTTACAAAACAGTACTAACACACAACATACATCAGTTGAGAACCCTATCACTGGAATAGAGATTTCACCTGAACCAATTAATTTATCCTCAAACCAAATTATTTTTAAACCAGAGTCAAATAATTTTGAAATTAAATACAAAAGAATTTTTAACAAACACCGTTACACTGTCACTTTGACAAATAATTGGAAAACAGAAATAGCAAATACGTTCCAAAATATCCTTAGACCAAATCAAAAATTTGCAATAACAATCCCTCACGAATTTAGACCCTTTATCTGTAACTATTTTAAAGAAAAAATAAATTCCACAGTCAAAGCAATATTTTGCAATATACTACTTCAGGACATAGAAGAAGAAAACCAACAAATAGAATGCATAAAGAAATATCACGTAGAAAATCACAACGGAATAATTGAAACCTACAAACATTTAAAACAAAAATTTTATTGGCCCTCAATGCAGACAACTATTTCTAATTTTATCAATAAATGCGAAATTTGCCTAAAAAATAAATACGAGCGACGTCCTTATAAACTTCCTCAATTAGGACCGTTGTTAGGTCAAAAACCTTTTGATATATTACATATCGATCTATTCCACTGCAATAAAAACCTGTATCTCACAATAATAGATTCTTTTTCCAAATACGGTCAATGCTATAAGCTCACCGACAAAACTTCCATTTCCATACTAAATAAATTAAGACACTACTTTTCGCACCACAATTACCCAAAAAAGATTGTATGCGACAGCGGCACCGAATTTAATTCCGCAGTCATTAAAGAATTCCTAAATATCCACAAAATCGAAATACATTTTACAACAGTAAACAATTCTTCCTCAAACTCTCCAGTAGAGCGCTTTCATTCAACTCTTATTGAAAAACTTAGGACCTTACAAGCCCAAAATCCAAATGATTCGTTAGATGACATTCTAACACACGCCATTCTTATTTACAACCAATCAATCCACAGTTCCACAGATTATTCCCCGTTCTCAATTCTGTACGGACCCTATGCAGAAGAAATACATTTCGACTTTGATCTTCCGATATACGAAACATATAATCAAAGACATAAAGAAGAACTCCAACCCTTTATTGCAGAACTATATAATAAACAAAAACAAAAAAGACAACAACTTTTAGATAGACAAAACGAAAATGCCGAAGATATTCCGGAAATAGACCTTACAAAATCCCTATATGTTTCTAAGAAAAAACATAAGTCCAAATTACAAGCCCCTTTCTCCACTATTCATCCAGAAACGCAAGACAAAACAAAAATAATCGGTAAAACAGATAAACAAAATTTAACAAGCACTCACCTTAAATATGTAAAACGAATACGAAAACATGTAGATAAACCTACTCAAGACCCAAATTTTTCACAGGACAATCCTCGCCCTGGTCCATCCACTCAATATTCAGGAGATTCCGAATAATGGTTACTATGCTGAAGAGATAGGCAAATCAAGAGAAATCTCCCACTATCACAGACATTTTCTTCACATTCCACTAGACAAATTATCCGACAGTATTGACGCTAGTCCGACAAGCTATTTCAAAGATCACTTCAAAAATGCACCTCTCTCGCTACTGTACTCCCAATACACCCACATACAAGAACAAACAAAAGACGATCTACACAAGATTACGCGAAAACAGAAACGCGGACTTTTTAATTTTCTAGGTACAGCCATCAAATACGTGACTGGAAATCCAGACGACTCTGACTTAGACTTGTTAAAATCACACATAATCTCTTTAGAAAATAAACAAAACGAAATCATAAAAAAATTTAATAACCAAATATCTTATGGAAACTCTTTTAACACGAGATTCGATAAACTTTTAGAAAAACTAAATTCTGATAATTCAATTCTCATATCTGCACTCAACAAATTATCAGCTGATTTCGACAGCTATATCATTCTACACAATGAGATAATAAATCTCCAAAATATAAACGAATTTCTAATGAAACTTATAAGAACCATTACTTTATCTGAACTTAATATCTCTAATATAGAATTATTCACTTTAAAGGAAATAATAGACCTTAAAGAGAACCTTCTCAAAATTTATCCCAGAAATTCAATTCCCAATAGTAATGAACACCCTTACGAACTTATAGAGTCAACAAAAACTTTAGTTTGTGTAACTTCAAATACAATGCTCATAATAATTAAAATCCCTATACTCCATGAAATTCCTTATACTACCTATAAAATCTATCCCATTCCAAACAAAGATCATGTTATGATTCTGCCACCTGCAAGCTACTATACAAATAATAAATGGTTCAACACTTGTATAGGACAAGGCGATAACATAGTTTGTTCCAACTATGTACAATCCAAATGTAATATACCCAATGTAGATAATTGCACAAAAACGTTAATCACAGAGAACTTTTTCCAAGAAACCAGCAAAGTCATATTGCTAGGAATAGTTCACCCAATGAGAATCCAGCAGATAGAAATTAATTCAACCAGCCTCTTGACGACAGATGTACCAATAATGATTGAAGGTATCCAATTTAATAAAAAGACGTCTCAAGATATTTCCATTCCAAAAATTGTTCCAATAAAATTAATACCAAACCATGAGATGAAAATTGAAAAATTAACAATCCCAGAGACACATGGCCAAATTCAACCAATAGATACCATAGAAGTACTACCCCGATTATCCATAGGACTGAGCACCACTTCTGTTATAATATTTTTAACTATTTTAGCTTTCCTAATAATCTTCCTAATTAGGAAAAGAAAACGAATTTCCAAAATCCTATTTGGAGAAAAATTGCATCCTGCCCAGATCCAGATACTAGACGAGCTGATAGCCGAAGTAACCAAAACTTCGAGGACGAAGTCCCAACCAATGGAGGGAGGAGAAATGTAGCCATAAGCTCCCTTACTATTAAGAATCAGCAGATTCCGATATCCGACGTTATAAATAGGAAGAAATCAATATTTTTATTATTATTGTAATTATTATGTTTCAATAGTCAACTTTAAATCATTAAATGTAGTAGTTTGTAGAATTTCTCAAAAATTGTAACTTATTTTCGAAATAAAGATTTTTTTTTGGGAATATCGACGTTGAAGAAACATTTCTATATATATATGTATGTATGTATATATGTATTATAAGAATTAAAATTCTAATTAATTTGACGTATTCATGTTCTCATATCGACGACAAAAATTTGCATAAAACTTTACATACTTATAGGACAGACTCCATAAATACTTATGTATACGGACTCTATAAAGAATCATACATACCACGTATAAAAGTTCGTTTCCGGTTGCACAATAAAGATAGAGCTGTATCAAATGCCCAACCAAGTAAGACGTCATTGTTATCACCTGGACTTTACTAACATTTTCCTAAAATATAATTATTAAATTTAAAAAAGTAAAGAATAAATCATACGTCCTTAATACAGAACGGTTTATCTTATTCTTATCATTAAAAGTGTATCACCAAGAAGATACTATAAGAGAAGTAACTAGAATTTTTAAAAAATATTTATCCATGACAATAAAAAGAAAAAATCGTTATATGATCAGAACAAAATGATAATAGTGCATCTGAAAAAGACTACCTGCATACAAAACTTTCAAATTATGAATCTTTTTCCTAGATGTGACTTCAAAATTTAAATTTGATAAGTTAGCGATTTGTGGTGCATTAAAAAATATGTTAAAAATTATGTTTTTTATGGGATTAAGCCACAATTCTTGGTTGTGATTGTGATGAAAATCATATCTTTAATTAACTGTATTTGACGTTTTGATTTCCACTCCAGAAATCGTTCTCAAAAAAAACATTTTTTTCTACAAATTATTTAGAAATGTGTACAACCAAAAATTTTGTTATTTATAATGTTATTTCAAAGTTAACATGTCTGACCTAAATCTTGTAGGTCAATAGCCCCTAGTGGCTAAAACACATTTTGATGGTGATGCTATTACCCTAGGAATATCAAATTCTGACTGCTTTTGTGTGTATCATGGTATGGAACATGGTATCATGTTTATTTAAAAATTATCATAGTTATGGTTGTGGGTTGTGTAATACAAATTGAGCAATTGATTTATTTATGTGTATATTGTGTGTTGTATATATGTTGTGTGTTAGATTGTATATGTTGTGTTTGACCTTCTATTACTCAGACATTCAGATCTATTCCATAACTTTTAACAAATCGAATAGAAATGACCAAGTCGAATCGTAATTACCCGAAATCTGAATGTTGGATATCTATCGCGTCGTGTTTGTGTTTGGATTAGCATTCTGTAACTCACATCGTAATCGGTGTAAATCGAAAACGCCAACTTCTACTTGGCGCACTCAGAAGTTGGTGGCAACCCCGCACTAAAAAAAGAAATCATTGTTCTGTGACGTTATGTTACTGGAAAGGCTTATGCGCTCGAAAAATTCATCAAAAAAGAAGATTATATTTCAAGCTTGCCGTCACCGCCAAGTAGTTTTGATTTCTTTTGGTTAAGTTAAAAAAGCAAGTTCGTTACAAAAATACAAAATGGCAAGCGGAACACCAAAGAGAAAGACATCTGCTGAGCAGTTAAATTATTTAGTAAACTTTATCTAAATAAATCTACATAAATAACACCACGGCCTAAAAAATGAAGCAGCTACAAAAATGAATCAACCGCTAATTAATATCAAGAAGTCAACAAATAAATGTCAATGTCAAAAAAATAATTATACCAATAGGCAAGCGTCAAGACCAATTTCGATGTCGAAACTTGATCTCGACAGAGCTTGTCTAGTCGAAATCAATTTATATATATATATATATATATATATATATATATATATATATATATATATATATATATATATATTTAGGGATTCTACAGTATTCACTGCCTTCCCTCGCTCAACCGTTTCCATCTCTCTCTGTTGTTCCATTCTCCATCGTTTAGTCCTCTCTTACTCATGGCGTCGTCTACTTCGTTCCTCCAGGATTTTCGGGGTCGTCCTCTTTTCCTCCTTCCTATGGGGCTCCATTCGGTTATTCTCTTTATCCATCTGCTGTCGCTAGCTCTTCTTACATGTCCATACCACTTTAGTCTTTTTTGTTCTATATATGTTAGTATGTCTGTTTCTATTGATGTTCTTTGCTTTATTTCGTCATTACTTCTCCTATCCATTCTTGTTACTCTGCAGCATCTTCGCAGGCATTCCATCTCTGTTGCTATTATCTTGCTGCTGTTTTTCTTGTTTATGATCCAATTTTCGGCCCCATATGTCATAATACTTCGCACTAATGTTTTATAAATCTGCGTTTTTGTCTTCATATTTAGGTGTCTATCCCACCATACTGAGTTAAGTTGTCGGATTGCTGTTCTTGTTTGTCCAAATCTTTGTGTAATTTCTTCCTCTGTTGTTGCCTTTTTCGTGATTATAAACCCCAGGTATTTGAATTTATCCTTTCCTTTGATTGTTACGTTGTCATCAATCTATAGATCTTCTATGTCTTCTTCACTTGTAGATAGGTACTCTGTTTTCGCGAGGTTAATATCTAGGCCAGCCTTGGTATATTCTTCTTGTAGTTTCTTCATCATGTAGCTGAGGTCGTCTTGGTCTTGTGCAATCACTACTTGATCGTCTGCAAAACTTAACGTATATAGGTATTCGTTCCGTACCGGTACTCCCATGCCTTCGCATTTTCTTTTCCATGTAGTCAAGGCTTTCTCTAAGTATATTTTGAATAGGGTTGGAGATGTGGAACAACCCTGCAGGAGCCCTTTTGTTGTGGTAAAGTCTCTTATGATTCTTGTTCCCATTTTAATGGACACTTTATTTTCTTTATACAGAGCTTTTGTAGCTTCTATGAGTTCCGTCTGTATTTCTAATTTGTACATTGCCTCCCATAGTTCTGACCTTGGTACAGAGTCATACGCCTTTCTCAGATCCACAAATGCAAAGTGTATATCTCTATGTTTTGCTTTCTTTTCCAACAGTTGTTCCAGTGTGTATATGTGGTCTATGCATGATCTTCCTGCCGTGAAGCCTGCCTGATCCTCCCCGATTTTGCCTTTTATCGCTTGCTCTATCTTTTCTCGCAGTATCTTCCCATATAATCTTCCTATTGATGATATTACGCTTATTTCTCTGTAGTTTTCGCATCGTTTTCTATCTCCTTTCTTAAATATAGATGTCATATATGCCGCCGTCCATTCCTTTGGGAGCTGTTCTCCATTTATGGCTTTCTGAAATATCCATTGTATCATCCGGTGTAATTTTTTTGATCCGTATTTTATAAGCTCAAGTGAGATGCCTCCAGGTCCCGGTGCTTTCTTATTTTTGATTGCTTTTATGGCCGTTCTCATTTCCCTATCTGTTATTTCTATTTCTTGTTGTGGGAATCTGCTTCGTCTTCGCCTGTTTTCTTTTCCAATGAATTGTGGTCTTTGTTCTGTTAATAGTTCCTTGTAGTAGTCCTTCCATTCTTTGTCCTGTATATTTCCCAATTTAATTTTTTCTTTTGAGTTTTGTTTCAATCCTCTCAGTACTTTCCATGACTCCGAAGTTCTTGTACCTCCTATATATGTTTCAATATTTAAGCAGATTCTTTCCCATTCTTCATTCTTTTGCTGTGTTATTTGTTTTTTCACTTCTCTATCTTTTTCTCTATATTCTTTATAAACTTCATCGTTGTTTGTAGTCAGCCATTTTCTGTATAGTTGCTTTTTTTCTTCAATTATTCTTTTTGTTGGTTCATTTATTTCATTATAGTGCTGTTTGTTTGTTATATGTTCTTTTTCCCCAAGGGCTTCGAATGCTGCTTGCTTTATACTCGCCTTTATATGCTCGTATATTTCTTCGATGTTGCCGTATCTAAATTCTATTAATTTTTGGTCTAGACGTTGTTGGTATAGTTCTCTTATTGATTGTTCTTGGAGTAGTTCTATATTGTATTGTTTTTCTCTTATAGTGTTCAACGGTTCTTCTGTGGAGGGGGTCTTGTTATGTTTCCAATTAATGCCCATTTTTGCTGTCAGTAGTCTATGGTCCGTTCCACATTCTGCTCCTCTTTTGACTCGCACATCTTTGATCTTTATTGTGGTATCTTGTTTGATTATTATGTAGTCTATTATCGATTTCAGCTTTCGTGTTTCTTGCGTCCATGTATATTTATGAATATTTTTATGTCTGAAGAATCCGTTGGTGATTTTTAGGTTGTTTAATTCGCATAATTCAATCAGACGTTCTCCGTTATCGTTTTGTTCATCCTCTCCAAATCTCCCCACTACTTTATCGTTTTCTTTCCTTCCGGTTCTGCCGTTAAGGTCTTCTGTTATAATTATCTCCACGTTCTTTTTAATTAGCTCTATTTGATTCTGGAGTTGTTCCGTGAAATGTTCTTTTTCTACTCTCGGAGAATCGTCTGTTGGTGCATATACTCCGAGTATCACTGTCTCTTTACCGTATATGTCTATATGCATTTTAATTATTCTCTCGTTGATTGGTTCCCATGTTCTAACCCTGTTCTTCCACTTATTTTTGATTAGTATTCCTACTCCTGCCTTTGCTCTACATTCTTTATTAACTCCGCTCCAGCAGTGGATATGGTCTTCTATTGTTTCCGAAATCAATTTGTACACAATATTCCGATAGTAGAGGTCGAGATGAGTTACAGAATACCGATTCCTACAATTCCGATCCGACTTGCTGACCTATATTCGATTTGACTCATTTCTATTCGATATATTCGATATTGTTAGTATATTCTTGTTGTTGACTTCTTCTTTTAGTATTGGCCATCAAAGACGGCTACATTTTGCTGAGGGGTTTGCTACACATTTTTCTTCGTTAAGTAGAATGCGGTTGCTTCTTTGATTTCCCTCTTTATCATGTCTGCTTCTTTCATGTTTATTGATGCATCTTTCCATTGTGGTCTATGGTCGCTATCGCAGGCACATCTGGGATTTCTTGAAGTCTCTGTTTTTGACGTATGTCTCATGCTCGTTTATCCTAATGTAAAGTGGTCTTGCAGTTTCTCCCACGTAGAAATTGTTGCATTCACAGGGTATTTTACGGATTCAGTGTTCTATCTTTCTTGTTTGTTGTTGGGTTTGGTTTTGGACAGGATGGACCTCAGTATGCTGGATGTTTAGAATGTTGTTGTGATATTGTACTTATTTCCTATCCTCTTTAGTTTTTCTGATAAGCTGTTTACATATGGTATTGTTGTCATCTTTGAGCCCCTCCTGTGCGTGGTTCTGAATTGTTTGTGGTGTTTTGTTTTTTATTTCTTCGATTTTGTGAAACTTTTAGTTTGTAACTGACAGTGGGTAGTTATTTTTAGTCCAAACCTTTGTTAGCAGATTTTTCTCTTCATGAAATGCATTTTCATTAGAGGAGCTTTGAGCACTAGGGATTTGACGATTTCTTTGGTTTTTAAAAATCTTACTTACAGTAGAGTGCAACAAAGTCTAAAAGGTTTGTCACGAACATTACACTATTTTGTACTCTTTTCAATACGAATATCTAGAAGATCATTAGAAATGTCTCCATAAATATAAAAAAATAGCTCAAATTGTTATATAATATGATACACAATCTCACTAATGAGAAAAGTATTTCTTGGTAATACTACGGAAGCAAGAATAAATGCAATTCCTTAATTTACTTAAAAAAAATAAGAAACAATGGACCTTACTAGTATTAATTAGGTAAATAACATATATGGTAATAAAGAGAGGACAGTCCGGCAACTTTTAATTTTTAATTTTTTAGGCAGTCTTAAAAAAATAGCTTTGGCCACCAAAAAAAATTACAAAATCTCAAAACCCCGGACACTACGGCACACATCCCCGAGCACCGAGCCGCCGAACTGGGTATAGGCTCTGCTGAGACTCGAAACCCAAGCAGAAATTTCAGTTCGAAAATACGTCAATAAAGAAAGCAGGAAAAAAGTGCACGCTAGCCTGTATTAATCGGATATCGTGTTGAAATTCTTGTACTCAGGAATCCCACACGACAAGCACTTGGCTCATAAGATAGCCTCTATCGTGCATCAGAGTGCTATAGGGGAGAAAGTGTTGGTCTGGAGTATTAGAGCACGGTAGAATGGTTCTTGAGTATTTTAGGGTGAATTTATTCAAATTGCTGCTACTGGCAACTTTCAGTATATGGCAGTAAAATAGAATTTAAAAGAGTAGTGTTCTTTAAGAATTTTGATTTCAATACAGAGAGAGGTCCTAAAAAGTGTATACAGGGCAGCAATAGAGCAGCAAGAAAATAACATCGCGTATTCAAACAAATGAAGAAAAAAGTATACTATATAAGAAGTCTACTGTTGTTACTAAAATGAAAATTGCAAAAGTTCTAAACCGAAAGGTTGATATCTCAAAAGAATGCCACGAAATAGCTGGTTAGATATCGTAGACGTCAAATTTAGAGCTTGTTGTTTGAGACTGATGTGACCCAGGTACCAGGACTGGAAGGAAATATGGATGAGGAAGAGAGACAAGGGACGATGAGAAAGTGGCAGAGTAAATGGGTAAATAATAGCGGACAAGTAAGGTGGATGAAAGAGCTTATTTCCGATCTAAAGTCGTGGTGGGAGTATAGGTTTAGGAAACTGGACGTAGCTTTTGGTCGAATATGGTAATTTTGGCACCTTCACAAATAAAATAGGCAAATCTGCCTCAACAAACTGTACTACTTGTGGGGTATCGGACGCTCCCGACCACCTTTTCAACTGCCCGAGGTTGGGCAAATGAGAGGGGAGAGAATTTTTGTTTTGTTGCTGGGAAAAAATTTTTTCAATTAATTTAATTTTATCCAACTCATTTATATTGACGGAATATCAAACAGAGCCAGCAGACCCTGATGAAAAAGTGGAAGAACTAGTTAGCGCAGAATGTCAAATGTCCCTAGAAATTAAAAGCTTTACTTCTATAGAAATCAAAAAAGAATTAAACAAACTCAATTTATCAAAAGGTCACAGGTTATAATTTAATCTCGGCACAAATACTGAAATAACTTTCTTACAAGACATTACAACTTTGCTAATAGTTATATTTAACCGTATACTAAGCTTATCATATTTTCCAAAAATATGGAAATTTGGTGAAGTCAATATGATCCTTAAGCCAGGAAAAAAACCCAATAAAGTAATATCTTAACATCTCTCATCAGCCTACTCTCAACCGTAAGCAAAATTTTTGAAAAATTGCTGTTACAAAGGATATACGCAGATCATGGATTCCTAACATTACTACCAAAACATCAGTTTGGTTTTCGGGAAAATCACTTTACTCCACAACAAGTTCATCGAATGATAAATAAAATATCAAATATTTAAAAAAAAAAAGAAATACTACAACGCTATATTTCTAGACATCTCACAAGCGTTTGACAAAGTCTGGCACAGAGGTCTACTTTACAAAGTAAAAATAGCACTATCCAGTAACTATTTGTTCCTGCTTAAATCCTACATATCAAATAGATATATCTCTGTAAAATTCAAGGACCATCACAGCCGATATAAAAGAGACTAATAATACTAAAATCGCTTCTTTTGCTGACGACGTAGCAATACTAGCTAACCGCCAAAACATATGCCCACTTGTAAGAATGAAAAATGCAAAAATAGTAACAGTAAAAGACGCTAAATACCTTGTCCTCCATCTTACTTGAAAGAAACAGATCCAGACTAAAAGAAGACAGCTCGATATAAAATTCCGGCAAATGTATTGGCTCCATGGACGTACGTTAAAACTTAACATCCAAAACAAAATTCTTCTATACAAAGCCATTCTTAAACCTATCTGGTTTTAAGGACTACAACTATGGGACTATGCAAAGCAAACGTTGCTAAAAATCATCCAAAGATTCTAGACTAAAGTGCTAAGATCGATAGTGGATGCACCATGATACGTAAGTAATCAAAGACTTCACTACGACTTTAAGATTCCTTTCAGCAGATAAGAAATCCATCGAACCACGGAGTCACAAAATGAAAGTACAATTCACCATGAAAACGAGCTAGTATGGAAATTATTCAACAATGGCCTCAAGAGGACTAGATAGAACCTGGCTCCTAGACCTACTTTAAAACTAAACTAAAGTAGAATAAGGTGAGACATCATTGCATCTCTCTCCTTCAGGCCCAAAACCTGTAACACATTTACTTAATATTGTGTTATGATGTATATTGTAAATAAACATAATTATATATAAAAAAAATCATGTTGACAACTCTGACAAATATTCATCATCATCATCACGTAGCGCTACAACCCTGGGTGGGTCTTGGTTGACTGTAAAATTTTTTTCCAGTTTATTTGGTCTTCCATCAACCTAGGGTCAAATGGAATGTTCATTTTCCGAAGATCTGCTTGGATGTTATCTCTCCATCGCATTCTGGGACGTCCGAGTGGTCTTTTGCCCGTGGGAATTTCTTCCCATACCAGTTTTACAAGTCTATCGTTATGCAGTCTGTGCACGTGGCCTGCCCATCTTAGTCGCTCTTAGTCTGACAAATATTATACGTTTTGAAATAAATGACTTGATATTGCCAATATTTTAATGGCGTTTACATATGTGAGCCCTATCAAATTTAATATAAGATTCATGTTCACTTATTCTAACGTTTAATAGTCTTGGTTTCACCTAAATCAAAATGTTGGCACTCAAAAGGTATTTTATAAATAAAATTCTTTGTTCATTCTTGTTAACGGTTAAGTTTAGTTTAAGACAAAATAGATCTCAACGTAATTATTATTTTGAATGTTGTTGAAATGCTTAATTTATTTTTTATCGTTTTAAGTTTTTCGGATAATTCTTTTATGAATGGTATTATTATTGTTATCGAATTATTCCTTGTTATTGTTATAGGATCCCGTATTAAGTTACTCTGTTCCATTCGGTCTTTTCTTAAAAATTTCTTATAAACGACAAAGGAAAATCAGTTTTTAATAAAATATATGTTAACAAATGTTTTTCTTCTAAAACAAATTATGACAATGATTCCCTTTTTCACATTTATGTTGTGATTTAATTATAATTTAGATATCCGTTAGTATGTGTCGGTTTTCTATACACCTGATATCTAGTATTTTTCTTCGGGATTAAAACAATAAGAATAAGAAATATTGTTTAATGAAAAAGTTTACCATAAAATAGGAAAAAAATAGAACAGTTTTAATTCACTTTCAATATTAAGGAGATCCGATAAAGAGAAAAATGTTAATTTGTTTGTAAAATTAAATATTGATTTTTGTTTAATCCTGCTCGCCACAATATAAACTCTTCTATTAATTAAAATCAAAATATGATAGTATTACAATATTTTACAGATACCCAGACACCATGTCTGGAAGTAAATTTAATTAACATTCTGTTTCTAAATATATGTCGTTGGTACCTTCAATCAGCCAGAAAACCGCAAGCTATTTGCCAGGGGCTTATCACAACACCACCGATATTTAAAGGTATTTAAAACTTTTGATTAAATTAATTTTGATAATTCAATCCGGCCCTAAACAGGTTGTAACATAATCTGCAAGAATTTGCCAAAATTAACGAAATATTCGAACAATAATACAAAATAATGTTGAACATGTTTTACAATTTAAAAAAACGTATAGAGATTTAAAAGAAAAGAAACAATTTCCAGCAAACAAATGGCAGTTTTTTAATTAAAAAAATTACGGCATCCACAATGAGGTGATTAGCGGGAATACAGTGTAGGTATACAATTTGCATACTTTAAATCTTATAATATAAACCATTTTAGATATCTTGCGATATTAATATTAAAGTCTGTACGACTGAAAAAGCCACCAAAGGAAAAGAAAGCAAAAAAGACAAGCAAAAAGCCCAATGACAGCAAAAGCAGCGAAAAACAAGCCAAACCCAAAAAAACTGTCAAGCCAACGAAAATAAGCACAGCTCAAAGACAGACTAAAATAATACTACAAAAAAATAAATATAATTACCCAATAAAAACTTCATCTGCCAGCATTACAATTGCCCGATGTATACGAGTAGAATTGTACGAAAATAATTGGAAGAAACTCATGTTAATATTCTTCCGTAGCCTTCCCGGAGTCCAGGCCTCAACCTCATCGAAAATGTGTGGGCAGAGTTAACAAAGAAATTAAATAAAATAAATAGTAGGTCACCTAATAGAATTAAACTATGGCAAGCAATTGAGCAGGAATGGAAGGAGCTTGTTGAATCTAACATAAGGATAACATGAGGTGCTATCTATGAACAGAAGATTGCAAAAGTTGTATTGATAATAATGGGACATCCACCAAATATTAATTGTGTTAAAATTGGTTCACGTGGATATTTTTAACCCAGACTTCCTTATTATCGTTATTAAGAACATATACCATTTTATTTTAAATAACCTTTTTCTATAATTTTCATTTTGATCAATTTTGTAAAATGGATATATTTTATTTTGATTTTTTAATTTTAGTCAACCTATTCTGGATCAGCAATAAGTAATTAACGTCACTTTGACGTAAAATGTGCTTTTAAAAAGGTAGGCTACTAGATATATGTGAGAATGTAAACTATTTAATAGCTACAGCTGTAAATCTCTTGACAAAAATATTTTGAAGCTAAACCTGTGCTGTAGATTTGTTAATAAACTTTAAAAATTGAAAAACATTTATTTATAGTGTTCTATAAATATGATTTTCTCTTTTTAGAGAACACATGAGAAACGCTTTAAGAAATAAAATGGCAACAAAAAGTAATATTTTAAAAAAATGTAAGTTATGCTCTTTTTCAAATGGAAGGTTCAATTATTATAAAAGAAAAAACTATTTACAATTAAAAATAATTTTAAAATATTTAATATTGTTTATTTACATTAAAAACACTATTTCGTTCAACATTTTCTTTCCAATAACGTGGAAACTTTAAGATTGCGGATTAATGCAATACATTTGATAATTATAAATTTGATAAGACAATTATAATTAAAATTTTATGTAAAAATCTACAGTTATCAAAACAATTATTTCTTAATTTCTAATATAGACTTTTAACTTTTATAGTAATTAATCACCAATTGTAACGTTGTTACGGTGGACATTATAGGTCTTTCTGGATATTTATCATTAAACAAATTGCATACTTCCATCTGAGTTCGCGATCTGTCTCCATATCCAATCATCATAAGTATTTCAATTCTTTGCTCTTCACTGAACTCCATTTCTACTTCAAATTAAATCTAAGCAATAATTAAAACATTCACAAATACCAAAAATATTGTAGTACTAAACTGTCACTGAACATCAATAAATTACCAAACCAATAATGACATATAACAAAAACATCATCATTATCATTGGTGCTACAGCCGTATAAAAGAGCCTCGACCTTCCCAAGTCTATTACGCCAGTCAGTTCTATCCATTGCCAACTGTTGCCAGTTTGCTGCGCCTATTTGTCTACCATCCTCATCTACACCATCCCTCCATCTGAGTTTTGGTCTACCCCTTTTTCTACTTCCCACAGGTTGTGACATAAGGATTCTTCTAGGAGGGTTGTTCTGCTGTGATCTTGCCAGATGTCCTGCCCATCTTAGTCTTCCTATTTTTATAAAGGATACTACGTTTTTACCACCAAATATATGTTTATATCTGTGATATATCTCGTAGTTGTACCTCCTTCTCCAAACACCATTTTCACAGATGCCACCAAATATTCTTCTCAGGATCCTTCGTTCAAATATAAGCAGGAGATTTTCATCTGCCTTGGAAATGGTCCATGCCTCTGACCCATATGTCAACACTGGTTGTATAAGGGTTTTGTATATGGTTATTTTTGTTTTTTTGGCTTAAGTTTCTGCTTCTTATATGTCTACTCAGTCCAAAATAGCATTTGTTTCCTAGGATTATTCTTCGCTTGATTTCTTCCGTCATGACGTTCTCCTTAGTGATCAGGGAGCCTAAGTATGTGAATTTGTCCACCACTTCAAAGGTAGAATTATCAACCGTGAGTTGGTGGCCGATGTTTCTGGCTCTATTGTTGGGTGTTGATGCCATTATCTTAGTTTTATTTTCATTTACTTGCAGGCCCATATTTTTTGAGGCGTGCGACAAGGTGGTATACATTTCTTCTAGCTTGCGTGTTGTGCGGGCAACTAGATCAACATCATCTGCATATGCCAAAATTTGGGATGATTTATTAAAAATGTTTCCTCTGCTGTCTATTTGGGCATCCCTGACCGCCTTTTCCAAAGCTATGTTGAAAAGGAGACACGCCAGCGCATCTCCCTGTCGCAGCCCAACATGCGTTTCAAATGCCTGTGATTGTTCGCCCTGTATTTGGACTTTGCAAACAACTTTACACATTGTAGCCTTAACCAATCTTATCAGTTTATCAGGGATGTGGAATTCATCAATGGCTTTATACAATTTATTTCTTAGGACACTATCATAGGCCGATTTAAAATCTACAAAAAGATGGTATGTGTCGATATTAAATTCATTGGTTTTTTCCAGTATTTGCCTTAGCACAAAGATCTGGTCTGTTGTTGATCGACCAGGCCTAAAACCACTTTGATATTCGCCAAAAAGCTCCTCTGAATATTCACTCAGGCGACCATATAAAATACTCGAAAATATTTTGTATGCTGTATTAAGGAGGGTTATTCCCCTATAGTTTCTAATTCTAATTCATCGCCCTTTTTGTGTAGCGGGCAAACGATCCCAATACACCACTCTTTTGGGATTTGTGGGATTTGTTCCTCATTCCAGGCTCTCAGTATGATTTTATATATATGATTAGTCAGAGTAGCACCTCCACATTTAATAAGTTCCGCGGGTATACTATCACTTCCTGGAGATTTATTATTTTTTAGGTGTTTTATTGTATCCCGTACTTCCTGAATTGATGGAAGCTCCAATGGTGTATTGTTGTTTGCTCCTGGGGGTGGTTGATTTGGATCTTCTACTTCGATAGTAAGCAGTTCTTTATAGTGTTCCACCCACCTTTTCAATACTTCTTCTTTTGTATTGAGTATATGCCCCTCCTTATCCTTACATAGTCCGATCCTTGGTTTAAATTCTTTTCTTGCTTTATTTAGATTTTTATAGAATTTTCTTGTTTGATTTTCCTTTTTAAATGCCTCAAGTTCTTCCAATATTCTATTTTCATAAGTTCGCTTTTTTCTCCGATGGATGTACTTCTCTTCTCTTCTGAGATTTTTATATTTTTGTTCTTTTTCTCGGGTTCTTCTTTGCTGCATCAGTTTATATGCATTGTTCTTTCTTCTTGTAATGTCCTCGCACTCGGCATCGAACCACTCATTGCGTGGTGGTGGTCTTTGTGGCCCTAGAAAGTTATTTGCTGCGTCTTTGATGTAATTTTTACACATTTCCCATTGTTCACTAATTGTTAGATTCTCTTTAGTTATGTATTTAGTTTCGATATAGTTTTGAAACCTTTCTACCGTTTGCGGGTTTTTGAGTAGTTCAATATTAAGGCGCCTTGTTTTGGTACTTCTCTCCTTCTTCGCATTTGAGATTCTAGCCCGAATTCTTGTGCCAACTAGGAAATGATCTGAATCAATATTGGCGCCTCGATAGGTGCGGACATCCATAAGGTTGGAGAAGTGTCGAGCATCTATGATCACATGATCAATTTGGTTGTTCGTTAATCCATCAGGCGAGGTCCAAGTCCCCATATGTATTTTTTTGTGTAGAAAACATGTGCTTCCTACGATCATGTTCTTTGAGGCTGCGAAGGTGACTGCTCGGTGTCCATTCGAATTAGTATTATTATGGAGACTATATTTACCAATGTGCGGTAGATATATTTCTTCCCTTCCGATTTTTGCGTTCAGATCACCGATTATTATTTTAATGTCATTTCTGGGACAATTGTCATATGTTCTTTCTAATTCATCATAGAAATTGTCTTTTTCTTCGTCTTGCTTGTCCTCTGTTGGGGAATGTACATTAATAAGGCTAATATTAAAAAACTTGCCCCTGATCCTTAAGCAGCTCATTCGCGGGTTTTTCGGCTTAAAATCTATAACCAAGTGCTTGACTTTAATATTGACTATAAAGGCTGTCCCAAATTCATGTCTGGTTCTATGGCAACTATAGTATATATTGTAGTTTGCTTTTTGGATAATGCCATGACCTGTCCATCGTACTTCTTGTATTGCAGTAACATCAGCATTATATTGTGCTAATATGTCACACAGTTTGCGGATGTTTCCAGGTTCGTTAAGTGTGCGAACGTTCCAGGTAAATACTTTAAGATCATTATTTCCATTATTCAGGTCCTTATTTCGTTGCATAGGTTGTCGTCGAGATTTCCGTCCGGCATTTTTGACTTTCGATTTCGTAACTATAGGGTTTTACCGGGTTGGGCAACGTTAACCCAACGCCAAACCCCCTTTTCGGAGGGCCATTTCACCCACTCTCGTCAGTTTCCGACCCAACTTTCCATCCGGGTTGGATACCAGATCTCCAGCTGGGTTGCTCGGTTAACAGGGGACACCAGCGTGAAGGTGAGAGTCGGATTTGAGTAGAAGAGGCTAGTTGGAGTAAACTGGAATCAACTTCATGTATTCGCATTCTACCCCTACCCCTTTATATATACAAAAACATAGCCTACTATGTTTCTTTTAAACTGATAAGAAATGATTTCTTTCATATATTCTGTCCGGTAAACAATAAGTATTTTTGATATTATTAATTTAATAACCGCGTTACTTTATGAGCACACACAAAACTATTGTATTTTTGTCCACCCTGTACCAATTTGAATCAACATGTGATACATTTTTGGAATCAGCTCAGCTAGAGTAATCCGAAAATTGAGACAAAATGGGGATGTTCCATTTAAAAAAAATGACGGTGACGTCATTACTCGAAAGTAATTCACCCTGTATATTAGAGTAGTATTTTAAAATACCGTAAATTAAAATCAAAAATCGACCTGTTTCAGGATTACTGCCCATCTTCAAATGCCCTCTATAGCTAAAAAAGAATTTGTTCCATACTTTACGGACACAGTGTATATAAACAACGATCCGAAATCAAGGTTTTTAGAAAAAAGAAAGGTCCAAATATTTTACCTTTATAAATTTCGCATAATATATTTGTTTTTAACGAATACTGGTCCCGGATTTTCATAGTAAAATGTGCGTTCGTATCACTACACCAACGATAGTTTTGGCTAAAAACTCTCCGATTTGGTGAGAATGAAAATTTTGCTTCATCTGACAGAAGATCACAATTTTTTTCATCAGTAGGTGGGTAATCCGCAAACAGACGCTGAAAGTAAATATTACCGACAGTGCTGGTTTCCTAAAAACCCTTTCAGAGTCACGTCGACCCGGCCAGCTTGGCTCTGCGAGAGGTGGAGCTGTAAAAGCTGCTCCGAGTACTTTTTGTCCTCGTCCGTCCAAAGAAATAAAAAGGAGCTTAACGAAAAAATCAAACAAAGGTAACAAAAATAAAATAAAAAACAACAAAGGCAAACATTAACAAGACAGACTACAACAACAAGCAAAGCATTGCTAAAACAACCGGCGATGAGCCAAAACCATCGGTATTAACAGAGTGCCAAGCTAAGCTAGGAAAACATGTTGGAGATTTAACACAAATAGAGAAATCAAATGTTAAAGACATATAAGAAACATATAAGAAGGCATACATAAACACTTACAAATCGTGGATAACTTAGGAAACTAAAACAAAACTTAAAAAGAGAAGAACAATAAAGACAAAACTAATCAGGACAACAAATCTCACATGATGACAAGAAATAAACGAAAAAACAAAAAAAAATTGGGGAGTAAACAAGCAAGCTTAAGAGGATAAAGGTTGCTCATAGAGTAAATCGCAGAAAAAGCAGAAAAAAAAGTCCAAACACATGACAAAAAGAAAACGCACAAAGAAAATGACAATATAAAAGCAAACAAAAAACAAAACTAAAAGGAAAACAAAAAGGAAAACAAAAAGGTATAGTTACAAGACAAAAAGAAGTGGTAGAAAGATGGACAAGATTTGTCGCAGAGTTGTACAACGAGAACATGGAACTGAATATATTGGCAGGAGAAGCAGAAACAAATCAAGTGCTCACAGATTAATTCACCAAAGGAAAAATAAGGCACGCAATAAACTATTTAAAAAACGACAAAGCATCGAAAGTAGATGGAATACCAGCAGAATTAATAAAGGTGCACTTAACGCTGTCATTGAATATGTTTTACCTATTACTAAAAAAAAATTGGATGAAAGAATATATACCTATGAAATGAAAAGAAAGAATAATAATAAAATTACCATAGAGGGGTAACTTAACCTCATGTGCAAATTGAAGACCAATCACCCTGTTAAATTATGCCAGTAAAAATAATAGCGAGGAACCATCCTGGAACGAATAAAAGACTCTATAAATGAAAAACTAATAATAAACGAAGCAGGATTTTGGTCGAACAATTCTTGTATAGATCACATAAACACTAAAAATCATTTTGGAAGAGGTAAAGCAAAAAAATTAAGAAATTTTAATTAATTTTATAAACTTTGAAAAAGCCTTCGGTTCAAGTAACTGTAGCATGATATGGAATATACTAAAACACTACGGAATATCGAAACATATGTTATGATAATAAAGTTATTTTACGACCAAAGTATTATAAGAGTTGAGAACGTAGGTGAACTATCTCAACAAATAAATATCAACAAAGGAGTTAGACTGGGATGCGTTTTATCACCTATGTTGTTCATAATAGTAATAGATTGGATAGTAAGGCAAACTGAAAATAAAAAAACAGGACTACAATGGGGATTATTAAACAAACTAGAGGACCTAGAATGTACGGATGACGTCTGCTTGATAACTTAAAATTAACATATTTTCAAAATAAACCGACAACACTAAAAGACATAGCATACACTGTTGAATTAAAAATAATCGTTAAAAAAAATACAAAAATACTCTTAAGCAAAAAAAAAACATCAGCAGACGTGTAAACCTAGAGGACAAACAAATAAAAACGGCGTAGTAGTTCTTCTATCTACGTAGGCTGGTAAATGCAACAGGTGCTATGTAAAAGGACACACCAAGGAGAATGGGCGCCTAGAAGAAAACGCCCTGAACACACTACGAAAGGTATGGTCCTTTACAAGTATCAGTAAAAAAACAAAACTGCACGTTTTTCAAATAAATTGGAAATTAATCTTGGTATACGAAGCCGGAAAAATGGAAATACAATAAAAAACCTTGTTCAAAAAATGCAATTATTTCAGAACAGATGCCGATGGATACAATTAAAAATATTTTGCCTTAACACAATCACAAACGAAGAACTGTGGTGAACAACGAACGAGGAAAAAATAGAAATTACAATAAAAAAAGCGGAAATGAAGGTAGATAGCATAGACAACCATAAATCGTGAATTTCGAGCGGAAGTGATTTATCCCAGGTTACTCCTGATTTCCAGCACATTTGCATAATTATTTTTGCGTATACGATAACTGGGCCCAACAATTCCAGCGGATCAAACAATTTTGCGATTTGTGACAAAATAGAGCGTTTCGTTACAGTGTTGATACTTGAAATGCCCGAGCTATAAAACAGAGTATCTTCGCGAGAATTCCATTGAATTTTCGAAAAAGAAAACCGCCTTTTTTTAACAATGCGATAAGATCTCGCAAGGCGGATGCTTCTGCGCGAGTCTTTGCACCAGTGAGAAGATCATCGACGTAAAAGTCTCTGTTTAATGCGATAGCTGCGAGAGGATGCGCAAAACCCTCATCTTGAGCTAATTGCTTAAAAGCCAGAGTTGACAAATATGATGCTGGTGCGGTACCGTAAATGACGGTATTAAGAATGTACGTTTCAATTGGCTCTTGTGGATTTTTACTAAACAAAATTTTTTGATCAACTGCGTCATCGGAATGTACGAGAATTTGGCGATACATTTTTTCTGACTCGGCTGCCAATACAAGTTTTAGTTGTGAGACTATCTTGTTTTAATACCGCGTGATGAGGAAGATAAAATCCAATTTATTGGCCCTTTACGTCATTTGTATACGACGTGTATATGTAAGTTAATTTCTCATACTTAGTCAAAAAAGCAGAATAGTCCAGTTGCAAAAGAGGATCTTTGCGAAAACGATTTTCTAGCGCATAAAAACGCTTTAACGCGCTATTGTACGAATCACCTAATTTCGATTTTTTGTTATTAAATAGCAACCATACGATGTATCTACCATTAACATCCCGAGTAGTGTGACACTCTGTAGTAGTGAATACTCTTCGCATACTTTTTCTTCCGGTGACAAAACTTTGATGCTTGGAATTTCTTTCATTTCCCAGAAGCGCTTTAAATCGAGGTCCGACATTGGACTATTTAATAAGAGATGACACGAAATATTTTGCAATCAAGATGAATTATTTATTTCACTTGCAACACTCCAACCCAGTTGAGCTTTTTGGAGAACAGCATTAGGCTGACTTTTCACCGGGCTTTTGATCTAGATTTAAAAATTAAGCCACAGATTCGGTAATCAAATGTGCTTGAGAACCAGCGTCCAAAAACACTCGACAAGTTTTAGCTTTTCCGCGACTGTTTACGATATCTACCACTGCGGTAGCTAATAGTACTTCCGTGGATACATAAGCGTGCAAATTTACGCTAGCACTAGGTGTATCCGTGTTTGTATTTTTATTGTTATTCGAAGCTTTTTTCGGTTTACCGAAATGTAACAAAATATTGTGTTTTTGATGACAAGTGCGACAGTTGGAAGCGGTACATTATAAGACGAGATAATTTTTGCGTAAGGAATTAATACACCATCCACCTTTTTTCACAACTTCATAACGTTCAACAGCCGATAACAATATGAATTCACGACAGGAATTTACATAATGCTCACCCTCACAAAAATTACAACTATTTTGTGAAGCAGTTGCAGTATAAGTTAGTTGATTTCACGAATCACGTTTTTCATCATATTGATTTATTTGGTGTTCGAGTTGAGCTTTTCTATTTAAAAACGACATCATTTGTTTCACTGTTGGATTACGCGATTCGTTAGTACTATCCGTCCATCGTTTGCGGAGACTATTAGTGAATTTATCTTTAAATAAAATGACAAGAATCTAATTAAATATGTTTGAATATGATCCAAGAATGTACGAGTTAAAAATTCTTTTGACATACACGGCGTGTCAATTAGCACTTTGAGATAAGTATCTCGAATGAATTTTCGAGGAAGACTCGAAAACTGCTGAATAACTTTTTAAATAAAATAGTTTTCTCACGGGAGAAATGTTATTATCTTCATGAACTAATGAATTCAATAAATCAGAAAAGCCTAATTTTTCCGTAATCCGACCTGACAAAAAATTTGCGGCTACTGCGCGTGTTCTATAATCTTCTTCTTCTTTAGGTGCCGTGTCCGTATTCACACGTTGGCCGTCATCATGTTTAGAATTTCCTGAAACCTTTCTCTGTCGGCTGCTGCGCGAAATAATTCTTCTACTGTGGAACCACACCATTGTCTAATATTACGCAGCCATGAAAGTTTCTTTGGATCAATCCATCTCTTTCCTTCCTTCTCTTTATCGTGTTTCATCTTCATTGGAAGTGTGCGAAACCCACGACATCTTTAGGATTCGTCTAAAGCATCACAATTCGAATGTTTCTAACTTGTTTAGCATTGTGGTTTTTAACGTCCATGTCTCACAACCATACAATAGGATGGACCACACATAACATTTCAGGACCTTCTTCCGAATATTCATCGACAGGTTTCTGTTGCATAAAACTGGTTATAAAAGCCTTACGTGATATTTCGATCCTGGTTATTATCTCTTCATCAGAGTCACAATTTACATTTAACCAGCTGCCAAGGTATTTGAAATGATTTACCCTTTCGATCTCCTCTCCATTAAGAGAAATCAGACCTTGATCTATATTGATCTTTCCAACTGCCATCCACTTTGTCTTTGAAATGTTGATTTTTAGGCCTCTCCGATAACTTGCTTTAGTGACTAGATTTAGTAATGTTTGGAGATCTTGTAAATTTTCTGCAAGAATGGCTGTATCGTCAGCGTATCTAATATTGTTGATTATTTCTCTACCTAGTCTTACTCTCTCTTGTCTGTCATCCAAAGCCTCCCTAAAGATTTCTTCAGAGTACAGATTAAAAAGAGTGGGTGACAAAACACAACCCTGCCGTACTCCACGTTTATGGATATTTTTTCAGTCGGACTGTCTTCAATTTGGATAGAGGCTACTTGATTTTAATATAAGTACTGTTCTAATATCCTATAATATTGTTCCTCAAATTCTATACGATAATAAGTTCATCCGATTCTTTAAAAATGGCGATAAATTATTCTTAAGACACGTCATTCAGGGTCACTTTACTTTTATTTAAAGAGATAAATCACAATACACAAGTTTGATGGATGAAAAATGCAAAATAATTCAATATGCAGACGATATATGTTTATATACCAGCCATAAATCCTATGAAGATTGTATGTTGAATCTAAAACTTAGCTTTAGTAATATAGATAAGTGGGTGAAACAAATGGGTTTTAGTATATCACAAGAAAAATCTTCGATTGTATGTTTCACTAGACGTAGACAAAAAACGGATGTGGCAGTGCAGTGGGACTGCCGGTAGAAGTTATACTTCTATACACGCGTTCGCCGTTAAAAATTTATATAGGAGTCAATTTGCACAATCATTACATATGTAATGCTATAGGTAAGAGAGAGCAGAAAGAGAAAAAGAATTAGTTATATAGGTATATGGTGCATCGTTTGCTGTATATAAACATTTGACCTGTAATAGGAGTAAAGTAAATGAAGATTTGTATCAATATTTTAATGAAAATATATATTTTTATTTTTAAATATGTATAAAAGGAGTTGAATGCAAAAAAAGAATTTACACATGCTCTGCAGTAAAATTCATTGTTTATTTTGTTATTAATATAAAAATTACAATACAATAAATACACTGCAACATAATTTAATATAATAATACAATATAAATTAAAATGTAATATTCAACTTCAAGTATTTAAAACTGCCAATATACATTCACTTACTTTACGAAGATAAAAATAAAAAACCAACAACTCGGATTATGTTGTAAATTTTCATTTTATTTTAAAATTTATGTTTTTTGCGTATATTACATATATTTAATAAGATTAACGTGAATTTTTTAAATATTTCAAAAATACAAAAGGAAATTCATAATTGGGATTCGAACCACAACCACCAGCGTATGAACCAAAAACGTAAATGATTTGCCAATTAGACATGGCACTAACGGATTTCAAAATTGATAGTTCTCGGTAAAACAGTGATTATTTTGAAATACAAAAGCCTAAAATAATTATAAACGTTATATTATATATAATATTATATATATATATATATATATATATACAATATTATTTATATATATATATATATATATAATATAATATAATATAATATTAAATATATATACATACAAAAGGAACATTTTTATTCTCGAGAGAGGAAGAGAGAGAAAATATATCTTCTGTCTCTCTCTTACTCATTATCTTACATAATATGTAATGGTTTCACAGATTCACTTCCATGCAAATTTCCAACGCCGACCGTGCGTAGAGAAGTATAACTTTAAAAGTCACAGGCAAATGCCAGATAGGTGATTATAATTTCCCCTTAGCAGAAGAGTATAAGTAACTAGGCATGATCCTAGATAAAAAACTCTTGTGGTCCAGCCATATAAAGTACGTAAAACAAAAGTGCGAGCGTGGAATTAACCTTCTGCGTTTCGTTTCTAAAAAAAATGGGGAGCATCAAAATATCTCTTTAATGTTTTATAGATCCTACATACGATCCATTCTGGATTACGGTTGTGTTCTTTACGGTTCAACATGCAAAACAAATCTATTAACTCTTGATAGAATACAATTTAAATCAATAAAAATTTGTCTAGGAGCTATGATGTCTTCACCAAACCAAGCAGTTCTAGCAGAAGCCCAGGAACCACCTTTACACATACGTAGGCAAATGTTAGCCAACAAACGTCTAATAACATACAGATCGTTTAATACAACTATGGTTCACAAAATAAGTTTACTTTTTACAGAAAATTTAACAAATTCTTATTGGAGAATAAAAAATTCTCCTCCTTTTGCAGAATCTTTTATCGATACGAATTCATTTCAATCTTATATATTACAGCTACCAAAATTTCCTTTTTACATACAAGACTTTACAGTTCTGATAGACAAACCAACCATTATAATGCCCTCTTATTCAGACTTGTCAATTTTAACTAATATGATATTCAAATCCATACTAAGCAAATTAGGGGAAGATTTAACAATAATTTATACAGATGGTTCAAAAACTGTTGAAAGTACTGGTTTCTGTTTTTTGTTTCAAACAGCAATTATGTTGAGAAATATCGAATTCCTGAATGTTGTTCTATTTTTACAGCCGAGGCTGCTACTATACAGAAAGCACTAACTTGGTGTGTCACTAATTATTGTGAGAACATCGTAATAGTATCGGATTCTCAGGCAGTATTACAAGCTATTCGTAGCCATCCATTGGATAGTTTTCAAAACTCCATTATACTTGATATCAAAAAATTATTACATGATCTAAAATTCACAAAAAAAAAACAGTTACTTTACTCTGGGTTAAAGGACATAATGGAGTAATTGGAAACGAATTAGTGGATGGTATGGCAAAAAATACATCTGAGTTATCCGAAATTACAAATTATTACTACTTTAAAGATCTTTTTTCTATTATCAGGAGTATTGGCAGGAAAAGATGGAGTCAAAATATAAAGAGGTTCAGAAGACTTCAAGAAACCATTACTTTTCTATTCATCCATGCTTACCACAAAATATTCCCCATTTTAATTTTAACTATAATAAAGTACACTCTTCGTTAATAACCCGGTTAAAACTTAACCATTGCCTCTTTCCAGACCATCTGCAAAGGATTGGAATCTATGAAACCTCTTTCTGTCCTTGTGATGGTAAATCTGTCGGAGGTTTGAACCACTTATTTTTCGGTTGTCCTAATCATAGGGAACAGACTCGAAGCCTATATATAGATTTAATTGATCTCAATATTAGCCTACCAGTTAACATCAGCAATCTGTAATCTTATTCTGACAAATCTATATATAATATTCTAATCAAGTTTATAAATGATTCTAAAATAAAAATTTAAACATCCTTATAACAATTTTCTGTGGCAAAAAGATTTTTTTGTCTAATGCCATCTCTCTCTCTCTCTCACACACACACACACAAATCACAATACAATAAAAAGTTCTATTTTTTCGACAATAACTAAGCTCAGTTCTTCAAATACGACATGAAAACCACTAGTTATATTTGTCTCGATCAAGGACCATGTCATTACCCACGATTAGTTTACCGTGAGATATATTTGCTATAAAATATTATTTTATTAAATTAAAATAATATACGACGACCATTTTCATAGAACTATTTATTGATTACTATACATGTTTACAGAACTGAGTTTCATTCGATACTACTAAAAATACATTACAAATGCCTAACAGAAATCCCTGGTAGAGGGGAGTTCTTTACTACGAACTATATAATTTTACCTTGGGGTAAAAACGTAAATTATAAAATCATTCATATTATCCTTAGCAGAAACATATACAGACGCAGATACGACAACAATAGCCGACGAAGTTGCCATGTACATACTTTCTAAAGGGAGGAATAATATTAGATACATTTTCCCCAGAAATATGTAAAACTAATAAATAGTTTAATCTTTTAATAGATTTCTGGAAACTAAAATTTACCCAAAAATTTAAAAATTATCGCTATGAATCTAAATAAAATAAAATAAAAAATACTATGAACTAAATTATAATAAGACGGAACAATGGGCTATTAATTATTGCGTGATCAGAGATCAAGCTAAAATACAAACTAATATAATAATCTACTAGTATTAATAATTAAATTAACACATACCCTTGTGGATATAAATCCTGATACACAAATAGCGACAATGCTACTACATAACTGACAAGCTGCCATTAAATTAAATACATTTTCGACGTTTTTAGTGGTCCTGAAATCAAAAAAGAAAATATTTACTTTTATATGTTTTATGTTTCTATACATTTTAGAAACAATATGAACATTGTTAGATTGTAACGAAAAAGCTGATCGTTTACCAAGACTTAACGAAGACCACGTTACTCAAGTCAGAACTTTATTGGGAGTTTGAAGGATATAGTTAATCAAAAAGTACAGATTAAAGACAGATAAAAAAATGATAGATAATAATTAGATAACAGTGTGGCAAAAGAAAAATAAAAAACATGGAATACAGCTAAACCGCAAAACAAAATAGGCACCAATAAGTTTTAACCTGAAACTTATGAAGGAAGTCAAGATTAAATAAACTAAACATTACCTATGTCAACATTTCTCTATCTCATTTAATTTCGCATTTCTTATTTTTATTAACTTTACATCCTTTAGTATCTTTAGTTTAATTATGTGTTCACATATACTTTAATATGCATGTTACTTTAGTATACAAAAATAAACAGTATGAAAATAAGGGCTGATACTGACGAATGTGCCCAAAAAAATATTTTGATGAAAATGCCTATTGAAAATTACATTTGAAATTATCTTACTCATAACAATTCCTAGTAAAATACAGAAATAAGTATGATTAAACCCATTATGGATCAAATTGGCTAATTAGAGTCATTTTATAGATCACCAAAAGTCAAATTTTTTTTCTTCCGTCTACTTTATCTCTTAATATGAATTTTAGACTGTAGTAGACTATAGATATTTTAGGCTATAGTAAAATGAATTATAATTTTTGTTTTACTTTAATTTTAATATCCTTTTAATGACATATTATATACATTAGATTTTACAGACTTTCTTGAGTTTTACACATTTAATAATAAAAGTGTAATGTCGACTCTATTTTATCGTTTACTAAATTATTTTTGTTGAGTAATGTTTATTGTAAACTATGTTCATGAATTAATCTCGGAAATATAAATGTTTGAATCGTCATAAGTTTTATTTTATTACTGATCTATAGATAGGATACTTGTACTAAGTGTTATCAAAATGTGCGGCATTTTTAAATACTAAACTATAGTCTTACGACTAGAGAACGAGAAAAGTTCTTGAAGCCGTTTAGCCACAAAGAATACGAACATTTATATGAATGGTGAGAACCAGAACACAAGACACGAAATAGACGAGGACATTAAATGGACCGCATTATGTAATAGCGGATTAAGCGCCAAAATGTAGTTTTGAGATAAATGGGTTTAAAGATTTTAATTCTGTTTTCGGTGCTTTTTCTAAAATATAGTAATGACATATTTCATATTTTATAGATTAATGCAAATATAAATAGACTTTCACATGTTTTTTAAATTTTTTAAAAATAGTTTATATTTTAAAAGTTATTCGATCAAATGTCGCTTAATTCGTTAATGATTTTTTAAGATACGCATGAGTTAAGATCCGAATATCGGATTAAAAGACATATTTGGCGCTTAATCTGATATTTCAAAATAAGAAATGCTTGTTATAATAATGTTTTATTAATTTTTTTACGTTAAAACATATAAAAAGTTACATCGTTTACATAGAAAATACACCAAAAACACTTCACTAAGATAAGTCTTCAATATCGAAATCCAATGATCCATTAAAGCCGTCAATGCCATCTTGAATGTCTTCGTTCCCTACGATATTTTCATAGAATTGTTTAGCATCCAATGGGATAAGTTCCAATAATGACATGATGTCATTAAGTTTTGGGATAGAGACAGGTTTTCCATTAGGCCACAAAATTTGAAGTTTGGAGGAATACGAAAATTCTGTAGTTCTTGTTGCATGTCTTTTGACTCGTTTACTTATGTCTACTTCTTGAAAATTTCCGCCATGATTTTTGTTAAAATATATTTTAAAAGGATTTTCTTTGGAGAGCAGTATTTCTTTAGTTTGAAGCCAGTTAATCGAGTTCCCATTTATATCTTTCTTTCTATTTACGATATTTTTTAAAATATTCCCAACTCCTTTAAACTCTTCTTTTTGTACCATTAGAACCGTTAATTTGTTTCGTTTTCGGCAACTTTTCATAACGTTTATATAATCGTCTGGAGTGTACAACCGATTTTGGAACTTTGGTGCTGATTCTATGTCCCAAAATTCGGAGTCATTGGGCATAAAACTGTGTCCTGATACTAGAAAGCGCATCGTTATTTTTTTTTAAAGAAGGTATAAGCTCAAGCACAGATTTTAAGAGCATCACAATTTTAATATTGCGGTTTTGTCCTCCGCAACTGTCAGACCATCATATCAATTCAGTTATTTGAGGTGTTAAGTTCTCTTGCAAATATTTTAGTAAAACTGAACCTACTTCCTGTGCTCCTTTTCCTGCTGTGCCTTCGACCCAAACATAGCAATATCCTCGCCCAGTTTTTCCTGAATGTATACCGCGGTTATAAAGCCACAACTGCCTTTTGTAAAATACAATGTTCGTTGGAATGCGTGGTAGTGGTAGAGTTTTTTTCAAATCAAATGTCAGTACCTCCACATTTTCTTCATTTTTAGCTTTTTGGAGATCTGAATTCATGAGATTTTTAGCCGCTTTTGCTTCATCTTGATGAGTATCTCTCAGTCTCTCAAACTGTTTTTTCTCTTGCTCAGATGTAGAACTTTGAATTTTAACTACAAAATTATAGCATTTATTGCATGTGTCCTTTTTCAGTCGTTTTCTTTGCAAATTAAAATTGTCATAAAATATGCGTTTATAGGAAGAAAAAGAAACAATATCCTGATGTTCTTCTTTATACAAGTTAAACATTTTGTCTAATGTTACATCACTATTTAAAAAAAGGCGTTCACTTTGATTTCTACAATAATGTGACTTATACTTTGGAAATTTGCTTATGTGGTCAATAATTCTTTGTCTACGATCTTCTGGCATTTTTCGATGGATAGCTGTCTTTTCTCCTCTGCGATTTTTAATGACATATTTGTTGAACTAACTTTTTTTAAGTACCGGTCTTCTCTTGCCGAGGATATTCTCAAAGTTTGAATATACATTTTTGAGCATACTTCTCTACCAGCTAGGTGGTATATTCTTGTGTGGGTTGTTTTAGATGTTAGTTTAGCTCTTTTTCTTTTTATAGGCACAACAAAGACGGAAGAAGATATATAGAGGCATTTAGCTTGATAGTTATTAAGTGCCCAAAATTTGTTGAATTCTTGTTGCCTTTCTTCCAAACTTATTTTGTCGTAACATTTATCTTTGCAGCGATAATCTCTAAACTGTCTAGCTTCTACCGATTTGCGCTTTTGACTTACATACGGCTTATTGGTTTCGCATAAAACTTTTCGGAATTGCCGGGATTGATTTTCTACTCGTCTCTTGCGACCTTTTCTTGGTCTTCCTTGTTTATATGTCTCCATTATTTCTGTTTCTAATATATTTTCTTTATTTTCATTTCCTTGCTCTCTAGCAGCTTCTGTATGACCTCCATTAGATTCTTCGGAGGATTCTTCATTATTTGCATGTGTTGTTAAATGATTGTCGTTTTCTAAGCCAAAGACTTCCTCGTTTGTTTCTTGCACTTGTTGTGTACTACTTTTTACGTTTTGTTGGAAGTTTAGCTGAAAATTTTCGGCTGTAACTTGCTCGGATCTAGTAACGTTTGTGTTGTTTTCCATATCAACACTCAAACTTCTATATTCAATACTCGCATTAGAATAGGATATATCCAATAATACTGAGTCCTCAGGTAATTTCTCCTCTCCCATAGAACTGACTTCATTAGGGCAGGTACTTTCATTATTAAATGTCGAGTTTATTGATGCGTTCATTAGAAACTCACTTGCACCTAAAAAAGTACCTCGTTAAGTAAAGTTACAGTAGTTTAAAACACAAGTCATGAGAAATCTTGTGTTAAGCGAAAAGATTTCAGTAAATGACATTCATATCGAAAAAAACACTTCTTATAAGTACTTGGGGCATGAGATACGCATAGGAAGAGATAATCAAACGTGCGAAATAAGACGCCGCATATGACTAAGTTGGGTGGCATTCGGCAAACTGAGATATGTCCTAAGTCAGAACTGCATATTATGTGTCTCATAATAAAAGCCTAAAATCAGTGCATCTTGCCAGTACTTACATGTGGTTGATATAGTGCAGAAATTCTAACAGTAACCTATAAAAGTAGTAATAAAATTTATGTTACACAAAGAGTCATGGAACTCTCGATGTTAGGCATTTCTCGTAGGGATCGGATTACGAACAAGGAAATAAGACGGAGAGCAGGAGTACAAGATGCCATAGAAATAATTATGACCCTTAAGTGGAACTGGACGGGGTACATAGCTAGAATGTCGGATAACAGACGGATGCAGCGAATCGTACATTGGAGACCAAGATGAAGCATATGGAAGTAGAGGTCGTCCGCCAACAAGATGGTCTGATGACATAAAACGGATTGACAAAAATTGGATGCAAACACCACAAAACAGAAATACATGGAAAAGACTGAGGGAGACCTACATCCAGCAGTGGATAGATCGGGGTTGAAGGATGATGATAATAATGAAAGTTTAAAAGGTTGTAACTTCTAGAACTTTTATTCATAAGGCTTGGATTATTCATTTTGATAGATTAAAAAAGTAGATCTAAGCTAATTATTTTATTGCACGTCGTGTAACCTGATAAGAAATGACAACACTCTGATCACTTGTTGGTTAACGACTGAGGTACAATGATACAATGATTCAACAGAGCGTGCATTTTGTTTTAAAATAACGAATTACCTGACAAAGAATGTCTTTTAATTCGATATCTTGAACGTTAGACAATATGTTGTGTTTTGTAATAAAGAACTAACCGACTGTTCATGGCGCTTGATTCGTTATTACATTTAAAAGATGCGGATTTTTGTTTATGACAATGGATTATATACTATTATTGGCGCTTGATTTAATATTACAATTTTTGTTGTAAGGGTTTTTAATTCTGTAAAATCAACTTGGCGTTTAATTCGATATTACAAATCCTATTGTGTGATTTTTTTTAATAAAGTAAAAAATGTCGCTTAATACAGGCGTTCAAAAACCGCTTTTTTTGAATTTTTTTTTACCAAACCTATTTTTATACATAGATTTGCACCCTAGCTGCAAGATGGCACTATTATCTCGATTTTGAATTTTTGGCGGTTAATCCGTTATTACATAACGCGGTCCAAATGTGGTTGTGTAGCAAATTAGAAATGTTGGTATTTGAAGAAGTGGTTGTCGCAAACCGTACAATTCGTCGCTCCGAATGAGGTGAAATCAGGCCGAGTACACAAGAATAATGTGGATTAACCAACAAGAAAAGTTCTTGAAGCCGTTTAGTCACAAAAAATATGAACAGTTATACGAATGGTGAGAACCAGACACCGAGAAAAGGCCCATTTAACACCATGATAAAATGGCGTATGAGAGTAAAACAATGGATTAAGTAGATGAACAAAAAAAAATGATGAAGATGATCAGTTAATATAACTGAAAGACAATAAATTCAGTATATAAATGTTAAAATAAATTAATATACCCGGACTTACTTTAGCAACAGCTGATGGAGTTGAATTAACTTCACAAGCAGCGTCGAATTCCCATTCGCTTGTAAATTACCGTTTACAATTAAATCAATATTTAAACTTCGTAACTTCTTATTTAGATATTTTTCCTTCTCTGTTCCAAGCTGCAAAAAAGCTTTTTGTAACAAAGTATATTGACTTACGATGTTCCGGCAAATGCCCATAAATAAAAAATCAAATCCCAGTACCGCCCAATTGACGAGGTAGGCATTAATAAAACAATGAAGAATGTAGATCATTTCGTATATAGGGCTGACGCTACAATCGAATGGGTATAGAGATCTGAAAATGTAAAATTTGTTAGAATTTTTGCAAAGCATTGTTCACGTTGGTCAAAATTGTTTCAAAGGTTAGTCTAAAGTTTATAAAATATGTATTTTTTACATATCTATATACTTTCCTTTAAATTTAAATTTTTTAAAAGAATTTTGTCTTATTTAAAAATATACATATCAATGGCTTAAAGTGTAAACCAGCTAACTCCAATAATGTAAATTTTACAGGAGACAATAAAAACTGGTTGGAGGGTGCAGAGTGACATTTAGAGATTTCACAAATATAAATAATAATTATGTTATAATTGAAAACTTGTACTATAATAAAATTATACCATATTTTCTAATATTTTGGCTGTTATAAAAATAATCAGGAGTTAGCTGTTTTACTTAATAAGAAAACAATTTTTTTTGGGAGTTAGACAGTTTTTATTTTAATCCTGCACAATCATAACAAACTAGAAAATAGTTAAACAAAACAGTTTTTTCTAAAATCTAATGCATAAAACTAATTATTATATTATCATAGTACTCGTAATAATCGGAAGGGATTACTTTTTTTAATTCTTGTAAATCTTCGAACTTTTTCTTTACTATTTTACGTCGGGTTGCATATAAGCCTGGCAGTTCATTCCAAAGTTTTGTTGTATTCCAAAAATAAAATTCCATTCCAAAAATAAAACGTATTCTATGCCCTCGTCTGGATCCCGCGAGAGTAATTTTCCCGGTGAACGCCTGTAAAAGAAAAATTAAACAAACAAAATGGAATACGCGAATTCAATCGCACGCAGAGTTGTACTCGCTTCCACTTCAATCCAGCGGAAGCGCCAAACGCACTCGCAATCGAAATATTCGATTGTGCAGATCCACGCTATACGGTAACGTTCAATGCACAATACCCACGGGTTCTGCTTGATTGAGGACAGAGTATAATCCTCACTACGGAAGTCTCTCTGTCCGGATCGGCTCGCAGATTCAATAGCAGCGAGCCAGGGACCCTAGAGCGTTAGCCACAAGACTAATCTAATTCCGCCAGTCGCTCGCCTTAAATAGCCGCTCCGGATCCCACCTCGTCGTGTCGTCGTGGAAATGGGTTCGCGATTATCGACACTCCCACGGTTCGTGTTGAACGTCCAGCATATCATTACAACTTTATTATCTTTTCTTTGTGGTAATATGCATCAATCACCCCCGAATCTTAATTTATAGTAAATATTTCCATCGGGATTATATTGCAGGGCACGCAAATCTGTAACCCAAAAAGAAAATTCATCACACTAAATATATATATATATGTATATATATATATATATATATATATATATATATATATATATATATATATATATATATATATATATATTTAGGGATTCTACAGTATTTACTGCCTTCCCTCGCTCAACCTTTTCCATCTCTCTCTGTTGTTCCATTCTCCATCGTTTAGTCCTCTCTTACTCATGGCGTCGTCTACTTCGTTCCTCCAGGATTTTCGGGGTCGTCCTCTTTTCCTCCTTCCTATGGGGCTCCATTCGGTTATTCTCTTTATCCATCTGCTGTCGCTAGTTCTTCTTACATGTCCATACCACTTTAGTCTTTTTTGTTCTATATATGTTAGTATGTCTGTTTCTATTGATGTTCTTTGCTTTATTTCGTCATTACTTCTCCTATCCATTCTTGTTACTCTGCAGCATCTTCGCAGGCATTCTATCTCTGTTGCTACTATCTTACTGCTGTTTTTCTTGTTTATGATCTAATTTTCAGCCCCATATGTCATAATACTTCGCACTAATGTTTTATAAATCTGCGTTTTTGTCTTCATATTTAAGTGTCTATTCCACCATACTGAGTTAAGTTGTCGGATCGCTGTTCTTGTTTATCCTAATCTTTGTGTAATTTCTTCCTCTGTTGTTGCCTTTTTCGTGATTATAAACCCCAAGTATTTGAATTTATCCTTTCCTTTGATTGTTACGTTGTCATCAATCTGTAGATCTTCTATGTCTTCTTCACTTGTAGATAGGTACTCTGTTTTCGCGATGTTAATATCTAGGCCAGCCTTGGTATATTCTTCTTGTAGTTTCTTCATCAGGTAGCTGAGGTCGTCTTGGTCTTGTGCAATCACTACTTGATCGTCTGTAAAACTTAACGTATATAGGTATTCGTTCCGTACCGGTACTCCCGTGCCTTCGCATTTTCTTTTCCATGGAGTCAAGGCTTTCTCTAAGTATATTTTGAATAGGGTTGGAGATGTGGAACAACCCTGCAGAACCCCTTTTGTTGTGGTGAAGTCTTCTATGATTCTTGTTCCCATTTTAATGGACACTTTATTTTCTTTATACAGAGCTTTTGTAGCTTCTATGAGTTCTGTCTGTATTTCTAATTTGTACATTGCCTAAAAATATACAACGCATAATTTAAACATACCTTGGGGTCACCTTTCATTTTTCCAGGTCTTATTGACTTAAAAAAAATCACATCCTTGAAGTTTTTGAAAAAGTCATGGGTTAGATAATGGACACTATAAGGCTCAGGATTTTTTCTAGCTATTTGGCATACTTCAATATACTCATTATACTTATTGAATATTTTATTCTTTAACCGTTTTTTAATGGATCCGTGCATACTGTCAGCTTCCATTTGAGTATGGCCAACTTCCAAGAACTTTTGTTCTATTGCTACATTATTTGTTAGGGCTAAATTTAATAACGTACTGCTCATGGTTGCTCACGTATTTCCTTATTTAATGCTAGTATTATTTCGTCCAATAGAAATTTAACCACAATTGTGACGAATTCTTCGGCACTGAGACCTCCTTCTGATTCGTTTCATAAATAGCATGTTCCCTGTAGAGTTTTTAAGTTAAATTGTGAAAACAAACATTGTGAACGCAGAGTTTGGTCCTATAATATAGACTGGAAACATTAGAACGTGGTGCTAACGTCACTGCCTGTAAGTCCATTGTAAATACATATTTTTCTGTTTCTTTGTCCTTTTCTTTTTCTTTTCGGGCTTCTTTTTTCTTTTCAATATGTAAAGTATGTTGCTCTTCTGAATATTCTTCTAATTTATGTGATAAACAGATCTGACATTGATCCTTTTTTAGATGATATAAGGACAAATTTTTTAAATCCATCGCGGTATTAAAAAAAGCATACAGATAGGGCTTTTACATTACGTTCCTTGCACCAATTGTTTACATAAATATCGTAAAGGGCCTTTTTAGTTGACCAATCAGGTATGATGTACTTTTTGCCTGTTGATGCCCTACAATAATGGAATTCCATAGTAGGTAAGTTATCGAGAAATTCATTCATTGATTTATTTTCCAATTCAAAAGAATTAGATTTCTTGGTTTTTTTAGATTCAATGGGTGGGATACTGTTTACTTCCTCTTCATTTTCTCTTTTATGAACGCTTTGTATTTGTCTTTTCTCCTTCCAGTTTAAAACACACCATTTCCCTATGCACAATGTGTTTAAAAACATTGTTTTGCATATTCTTATTAACTTTTCACCTTTTCTTAAATTATTTATAACAGAACAATTTCTTCTTGTTTCAGATTCATTTTTTCTGTCTGTGTGACGTTGAGTTTTTACTATTTGTACT
Source organism: Diabrotica undecimpunctata (assembly GCF_040954645.1). NCBI lineage: Eukaryota > Metazoa > Arthropoda > Insecta > Coleoptera > Chrysomelidae > Diabrotica > Diabrotica undecimpunctata. The sequence goes on from NC_092806.1 coordinate 44,156,128, forward strand.
AACGCGTCTACATAAATTCTTTTCTCTCCCCAAGTCATTTTTTTCCAAAAAATACTAAGGATTTTTGTCTGTCTCAGAACTCTATTATTCCAAATGTTATTATCTTTTTTTCTTCCAAAATATCTTTGCCCAGTTCCTCTATTCTTTCTGTTTTCTTCATAAACCCAAGTAGATTTATCCACTTGGCATCTTTTTCTTCTTTTTCTTTTTACTGGCCCCAAATTTTCAGATTGATTGTCAGAATCATAATTGTCTGAATAGTTCACCAGACCGAATCCTTCGTTAGATGCATCGCTGAAATTAGACTGGAGTCTTTCAGCATATCTACTACTGTCTGGTTTATTTATTATATCAAAATCATTTTCTAAGCTACATGTGACAGTAGTATTATGTGTTTCTATTTCATTTTCAATAACACTTTCGTTATTATAATTTAGTTTATTTATTGCATCAAAGTCGTTTTCTGAGCTACATACTGCAGTAGTATCTTGTGTTTCTATTTCATATCCAATAACACTTTCATTTTTGTAATTTATCAAAGAAGAGAATTCAAAATTTTGGAGTGAAGATGATGCATCAGAGGAAGACGGTTTCGGAAAATTATTATTGATGAAAGGAATCTGATTAAAGTAGTCATTTGAATTATTGTGTATATTGTAGTCGTCTACTTCTTTAACTCCAACTTTATTATTATTTAATAGGGGTTCAATAAAAAGAAAATTAATTTGGTCACTTTAAGGAGATATATTTTGCTGATCTATGAGTAGTAACTTATTTATAAAATTAGCATCATTTTCTAGCTGGTTGATTAAATCTTTATCTGTTTTTTCTTGACATGGTAATTCGTTATCGTTATTTTTTATATCTTGTTCTTTTGCCAAGGATACAAGTTTTTTAGAACGGGATGACATCGTAAACTAAAGAGCTATAAATAAGAAAAATTTGCTTATAAATATTATAATTTATTAAAAAAATAGAAACTACATTTTCCTAAAACTGTATTAAATATCAGTATTGAACTGGTATGGTACCTCAACTTATTTAACCCAAAGTTATTATTACATCCCATCTGGTTTCGAAATACACTCATTTTACAAAATATTTGATTTCAAATTCAACACAACATTTGATTGGTCCCAACACAACATTGTAAAGTCGTTCAGACTAGCAGTATTAATTAAATGGATTTTTGTTATTCCTAATAATATGCAAATCAACATTTTCAAATAGAAATATTATATTTTAAGTATAAAGTGCTATAAATTTGAAATTGTTAAAGTGTTACAGAAATTATTATACAAACTCACCATTGTTCATGTCGGTGTGATGATATTTCTGCTCATGGTACAGAAAAATTGAAATAAGAATAATTTTGCTTTACACCGGTTAAAATAGAGAACTTTTCACCTGTTGGTATAAAATATTTCCGGTCCCAACTGTCAGATATTAAAATTACCAACTAACTATTGAATGCTTAATAATTCAGTCAATTTTCTTTAATTTATCAATAATTTTATCATCAATAGTTTATTTGCTTATTATTTAAGTTCCATATTAACATATCAGAACTGGAATAAATATTTGAAAATATTTATACACACCATGACAGATAACTCACACCAATGGCCAATGTTTAAATCTTCCCACTTGAGGGTCGAGGGTGAACAGACTACCAGGGAAAGAACAGACGCTTCCAGACCTTTTACCGTTTAATATATGTAATTTTAAGCTTGTCATGTTGTAGTATTTAAAGTCAAACTAAAGTTTACAGTTCTTTTGTGAATATAGTTGCTAATTTAATAGGCCTAAATTGGCTACATATACACGAGTGGTTCTTCTAAGCCTGAGGAATTAATAGCATAGAACTATATGGTTAATGGTTTCAAGGTATGCTGACCTCGTAATATTCAGTTAAGTAAGTCTTCTATCTTTATCTATTCTTTAAAGCCACACATTATTTAGCTTTATATCTTGACAAGACACTCTTGTTGTTAAATATGTTATCGCTTCTCATTTGGTTAAAATTTGATACTTTTTGATAGTTAACCGATAATATTTAATGCCTGCTTTGAGATACTATAAAAATTTATTGAATAGCATTTTGCTGACTGCATTTTATAGTGGTTTTAATATTTGGTTTTTTACTTAACACAAACTTATTTGGAGTTTGTTATTTACTGTTTATTATAACAAATAATATTTAGGCGCTATAACTTTAGCTTACAACTAAATATATTTTAGTTATATATATATATATATATATATATATATATATATATATATATATATATATACACCAGTATTTAGGCGCCACGCCCTTCCGGTAGGGGTCTATGGAGGAGTATCACCGAGACGCGAGCCCTTATCTCTTGCTGTACTGCTCCACCATAGGCCGATCAGACACCAGCATGTTCTAGTCTAAGCCGCAGATTCATCTAGAATTTTAAACTGCTGCGTTAGCCTTTTTTATTTTTCTGTACACCGAGCTGGGGCTCGAACCTCGAACCCACATCCACTGAACCATTCGACAGTGAAGCGAATGAGAATCAGCCGCCTAGCACGCTTGGCTATCTGGCCCGATTCTTTAGTTATATTTGTTTTAAAATAGCGGAAAACATATCTTTAGAATCTCTAACAAATAGTCAAAAAATATAAAAAGCACAATAGCTAGGTTTGAAACTTATATTAAAAAGAATATATGGCCCTTCTGACTTGGAATCTCGTTTTGAAAATATTTTTAAGCTATTTGATAAATATGATGAGACTCAATCAAAGATTGCAGCGTTGACTAGCAAGGATAATTTTAATGTAGATAATGATGATGAATTATTATACCATCACAAGCAAAACTAAGAAACTTCTTTTAAACGCTCCTAGAATATCAAATCTGCAGGTTTATTATTAAACTAAACCATGTAAACTTAAGCATGTAGCTATATAAATCTGCCTAACATCAATATTCCTTTATTCACTGGTCCTAATATTGGATTTTCTTTAAAGAAACATTTATATAAACGTGAGAAGCCTAATTTTAAAATGTTGTTAACTTTCTTGGAATGAGTTGTTCACGGCTTTGGAAACCAAAAAATTTATAAAAATTTTAACAAAAAACCGGCACAAGCTACCAAAAAATTATTCTCCGTTCACAAATTGTTGGTAGCACGAAATGTGCCTCAAACTCATAAAACGGTCGTAAATCATAGGCGTTCCTAAGGTGTTTATTCAATAAATAATAATATAATGTTTTAATACTGTTGGTTACTAATGTTGGTTATTATATTATATTAATAAAAATAAGAATTTAACCATTAACAATTTTGTAAATAAGGATACCTTATCTCTATGGATATTTCAATACTAATCTTCGCGTTTAATCACTTTAGTAGAAAAACTGGAATTCATATCCGAAGGTACTATTCGTTGCAAGATAATTAGGATGAAATTCCTCAGATTTTTAATAATATAATGGGTATAAAGATGCCGGCTTTGGCCACGCGCCTCGTCTGTTGAGTTTATATTCAAAACTTAACTTGAAAGGGTGAAGTTATTACGAACGAAAACAATTTTTTTGTTTAGTACGTTTTTGATCGCATGTAATTTATGGCTCGTTAGAGTTTCCGCATCTACGGCAGTAATTAGCGTCTTGAATATTTCTTTTGCGAATTATATGCAGTGCGTGAGTGATTTTTTATTCCATATACCTACGAACATATACGTACCTTTCGCTCGTGCTCGTTTTGTTGGATTGTTGTGATGGCTTCATCATCAACATCATCAAGTTTTACACCGGTACTGTTGCATACAGTCAGTAAGTCTGTCTATTCACCAAGATAGAAGACCATTGTCCTGAATGTTCACGATGCTCTGGTTTCTCAGAATCTCACAAACACTGTTCGCAACATAGTCGAAAGTTGTGCCAAAATGACTGGCGTAGGGGAGTCAACTATATATAGGTTCCTATCAAAAAGAAAAAAACACGGTATACCTAGCCCAAACACAAACGAACACTTAAAAAGAGGGAAAAAGCCTAATAAAATTGATGAATTTGCCAAAAATGGTATTCGAAGGAAAATTCATGGATTTTAAAAAAAAAAAAAAATACCAAACCTAAACCAAATTTTACAAGAAGTTAGAGACGACCCGGATTTGCCTCATATTGGACGAACTAAATTGTGGCAAGTTTTAAAAGAATTAAATTTCCGGTGGGAGAAATCAGACCAAAAATCACTTTTGATTGACCGGAAGGAGATAATATGTTGGAGAAGAAATTATCTAAGATCCATACGAAAATTCCGGGCTGAAGGAAGGCCAATCTTCTACCAGGATGAAACGTGGGTAAACTCAGGTCATACTCTAAAAAAATTTGGTCAGATAAAAATATATTAAGCTCCAGGCAAGCCTTTATGGAAGGTTGGTCTACTGGTATCTCCCCATCTTCTGGTAAAGGCAGTAGATTAATAATTTCTCACATTGGCAGTGAAAAAGGATTTGTTAAGCATGGTTTGTTGGAATTTCAGTCCAAAAGCACAAAAGACTATCACGAGGAGATGACAGCTGATGTTTTCGAAGAGTATTTTGAGCAGATGATTGAACACATACCACCAAATTCAATTATAGTATTAGATAATGCACCATATCATTCACGACTAGTAGAAAGACTTCCAACGACTGCGTGGAAGAAACAGGATATTCTTGACTGGCTGCGGAATAAGTATCTCCCTTACAAAGATGGAATGGTAAAAGCAGAACTTTTAAAAATTGCCGGCAACACAAATCTAAGTTCAAGAAATACGTAACGGAAATAACCTACCACTGAGAAATAAATCCAATTGAACTCATTTGGACACAAATGAAAAGTTATGTGGCTAGAAAAAATACGTCATATAAAATACAAGCTGTGCGTGAATTGTTATATGAGTCTTTACAACATATTACAGAATAAAATTGGAAAAATACAGTAAGACATGTAATAGAAAAATAACAAAAAATGTGGGATCTTGATAACATAATTGATGCTACCGTAGAGACACAACGGCTAATTATTAACCCTCAAGACGACTCGGATTCCGAAGTTGATCCTATTTATTTTGAATTTGAATAGTTTTCTAATCGTAATTATATAAGGTAAGTAATAGTAGTTGTAATCGTAAGGTATTAAAGGGGAAAGGCGCAAAATGTCGTCTGTCAAAATGTTCAATGTGTTTTAAATGTATCCATTTTTTTTCAAATCCTGAGAAAACTAAAAAGCATTTTTGAAAAATTTAAAGGCAGAATAAAATATTTATTAGAATAAATAAAAAGTTTCTTTTGCATGCAATATTTTCAATTAAAAATTATACTATATTTTCTCTTTTATTTCCATCCCTGTTACATAACATATTAAAATAAACATTGTAGAAGTTTTCAGGGACTTTCTGCCCTCAGTAATAATGTAATCTTTCATTCTGCTTTTAAATTTTTCAAAAATATTTATTAGTTTTCTCCGGATTCGAAAATAATGGATACATTTAAAACACATTGAAAATTTTGCCAGGCGACATTTAGCGCCTTTCCCCCTAATTAAATAAATATATCTTTTACAAATGGCAAGAAATTTTTTATTTTTGAATAAAATAAATAAGTTTAATTAAAAAATACAATTTACATAAGTACAATTTAAAAAATATATTTATTTAGTTCAAATAAATGTTTCAATCATCATATACTCTACGACTCTGGTCGATGATCTCTAACCATTCACTATACCCTCCTAATAGGATTATAAGGTATTGTATTCCTTCAGATACAAGGTGGGTTAGTCGAAAACACCTTAAACCGTCAGTTTCAGGTTGGTTTTTACTATTATATCGTATTACCTATCCTCTCTGTATTTCATTTCTCTAATTAGGGTTAAACTTGTAGTGAGCTATCGACAAATTGTGAACCGATTATAACAAAGCAAAAACCCAGGAACGTGTTGCCCAAAACCAATTTCAATGCCCATCCTTCTTCTGATAATCCATTATTGGGTAATCTTCCTACAGCCCGTGCACAACCTTTATTTCCTTTCGCTGTTACTGATGTCGAATATGCTGGTCTGTTTCTTCTTAAGGACAGACGTGGACGTGGCTGCAAGACTATTAGGGCTGTATATTTATTTGTATGTCCCAGAACAAAGGTTTAAAACTCAAAATTTGTATCAGATTTTTCCACTCAAACAGTTTGTTAGCCTTAAAACACTTCATTTCTCGCAGGGCAAACCCACTTAGCTGATGTCAGATAATGGATCAAATTTTACTGGTTCATTCAATGCACTCAATGCATCAAGTGATTTTTTTAAATTAAATAAAGATAAAATTAAGAATAAATGCAAGCATAACCGAATTTCTTGGAAATTAATGCCACGTTACACTACTTCGGTGGTATTTGGGACACAGGGATCCATATATATTTTAGTTAAAAATATATATAAACAGTGCGGCAATATTGCGAAGAATTCCAATTACAAATTTTTCGTAAAAGTATATATATATATATATATATATATATATATATTATATACCTATATATATATATATTATATACCTATATATATATATATATATATATATATATATATATATATATATATATATATATATATATATATATATGTATACAAGAAATACTGGATATTATTGACTGTCGATATAAATAAACAACACAGTTTATTAGGGCTGCTCAGTAGGTTTGGCCGGGATGTTATAGAAACACTCTTTTGACATTTGGTCGAGCTTTCGGAATTCTTTTATTCCTTCTTCAAGACACTGTAATTAGAAGAAAGTGTAAATATTTGCAACATTATCTCAAATTGTCATTACAACTTACTAGTCGTTGAGATTATTTTTCTAAAGCTAAAAACACACATATAAAATATAACATTTAAAATAATGGACAATATACATTTTAAAATTTAGTTGAAAAGTTAAAATTTTAAAATTTTGTTAGTGACATCTTTTCATGGTGTGTTTTGACTGATCCATAGAGAACAGAAAAAAAAACAAAAATAGTGTAATTAAAAAGTAATTAGGAGTTCTTGCTATTATATTAATGGAGGTAGTATCTTAAACCTGTCCTGATAGTATGCACCATGTTTTGTATGCAGGTGTATTAATTACGGTGTGTATATGTAAAAGTAAATCTCTATTTTATTTTTGATGTTTTGTTAGTAAGTAACAATAAATGTTGCTCAATTTATCTATGTCTGACTTTTTATTTAAATAAATAAATAAATATATATATATTGTACAGCACTACGGAGTCGTATTGTAATGTCAGGACTGACATCGACATTAAATTGAAACAATATTTATTTTCAGAGTTCAATATTTTGTTGAATATTTATTTTTTTCAAATTTGTCAAAAACATTCTACAAAAATAGCTAACAATTAGATAAAGGTATAGTATTTCATCATTCTAACTTACCTACCAATGTATTTTATTTTATGAAACAAATTGCATCATAGCGGCAAATGGTATTTTGCTAACGAGCAAAACGGCACGTATTTAGGTTTTTTTTACATGTGTAGTTAGGCCCAATTTGTTTTATTATCGAACCACAGATATTTTTTTGTTCTTCAGAATTTTAAAATATTACAGTACATATCGTTTTACTTATTTATGTTGTACGTTTCGAGAAAATAGTATTTTTTATAATTGTTTTCTGTATTAAAGCTCTTGATATCTGATAAATTTAAATGTGTGGCCTGTGAGTTGGAATGATATGCTTCTTCACAATAATTTTTCTATGTTTTGCAATCACTTTTGTGCTGCGTTATTTTTTGTTTTAACCACTGCGATGTTTGCTTTATACACTGTCCATCACAATAGAGACAAGAAAGTTGGTAAATGAGATGACTCATAAACTAGATGATTTAGAAGAGGTGGCTGGTCTTTAAGCTTCGAGAATATGCCGTCATTGGATATGTTGTTTGCTCGTTCGTAGAATACCATGTGTTTCTCTGATGTAATTTGTTCCATAAAATTAAATACAGCATTTTGTAAGTTAGAATGTAGTAAATATTATGTTTTTATTTAATTGTTAGTTAATTGTCTAGTATGTTTCTGATGAAGTTGAAAAAAATAAAAAAATTCAACAAAATATCGAACTTCTATAAATGTAGTTTCAATAGCTGCAAACCTCAGTCCCGACATTTTAGGTAGTATTATAACAAACATGAGAGAACTAATGAGAGATGAAGAGCTTAGAACTACATACGGCAACCACATCAACGAGAACCTGAGAAATATACAAGTAAATTGCATAGAGGAAACCTGCGAGAAAATAAAAATGGGTGTAGCCAATGCGCATGAATCAATCGCAAGTAAAATAAAAAGAAATCACAAAAACGAGTGGATGACGGAAGAGATACTTGAGCTAATGGAGCAGCGCCGACAGTACAAAATACATAAGAACCAACGTAAATACAATGAAACTCAACGTACGATAAGAGCAAAAATTAAAACCGCAAAGGAAATCTGGATGAAAGAGAGTTGTGAAGAATTAGAATCACTATAAGAAAAGGGGGATAGCTTTGGACTACACTAAAAGGTTAAAGAAATTTCGAATATATACAAGAAATACCACGAGACAAACCTGAAAAATGATCAAGGCGACTACGTACATACCCAGGAAGAACTAGCCAAAATCTGGACAGATTATGCTTCGTCCCTCTTTGCAGACAACAGACCGAATCTGCCAACTACTAACCTATCTACAGAAACTTTGTCCGGTCCTCCGATTATTCGCGCCGAGGTGGAGTACGCTATAAAAATAGCAAAACTGGGCAAGGCCCCTGGACCGGATGGCATTACTACGGAAGCCCTAAAACTGTTGGATGATGACAACATCGACACTCTGGTAACAATCTTCAATGCCATATATGACACCGGCCACATTCCAACGGATTGGCTTTGTTGAACCTTCATAATGATCCCTAAATTACAAAGAGCGACAAGGTGCAAGGACCACAGACTGATTAGCTTGATGAGTCATTTACTTAAAATATTTCTTCGCATACTCCACACAAGAATGTTCAGAAAACTAGAAGAGCTGAGCGGCAAGACACAATTTGGTTTCAAGAAGGGACTCGGGACGCGCGAAGCATCATTCTGCTTGAATACCCTGGTACAAAACTGTATGGACCAACGAAAAGATATAGTCATCACATTCCTCGACTACGAAAAAGCTTTTGACACCGTAAAACACGATGAAATAATAAAAATGCTACACAATGCTGATATTGATGAGAAAGATATAAGAGTTATCCAGAATCTCTATTGGAATCAAAAGGCACGTGTGAGGCTGAACAAATCAACAAACACAGAGGAATTCGAAATTTTACGAGGGGTGCGACAGGGGTGTATTTTGTCTCCTATGCTGTTCAACCTCTATGTGGAGAATGTTTTTGCAGAGGCACTTGAAGGCACTGATTGTGGTATAAAGGTCAACGGGTACCCGATAAATAACATTCGTTACGCTGACGACACCGCAATAATCACAGATAACGAACATGATATGCAGTTGATACTAAATAAAATAAACACCACAGGAAAACATATGGCCTGAAGATAAATGCTGGAAAAACAAAATGCATGACAATAAGAAAGGGCGCATTTTTCAGAGTACAACTGCACGTAGATAATGCTCCAATCGAGCAAGTGAAAACATTCAAATACTTGGGAATGATGGTGAATGACCAATGGGATCCTCAACAAGAAATAAAATGCCGTACCGAACAAGCAAGACAAGCTTTTCTTAAATTTAAACCGCTACTTTGTAACCGCAATCTTTCCTTCAATCTCCGTTACAGAATGGTTAAGTGCTATGTATGGTCCATATTGTTATACGGCATGGAGATATGGACGTTGAAAATATCTTCCATTAACAAGTTGGAAGCCTTCGAAATGTGGACCTTGCGAAGAATGCTCCGCATACCATGGACAGATAGGGTGAGAAACGAGGAAGTCCTAAGAAGAGCAAATACTGAGAGAGAATTGCTCAGCTTGACCAAGGCACGAAAGATTGGATACCTGGGCCACATCCTGAGAGGGGAAAAATACGCAATCCCTCAACTAATTATCCAAGGAAAGATTGAGGGCAAGAGAGGAGTAGGTCGCAAACAAATGTCGTGGCTGCGAAATATAAAGAACTGGACAGGCGTAACTAACACTGGCGAACTTTTGCATGCCGCAAAAGACAGACGTCTGACCTTAACTTTTTGTGAATATTTAATAGGTATTACATATTTTCAATTCTTGGAATTATGAACTATTTCAGAAATTATCAACCTAACAAGTTGTAGGGCTCATTTAAAATTAAGTAGTCATTTATTTGTGTTACAACTGTTAGACCGACAATTGTAATTGAAAAGTGTAAGAATACCTAATGTTATAGTAGAGTTTTTTGTGAAAATGCCACGTCATAATAATTTTTCAAATGCGGAAATGCGGTACGTGGTTTGTGTTTATGCAAAAGCAAATTATACAAAGCGTACTGCTGCTCAAAAATATCTACAATTACACATATTCTAACAGACGACAACCTCATTGCAGGACTTTTAAAAACACTTACGACCGGTTAGCGGAAACTGTTCAAATTATAGCGGCAATTCTATTAGAAGCGAGATCTAAGAGGTCCAAAAATAATTACAGTGTATCAGGAGGATGATGTGTTGGAAAGAATTGCTAATGAACCTCAGTTGAGTAGCAGACGTTTATCACCAATAACTGGAATAAGCTAAGCTTCAGTTTTCAGAATATTAAAAAAAAGACTTAAGACCTTAAAGACCTTACCATTTTATTCTAGTGCAGAACTTGCTACCCACAGATCTTTCTCGACAAATGGAATTTGTACAATATTTTATGGATATCACAAATGCAAATAACAATTTCGTTAGCAATGTTCTTTTTACAGATCAAGCCACTTTCACACGTAGAGGCGTTTATAAATGAAAAAATTGTTACATTTGGGATAACCAAAATCCACATGCTATTTAAAAATAGAATAAATGTTTGGTTTGAAATTTTTAGGGATAATTTAACAGGTCCCTTCGAATTACCTGCAAATTTCAACGGCAATTCGCTTTTGGAATTTCTTCAAAACACCCTTTTTGATGAATTGGAAGAGTTATGGTTTATTATACAAATATGGTTTATTCAAGATCGAGCCCCATCACATTTTTCCTTGGTGGTGCGAAATCATTTGAACAATCAGTTTTATCATAGATGGATAGGGTAGGGTCTAATTTTAATCCTCTTGATTTTTATTTTTAAATACATATAAAGATCCTTGTGTATGCTCAATAAATTAATATCCAACAATAATTTTGGAAAATGCTGCAAATATTATTAAAAATTAACCAAACATGTTTCTGAAGGTTAGGAGAAATTTTCCTGATAGAATTTAAAAATGTATTGACATGAAGGCCACTTTGACAAATTATTAAATTAACTTATTGTTACAGTAGTTAGTCTAAATAAATATTTTTTAACAGTATTGGCTTATCTAGCCATCGTTTTATAAGCTCTATCTGAAATACATAAGTAGAAAACTACTTTCTCTATCGCATTGAGACAAAAGGTTGATATTTACGTAAAAAGAAACAAAGAATTAAAACAAACATACTGAAATGATTACAACGAGAGCGGCGTAGATTCTAAGAGGAAAAAAGGAAGTGTGTATCCCTACAGCACGCCTCTGGTAACAGCAGAAAACTGCCTTTTAATACTAGTTAAGTAGTATTTTAACCTCATAAATCAATCAATTTTCATACTCGAAATAACACTATTTATAAAAGCCCAGAAGAAATATTTAATATACTAGCATCTACTTATGAATTTTTTATGAAGACGTTTTCCGAGTCCATGAGAGCAGCCCAAAATCGCAAGAGATGGAGAGAATTGACAGCCCGCATTGTAGGAAATCACGATCCTCAGCAATGAGGAAACGACAAGAGAGAGAGACTTATGAATATAACTCAAGTAACTTAAAATTTCTTAGATATCAAAATAAAAGAAGAAAAAAATCCTATAGAATATTATGATCAAAACAATAACAATCTAAATATACCAATAACAGGGGAAGAATTAGAAAATGCATTTCAGAATTGTAAGAATACTTGTCCTGGACCCTACAATATACCGTTTATATTTCTTAAAAATTTAGGCCTTCAATCTAAAGAACATCTACTCAAAATCTATAATATAATCCTATCCAAAAAGGTATTTCCTAAATCATGGAAAAATTCAATCATAATACCTATTCTAAAACCAACCAAACCAAAATCAGATCCAAAAAGATGCCTACCGATATCACTCACATGTAGCATAGGTAAAGTATTATAAAAGATAATAAACAATGAGCTTATGTAGTATTTAGAATCAAACAAATAATTTATTTCAGAACAATGTGGTTTCCGAAAACAATACTCAAATTTAGACAACCTTGTTGACTTAGAATCAGAGATCCACGAAGCATTCGCAATAAAACAGCACTGTGTTGGAATATTTTTTGATATAAGCAAAGCATGTGATACAGTTTGAAAAATTTTCTTGAAAATTGACAATTTCAAATTGGAATTGACGAAACATATTCCCAAACAAAATGGTATGCCACAAGGATAAAACTAAACCACAACTTTATTCTTAGTAGCAATAAATTCGATATTAACACAAATTGAAAACACCGTCAAAGCTAGATTATACGCTGACGAAGAGAAACATAACTCTGTAGAGAAAACACATAAAAACGATTTACAATCACATTCAAAAAGCATTAACACATATTGAGGAATCGTCAGCTACAAGTAGACTTCAGTTTAACACTTCAAAAACGAAAGCAATCTGTTTCTCAAAGAGAAATCAAATAAAGAATTATATGGAGGCGAACAAAAACTAGATTATGTAGAAGAAATCCGATTCTTGGGTACGACGTTTGATAAAAAATTAACTTGGAAGATACATATTCAACAGCTAAAAAAATCCTGTCTATCTGGTATAAATTTACTACGATCACTTGCTTTTAAAAGCTGGTGTGCCGATTATTCAAGTTTAATACTTATGAACAAATCCATAATTCGATCAAAACTTGACAACGTAGCCATCGTCTACAACTCCCCCAAAAAAACACATTTAAAGTCACTGGATATTATCCAAAATAGATGTCTACATATTTCTTTAGGAGCTCATTACACAAGCCCCATTCAAAGTTTCTATTGGGAAAGTGAAGAACTTCCTTTTTCTTTCATAAAACAATATCTAAGCCTAACATATGCAGCAGCAGTGTCATCAAACCGAAATAATCCAGTACTGCATAACGTTTTTGCTTATCGATTTACAAATAAATTTCAACAAACACGTTAAATTAATCATCCTTTTTACTTTTGTATACAATCATACTTATCCAAATTACATACATTTTTAATTTCAAAAAACGTATGATACCTCTTCAATCCACAACCATGGACATATCTATTCCTGCTATCGACATCAGTCTAACAAATCTATCAAAATCAGAGATATCATCTATCGTCAATCCTCATTAAACAAAAGTTTCATACACTATGAAACAGATATGGCAATACCTACAACGTATACACCGATGCTTTAAAAAATAAAGACAGAGTTGGAGCAGCAATTTATTCGGAAGACTCCTCAGAAGATGTATAAAAATCACAGATTCTCTAAGTCCATTATCCTCACTGACTCAATTGTACTATGACAACCCCATTCTACTTCTTATTAAAAAAGAACTTAAAAATATTTCAAATAAAAACATCCAAGTTTACTTGTTATGGGTGCCTTCGGAATGTCGGAATTAAAGGTAACGAAGTTGTAGATAAACTGGCTAAAAACGCACCAACTAACCCGATGTCTAAAGAAATATATTGGTACAAAACGATTTAAAACCATACTTAAAACAAAAAATAATTCAAAAATGGAAACAAACGTGGAACAACACTTCATCAAGGCTATACGAAGTCAACAAACATCCACATCTTTGAAAACCAAAAATTAAAGACAGAAGAGAGCAAGTGATACTTACCCGTCTCCGTATCGGCCATACACGACTTACTCATGACGCATATTTATTAAAGCTCAAAAATAAACCAGTGTGTGAAGTGTGCAACAGTGATCTAACGGTAAAACATTTTTTAATACAGTGTCCCAAATATAACAGTGAACGACTCAAATATAGCATACCCAACTCCCTAAGAGATGCCCTAGAAGAAAATACACATACCCATAAAATATTTTCTTATCTTAAAGACTGTCAACTACTTCAAAAGATCTAAAACATACATTCTAATACACATACATATTATTATTATAAACTTATATATATATATATATATATATATATATATATATATATATACAGTAATTGTATCAACTGTCACAATAATCTAAATACGCTAATAACCCTGCGTGCTTGATGCGTTATTAAAATAAAAAAAAAAGTATTCTAACATGTGTAAACTGTTTGTCACGTTTGAACTAAAAATACTAAAAGGTGTTAAAACAATGGGCTAAAATCATGTACAAATGTATCTTGGTACTCGCTAAGGAGAAATATTTTATTGTGTTTTAAGTTAAATCTTTATGTTCTGTGCTAAGGTTTCTCCAGTTACTTTATGGACAATTTTTAATAAAACACCCTGTTTACAAGAATAATAAAATATAGTGATAAATATTAGTTTTGTTATAACTTTCTACAAAGTGACTGCTGGTAATGCTTAGATATAAAATGATCACTTCAGAAATTATATTCTGAAGAAATCATTATGAAGAGGGCGTCTATCTAGATATCCATCACTATTATGTTAAAGTAAATTAAGAAGTTAATAGATATTTATAACCAAAAAGCAAAGAGAAAAACTAGTATCGAAGGCGGATTATTTCCAAGAACCAATTTATTTACAAGCATTTTTATTTATTATGGCACACTGTATATTCATGAAGACACCTCATTAAAAATGTCGTTAAAAATTAAAAAACCTAAAATAGAACGTTAAAAATATAATACCTTAGCAGATAATTTTTTTTGTTAACTTTTATAGAGGAATAATTTATACAACCCGTCGTAAAGATGTTATGGCGCGAATGATACACTTCGCATTTTATTGTGAACTTTTATTACATTTTTAGTAACCATTAACAGCAGGTCCTTTTTAGGGACGCCTAATTAAATTTGTCAATATCGTTAACCTGTAACTGTCCCAGCAAGAAGTTTATTTTAACTAACGATGTAAATATTTTATTTCTTAACTTAATGTTTTTGTGCTGAGATCACTAACACAATATAAATCAAATAAAACAATTTAAAACACCCACTTATTGAAAAAAATTAAATTGTATCAGTCTCAGAACCTCTAAACGAAAACACAGATCAGTATTTTCTCATCACCTGAAAGTTAACAAATACCGTCTGAACATACAAGAAAAAAATTTATTATGATTGCACCTTTATGAAAACGTGGAGATTGTTAAAGACATGTGGACTAGCCCCAATTGCGTCAATTGTCATTCCTTTAATTGTGACTGCCATACACCGTTAACTTTTTCCTTAATCTTCAGTCATTTTAGTTCATTCATTACAATTCTCCTACTATTGTATTACTGTGATCCATTTGCCCCCTTTTCTTAACGAGCATTTTACTTTCTACTGTCTAATTAATAATGGTTGTAAAGCCATTTTGGCTTTACAACCCTGTGTGGGTCCTAGCCTCCCCAAGAATTTTTTTCCAGTCGTCCCTATCCATCTCCTTCCTCCGCCAAGCACGTATTTCCATATTTCTAATATCTTGATCTATGTTATCTAGGAATCTTGATTTGGGTCTTTCTCTTCTTCTTTGGCCAATAGGTCTATCAAGGAGCGTTTTTCTAGCTGGGTCGGTTTGCTCCATCCGCATTACATGGCCTACTTACCTCAGACGTCCTATCTTAATGTGTTTTACGATATCTGGTTCCTGGTATATTCTATAGAGTTCGAAGTTGTATCGTCTTCTCCAGACACCATTTTTATTTACCGCTTCATAGATTCGCCTTAGTATTTTTCTTTCGAAACATCCTAAGATGTTTTTATTGCTTTTTGTTAAAGTCCAGGTTTCTGAACCATGTGTTAGGACTGGTTAGTAGTATTATTGTTTTGTAGAGTTTTACTTTTGTATTTCTTGATATAACTGTAGATTTAAAAAGGAGATTAAGCCCAAAATAGCATCTAATAACCGTGCAAATTCTGCGGTTTATCTCTGCGGTAGTGTCATTTTCAGTATTGACGAGCGTTCCCAGGTATACAAATTCGTTAACTGCTTCGATGACGTCGTTTTCTATAACAAGTTTTATTGTATCATCCTTTTCCATTATACCTTTTAACCTTTTTCCAAACACATTATTTAATCCAGTACACTCTGCCACAATCAAGTCGCACATTTTCATTTATAAGATCACTTCAAATTCATCTTATTTCTACCTTTAGACATTCAATTTTTAGCATCCACTCTCCCCACATCTTTTCTAATATAACAAAAATTCTTTCGTTTTATTTTTACAATTTACAATATTTTCATCACTAATTTTCCAGAATATTCTTCAATAGTCCCTGGTCTTTGACATTGTCCATTTCAGACCCATAGTGTTCTGATTTTTTAATAATCAATATCTCAAATATTTAATTTCATCGTTAATAAACAATTATTATAAGTTACGGCTTAGCCAAAAATTAACAAACCTGATCTACTCTTCAGTCCAGAATACCTACCAAAAGATAATAAATAAAGTCAATGAAGCAGCTTGTGAAGAACTCAGCACGATACAAAGAAACAAAAATGATACTCCATTCTGGTGGACAAATGACACCGCTAATGCAGTAAACAACAAAAAACAAGACAATGTCAGAAGTGGCTGCAAACAAATGATCCAGATAATAGACAAACATACGCAAAATCAAACAGAGAAGTAAAAAATCTAGTAACTAAAGCAAAAAATGTTTCCTGACAAAAACCTGAGAACAAACAGAAAAGAAGTGAGTAGAAAAGATTTAATAGGAGAAAAATCTTGAATCGAACATTACTCACAACAGAGTCGACAAAAGCACATATTAACAACATTTACAAAAAAAAAGATATAAAGAGCTGTTCAAACTACAGGAGACTAAGTGCCATAAATTCACTCTCAAGTCTTTATGGAAAAATAATCGAAAATACAATTAAAAAAGAAATGAGAGATGTAGAAGAACAGAATGGCTTTCATTCAGACAAGTTCTGTATAGAAAGCATATTTTGTCTAAAGCAGGTTATTAAAAAAAGATTAGCCCACAACCTTTAACCGACGTAGTCTTTATAGATCTGACAAAGGCATACGGTAGTGTACCACTTTCAATGCTCTGGATAGCAATGGAAAAACAAGGAATAAAAAAATATATCAAAGCAGTGCAACAGATTTACAAAAATATAACGGTAAACATTTGAACTGGAAACAAATTAACTAGAGAAAGTCCTATTAGTAAGGGTCTCAAGCAAGGCTGCTGCATAGCTTGAGAACCTTAGGCACTCTCAATGTGGAGAAAATACTGTTTTAATATGGGCATTCCAATCACAGACAAGCGGTTGTACACGATACGCTTTGCTGATGACCCAGTCATTCTAGCTAAAAACGAGAGCGATATAGACTACATGCATAGAACATTGAAGGAGGAGTACATCAAGTGGGGTCTACAATTAATATACAAAAAACCGAGTATTTAGTTCACCGAGGAGAAAAATCAAAGAGCCTACAAATTGAAATGAGAACTATAAAATCAACTGAATTCTTTAAATACTTGTGAGTCCAAATGACATAAAAAGCAGGTAGTAACAAAGAAATATATTGTTACGATAAATATCATGGCCTAAAATAACTGTAAATATATTATGACTAATTCTGTTTTGTTGTAGAAATTTCGGCGAAGGATCTAGACCCAAATTATGATGAATCAACCGATTCGAGGTGTCCAGGTAGACCGAATTAAAACCGGTCTGAGCTTCTGGGGAGATCGCCGCCGTTCTCGAATAACAGGACTTCATATATAATAATGGAACTGTAATTGAAGGGGATCAGTTAATTTGGAAGAAGACCCGCTCGCGATTTTAATTGTTACGTTCGCCTAAAATAAATTATGTATTCTTAGTGGTTAATAAACTTATATAAATTATTGTGCTTTTTAATAAATTAAAATAAGAACCTTTTAATAAAGACATTATAAATTAAATAAAGACATAGCAGTTAAATAAATTTCATTTTAATATTCTAGGATTGGCCAAGCAAGATCAGCCATTAGACAGCTACACGGACTATTGTGGAATAATAAAATAACAAAAGAAAATAATAGAAGAATTTATAACACAATAATAGAAAGTATTGGGTGGATGTAGCCAGCACACTAGACTTGATAGAGTGAGGAACGTAGGCATTAGGAGAGAAATGGAAATTGACCTAGACATAATAGATACTATCGAAGCCAAAAGACTAAACTGGTATGGACACCTGCAGATAATTCCTGAAAATAGATAGCCAAAAAAGATAGAAAAATAGACTCCAGCCACAAGAAGAAAACAAAGTAGACCAAGAGGGTCATGGAGAGAACATGTCGAAGATATGACTGCGAGAGATTTAAAAACTGAAGATTGCTTCGACAGAAAATGCTGGAAATTATAATGCGACAAAAAACGCCAGCTGTATGCTCGTATATATACATTTATATATATATATATATATATATATATATATATATATATATACATATATATATATATATATATATATATATATATATATATATATATATATATATACATTAATAATTTATAACCATAGATACTTATTTCACAATTTTACTTAGTTCACATCTTCTTCTTCTTTTACTTCTTGGAGATCTTTCGATCTGTTTGATTCTGAAGCTGCGTATGGTTAATTTCCTGGGAGTTAGATTGCCAACTATCACTCCATCTTTTAGGTGGTCTTCCGGGAGGTCTTGAACCGGGCGGGTTGTTTCCTAGGGCAATTTTTGGGAGTCTATTCTCATCCATTCGTCTTACATGACTGTACCACATCCTTTTTCGCTGCCTTCCCCATCTTACAATATCTTGAATTTTGCACTGCTCTCTAACGTTAATATTTCTCACAATGTCTCTTCTTGTTTGCCAAATATTGTTCTTAGGATTTTCATTTCGGCAACCCTTAGCATCTGTTTCGTTTTGTTGGTATCTTGACACACTTCTATGCCATATTTATGTCATGATCGGTCGTATGCAAGTCTTTTAGATTCTAATTTTAATATCTGTGCGCATATACGGATTTGACCAGACTATCTCCCGCAGACATCCCGACAATGCGGATGCTTAGTTGATCTGACTCCTTAGGTCCTTTACTGGGTCGTTTCTGCTTGATATATCTATACCCAGATATCTGACTTGCATCACCTGTTTTATGGGGTTGTTCTCAACCACCAACTTACATCTGAGTGGATCTTTTGCTATTGTTATACATTTAGTTTTGTTGGTAGAAATGGTCATATTTAGTTGGCGGCCTATCTGAAAGAACTGAAAGAGCTGTCTCTGAAGATCATCTTCTGATTCAGCAATAATTGCTGCATCATCTGCGTAACACACCATACCAATTCTTTTGTTGCCCATTCTGTATCCGAGATTGAGAGATCTAGTAGGTTAAACAAGAAAAGGACTAAACTGTCGCCTTATCCAATTCCTCCAGGTGTTAGAATATTTTCAGTGAATTGGTCTCCTGCTCTAACTTGGGTTACATTGTTGTTATTTAGGTTATGGACTATCTTTGTTATGTTGGTCGGCGTTTTATTTTCTATTACTATATTTAGAATGTCTCCCAGGCGAATCCTGTCAAATACCTTCGTCAGATCAATGAAGCAAATATACGCTGGCATGCCGAACTCCGCTGACAGACCGCCCTCTTGTAAAACCTTGTTGTTCTTCAGCATTAGTGATATGCCTTTCCAATTTGTCCCTAAAAATACTTATGAAAAGTTTCATCATTGTATTTAAGAGGGTTCTTCCTCTGTAGTTTTGTGGGTAAGTTTGTGTCCTTTTTTAAATATGGGGATTGTGATGCTCTTATGCCATTCCTCTGGTGTTTCTGTGTCGTTTAAGATTTTGTTAAATAGTTGTGACAGTTTACTTGCAAGTTCAGGGCCTCCATATTTTAAGAGTTCATTGGATATACCATATGTTCCAGGTGATTTTCTGTTTTTTAGATTTTCGATCTTTATTCAACGTTTCCTTAGCATCATATAGCTTCTTAAAATGCTGTCGCCATGTCTCTATAGGTACTCCCTTGGTCTGTACGAACTCGTTAACTGTTTTTTTCTATTCTGAAGCATTTCCCATGCTTTCTTTTGGGCACCATGTACGCCGTTGGTGAATTAAGCCCAATGTTCTCTTTTGATTGATTTTATTCTTCCGTTTACTTCGTTTCTTACTTGGACATATTCTGCGAGAGCTTCTTCCGATTGTGTGCCTTTATATCTTAGGTAGCATTTGCGTTTTAATTTAGAGAGTTCTTTAACTTCTTGACAAAACGAAGGTTTGGTGTGGTTTATCGCCCTCGTGGTAATTTTCCGCTTTCCAATTGCTTTTTGTGCTGCTTGGTTGATGCATTTCCTGATTTTTTGCCAAGTATCTTCTACTCCCCATTCTGGTTGTAACTCGATCTCTTTTACTTTGCTGGTAATCCTGTTCTCATAAAGGAGTTTTGTACTCTCTGTTGCTAGCGACTCTATATTGTGTTTTTCGATGAGCATTGGTGGTTTTCTGTTTCGTTGCGGACATTCTAGTAGCATCTTGCTTAAACCAGCTAATAATTCTCTAATTACATAGGTAACCAACTTCACAAAAAATATCCTTTGTACTTAAACATAATTATTGCTATTTCATGAACAAAGTGATAGGTCAAAAATTCAGTAGGATGAGAGGAAGGAATTTAGTTAGTCTTTCGTTGTTATTTTCTGCATCTAATTTGTAGTTGCGATCCACACAGAACATCATAAATTGTCTCCATATATAAGATTTAGATTTTCTTGTGTTACTCGGTATATTTTCTTTAATGTTTTGGTTTATAACTTTGTTTGAAGTACCACCGAAACGACTCATTTTGACGTATACAGCTACAATAATTTTTTTGGCAAACGTCAAACTTTGCATGGTTACGTCGTTGAAAACACGAAGCTGATAAACCAATCAGAATTGAAAGACAGTTGGTGTTTTCGCGATAACACAAGCTGTCTTTGGTTTGTGATTGGTCAGATTATGTGAAAATTTTAAGATGAGTGAAATAGTCACGTACACACACATTCCCTTCTCAACTTTATTAAAAAAAACATCAGTCATTGTCATTGTCATATTTGATTATTAAAAAATAATTTGCTCATTTTTCACCACAGAATGTTTGTATCATAGTGCAAAATAAAGTTTTTCAAGTCGTAAGTGTTTTTTTAAGTATAATCCGAGAAGTGTGATCGCCAACGTAAGGTAACACATTTTAATTATTTATTATCACTCGAACCAGATCGAAGGTACTGCCCCAACTGGCAGTGAGCAACATTTCAGGAGGAGAAATAAAATCCCCCGGTGTTCTAATTAATAAATACAAGATTATTACACACTATACCTATATTGGGCTATTAGAGTGGTCGCCAAAAATCACCTTTCCGCTATTTTAAGGAACTGTCAAGTTTTAATAAATTTTACATCCTCCCTGACCTAGTCAGTTGGCTGGCACTAACCGTTGGACAAAGTCGTCCTCCTTTCGAACAGGGAAGATATACGTTCCCTATATGTGAAATTTTATAACATTGACCTCTTTTCATTAAATCGTTACAATTATTAACCGTGATTAAATTCCGTGTAATTCAAAGGTTTTCACCTTTATTTTCGAAGACAGTTTCAACTACTTTTAAAATGTATTTTTCACATTTTGGTAGTTTAACAGTCAAAATTTCACATTTATTTGTTTAATTTTAAAGTGCAAATATATTTATCATCGCGTGCTTTAATCTGTGGACCAATGAGCACGTCGATGCGTATCGCCCTGCCTTTTAACTTCTACACAATTTACGATTGGCCTATTGACTTTGAAATTCACATATCGATAAAATAGAAAAATTTATAAAAACTGTGCACTTTCTAAGCCAAGGCTTTAAGCCTCCAAGATGCTCCACCAGAAGAACACCACTGCCTCAGTTGGTTTTTCGGTCTGTTTTGATTTCGTTCAACACAAATACATTCAACTCAAGGCTGACAAGGATCCAACGATCCTAAACGGGTATGTTCATATTTCGAAATAAAGCTATTCCTAACCCTATCCCTAACATGAACATTTGTCATATCAAGCCAAGACAGTTTAGTCTTATTCCGGCTCCCATATAGGGTCTCCTATACCCTGAAAGCCCCCTTCACTGGGCTATGCTCCCCACTCGTCCTTAGACTCTTTTGCTTGGACTTTTTCACTACCAAACTGGACTGCCAGACTGGACAGAAAACGTTTTGAATAATTGTAATCCTTCTGGATAAAATTTTAAATGAATTTTTAATAAAATATACCATTATACACTGAAAGTCTTTACTTCTCTGTAAGTTTTATAAACTATGGTATACAACCAACCACACAATTTATATTATGTTTGACTTTTTTTTTTCACAATTTTATAACCTTTCAAAATTAATTAATTCCTAATTACCTGAAAGGTAGTTCTCTATTGGCAGAGAGCAATGGCACCACTAATGAAGCTACTGAAAAGAACATTCCTGAACACGTTAATGACAGCATGGCACCCAATCCGTTGCGGTAGCTAGACTTGTACTCCTCTAGATGATCTGGTAAAATCCTACATGGCCAGAATTTAGTTGAAATATTGCTTAGAATTTCACGCAAAGGAGCGGCATGATAAGTAAGCATTAGCATCTTCAGTGTGGACTAAAATGTAAAATCAAGTTAGTCTGGCTTATTTATTTTATGGATTTATTTTAATGAAATATAAGAGGTTATTTATCGACAGGCAATATATTATACACATGTTAGGTCTAATTGTATAATAAACAATGATAAGAGAAATGAAATATAATATTTGTGATATTTAAAAGACAAGTAAAGTTTAACCAACTCTATATATAATATATTGTTCTGAAGCCATTTTCTTGTGGCATTTTAAAGTAATTACTATTTAAATGGGAATAAGCCACAATTAAAGGTTAAAGTACTTTATTGACGTTTCAATTTCCACTTCGGAAATCGTTCTCAAAATACGATTTTGAGTATTTTGAGAACGATTTCCGAAGTGGAAATTGAAACGTCAGTAAACGTATTTTAACCTTTAATTGTGGCTTATTCCCATTTAAATAATAATTACTATATACCTATAATATGTCTATTTATTTTGCATTTAGTGAAAACATTAATCACATTATAAAGTATTTTGTTAAAAATTGGTTTTTTTTTAACAGATATTTAAAATTAAAGCATTTTGCACCCAAAGAAATTATATTAATAAAAAAATATTAAGATTTATAAGTAAAAAGTTGTACTATTTACCATATACTAGGTAATGGACTATAAATACAGTTTATTTTTGCGTCCAAACCATTTCTATAGGGTTTAATTCTGGATGTTGCTGGAAGTTTTAAGGAAATATGAGAACATTTTTGCAGCAACTTGTTTAATTTATATTGAATATAATCTCTATATATATCTAATAAGAAACAAACTGCATTGCTACAGGATGAACATGGTAAAGTTATATTTAAAGTAGACGACAAACTTAAAGAATGGAAAAATTACGTCACGAACCTATTCGAAGACGATAGGAGTAGTTCACCTTCCGATATTACTAACTGCGACGGACCCCTAATAACACGCTCTGAGGTTATAAAAGCCATACAATGATTCAAAGATGGCAGAGCGACTGGTCCTGACGAAATTCCAACTGAAATATATAAGCTTATAAATGATAGCAATGTTTTAGAAGCTATAACTTCGTTTTTCAATACCATTTACCAGAATTACCATCAGCGGACAACTAACTACCTAATGGTTGGTCTAATTCACTGTTTATAGCTCCACCTAAGAAGACAACAGCAAAAACCTGTGCTGATTATAGAACCATCAGTTTGTTAAACCACTTATTGAAAATTTTTCTGAAGGTAATACATGGTCGTATCTACAATAAATGAGAGGAATACCTGGATGACACAAAATTTGGTTTTCGTAACGGGTTTAGAACGAGGGAGTACTGTTTGGAATAAACGTACTAGCTCAAAGATATCGAGATATATCTGTAGACATATACTGTTGTTTTATTTACTTCCAAAAGTCATTTGATAGTGTTAAGCACTCTATATTGATCGAAGCTCTAAAAGACATTGTTTTGGACGGCAGAGATGGTGCGGAATCACAGGCTCTTAATATTAAAATAGGAGTACGACTGGGATGCCTCTTGTAACCCCTGCTTTTCAACATTTACTCCGAAAGAATTTTCAGAAAAGCACTTTCTGAAAAACAAAAAGGAATACTTGTGAACGGTGAAGTCATCAATAATTTGCGATCTGCGGACGATACAATATTCCTAGCTTCTAGTCAAGATCTGCAAACACTACTTGATAGTGTCGTTGAGAGTTGTAGGGAGGCAGGTCTGGATCTGAACATACGGAAAACCAAAATAATCGTAATAAGTAAATATTTATTTACTATACATATGTATAGCATATAAAACCATCTATATATGTAAATAATACCAAACGTGAGCAAGTTTATAAAATCGTTTACCTTGAAAAGCAATTAAATTGTAACGCAGAAAGTCTCGGCGAAATTAGATCTAGGATAGAGCAGACTAGAGCGGATTTTAAAAGGATGTCCAAGCTGTTATGTTACAGACCTAAAATTGGCATTGAGGATCCGCCTACTCCGCTCCTACGTGTTCGGTCTTACTTTATGGTTTAGAGTCCTGGACTGTGAATAAAATCGATCTAAATCGCCTTGAGGCTTTCGAAATGTGGTGCTATAGAAGAATTTTAAAAGTTTCCTGGGTGGAAAAGATTCGAAACTCCACAATACTAGAACGTCTCAGCAAGACTACTGAGATCATAAAAAGCATCAAGTAGAGAAAGTTGGAGTACTTCGGACATGTAATGAGAGGTCCCAAATATAGGTTGCTACAAAATATTATGCAAGAAAAAATAGTACCCAAGTCCAGGACAATAAAGAACCGCATGGTTGAAGAATTTGCGAGATTGGTATGGTGTTGAAACAAGAATGCTATTTAGTGTGGCAGTAAATAAAATTAAGATAGGTATGATGGTAACCAACGTTCTGAAAGGACATGGTACATGAAAAAGATAATCTCTATATAATACAATTGTTATATTTGTTGTTGTTAACCAAGGTAACATATCCGTTTTTTTGAGAATTATTAGTAGATGCTCTATTGTTATGTAAATTAAATTATGAAGAATTGTGAGACACAACAGCAGATCCTACAGGCAAATTGGAGATTAACTTTTCTTCTAACTATTTTTCGTAATTTTCATTTCATCATGATTATCTCCCGACTTAAAATCTGAAGTAAAAACCAAAAGGGCATTCGGTACTAAACTTATTTGTCCAATACAGTGTATAATAACTAACTTAGTTTCTTTTAAAAGGATTTTGAATAATTATGTAGCACTATCATTTGACCAGCTATTCCGCGTCGTATGTCTTGCATGTATATACATTTCATCAATATATACAATTGACTTACCGTTACTTGTGTAGTATTTAATACCGTCTGACTACTTTTCCTTTTTTTTTTAATTGCTGTATTGCCAGATTTCAGTAAGAGCCTAAGAAGGTATTTATTGAATTTTGGCAGGCAACGGTGGGGGGAAATCCTTTTTAGACATCTAACGTTACGGAGCAAGACACTGTGGTATCTTTCAGCCGAGTAAGATACTAGATCAGAAAACCCCAGAACAGTGCCGGATTAACCGCGTTCCGGCTAAAACCTGTACCACCGATCCAGAGAGGTGGTCTTATCTTTCTATGAACAACTAAAATAAAAAATTAAAAACTTACAAATAATCATACCCCTTACCGTAAATCTTTATTTAAATCCGTAGATATTTGTGTTAGGCCATAAACTAATAAATACTAATAACCATAAATTTCAGATTCTTGGTTCAATTTCCTCTGTCGTCCTGCTCCTTCTTTTTTATCACCCCAGAAATCAGACAGTGTACTTGTCCATTCTTTCTCTCCTTTTAAAATTGTTTGTAAATGTTTACCATGTTTCTTTCATCTAGCCCGAAACCCACTCGCCTCTCGAAATCTCCATTCTCATTTACCCATTTCTGGCAGTTAAAAATATAGGCGGGAGCCTCCGGTACCCCAAAAACAGTACAGTCTGTCGAGGTAGATTTGCCTATTCTATTTGTGAAGGTGTAAAAAATCCATGTCGGGTCAGAAACTGCCTCAGAAAGTAGTCCAGTTTCAGTTTCCTAAACTTACATTTTCACCACGGCTTCAAATCAGAACTAAGCTCCTTCGTCTACCTTGCCTTTCCACTATCATTCGCCCATTCCCTTTGCTACTCCACTATCGTTTTTTACCTCTCATTCTCATCTATATTTACATCCATCCTCCTTACATACACCCTCGCTCGAACTTTGCACAACACATTGGTCGGTATCACCGCTCCAATGACATACAGAACCTTATTTGAAACCGTCCTGTATGCACTAGACACCCCGAAGAGCATTTGTTTTTGCCAAGTCTCCATCAGCTTGGCGTATGTCGAAGTGTTTAGTGCGTTACACTACACGGGGGCAGCGTATGTTACCACCGACTGGAAAACTCCATTTAGCATCCTTCTTTTGGTGCTGCCTTGGCCTCCAATGTTTGTCATCAGCTGTATCAACGCGTACAGATTTCGATTCGCATTCTTTAGCGTCTTTTGGATGTGTACTTCGAACCTCAGTCTTTTCGACAATTAAACTACCAGATACTTTACCGATTTAACCGGTACAACCTCCACATCTTCCACTATAAAACGAAGAGAGGATTTGTCCCGGCTTCATTTTTAGAACTAACATGCTAACTTTTCTTGCTTTCTGCTTTTTTCAGGAGCTAGCTGTAGATCGTTTTCTCTGATTCACCTACTAATTCTTGCAGGGCTGTTAGTCGCATTAGCCATATCCGTTTTCTGACTGTCCTTTCGCAACCAGTGCGAAAACCATCGGCATAAGCTACAAGAGTGCATCCCCTTGGCATATGTAGCCTCAACACCCCGTCGTACAGGACATTCCACAAGATGAGACCTAGTACTGAACCCTGTGGAACACCCTGCGATAAACTGATGCTGGTATCTTTTTTTTTTATGGACGTGTTAGTAAAGGGTTTGTCAATTACGTTGACCAGGTACTCATTAACGCCCAATTCTCTCAGCCTGGATATGATTTTTCTCATCATGCCGTGTTAAAGGCATTCTTGACGTCAAGCAGGATGAGAACGTCAAGCAGGATGGGGATGTCAAGCAGGATGAGGACGGCAAGCAGGATGAGAGCCACTCCTCTCTTTGTATTCTGTGTGACTAAAAGGGTTACTTCTGTGGCGCATCTATAGTGACTCTTTTGGCCCTAAAACCATATTGGCAGTCGCTCAGCGCATGCTTTTTTTCCAGCTCTCGCCCAAGGCGCCCTTTCTGCTCGTTTAATTATGCGACTAAACTAAGAAGGCAAATTGCCTAAATCGCACTTTTTCGTCTTCACCTGTACCTTTTGGGATAAGCACAACCTTAGCTTCTTTCGTCGTAGTTGGAAACTGCTTTTGTTTAAGCAGTTTATTTAGCAATATCAGGAAAACCTACAGGTATATTAGAGGGGCAAGTCTTACTGTCTCCGACATGACTCCATCTATGCCAGATGCCTTTCGGATTTTCATCCGTTTAACAGCCTAGTCGAGTTTCAACTCAGTAAGAGGTTTCGCCTCTACGAAACCAGTAACCCTTCTCCTGAAACAGATTACTCCACCTTTCTCTCTTAAATCTTTTTATCTCATTCCTGTATTTATTCTGCATTCGCTTTAATTTATTTATTCTCTCTTCCAAATCTCCTGCTTGCATCCTTCTTAACCTCTTACACTCGCTTCTTACTCTTAAGCAATTTGTCCTTAGATGTTTAAGCCGCTCTTTTCACCAGTCTGGTTGTTTTCTTTCATACCTCCCATTTGATCTTACACAAGCCAACTCCTATGCAGCACTCTGATCCTCAATCAACACACACACACACACACACACATCGTCGCATCCTGGACCAATCAAGCCAAAAGCACCTATAAAAATCTCGTCATTTAAACATCTCTTTAGATTGATATCCCCATATTTCCGTTTCTGCCAATTACTAGCTATTTCAAAACTCACATACTTATGTAAGCTGAGCAATTCTTCTTCCAAAATGGTCCAGCTTACGACCCTGTTTAAAACAGACGTTGAAATTAGTGTGATGTCCAGAAAGGATTTAGGATTTACTATTACCTCTCATGAATGTAGGTGCCTTACCGTCATTAAAACGGTAAGCTCCACTCCACTACTTAACACGTGGAGTTAGAATGTCATTCGATTCAATTAATAAACGTAGATAAATCTTTCCTTTTTTTTATTTGAATTTCAAATATTTTGCAATCCTGTAGAGAGAACTCAAATTTCCAATACAATCGTACTCCTCTTCGAGACTTTTCTTCGCGATTTTCGATGATACACGAAAACCTTAGTTTAAGAGTCAAAAAGAGATACAAGAGTCGATTGTATGCCTAATAAACTGTTAATCATAATCCCTCAAATCTGTAGCAGTTGCTTTCCGTTTAGCAGATGTAGCTGAAAATTCTTTTAAATTATTTGAATCTTCTTTTGTAAACATATTCACAAGTTGAATTATTCCTTCTTCTGTGTGTTCAGATATTCCAGTAGCTTCGGTCACACGTTTTTTAGTAGTTGTTTGATTATCTTCAGGAAATAGTTTTTACTTATATTTAAACAATATAAACTATCCTTTATGATTTCTGTGTGAATCTAATAAATTTACTAGTACTATATTTAAC
The DNA here is from genome assembly GCF_040954645.1 of Diabrotica undecimpunctata. NCBI lineage: Eukaryota > Metazoa > Arthropoda > Insecta > Coleoptera > Chrysomelidae > Diabrotica > Diabrotica undecimpunctata. Next base: position 44,185,274 of record NC_092806.1, read on the forward strand.
GGTCTCAGTTCTATAAAATTGTTTCTAATACGCGTATACGCACCTTTCTTTATGAGCCTGGACACCATAATGAGACTGAATTACAAACTCATTTCAAATCCAGTAGTTAGAAATTCTCGAAACTAATTCTTATCAGTTCCATATATGACCCTAATGACTATATAAATAGTTTTACAGATAAAACAATCGTAATTAACTTAATGTTTCTCCTACATTATTAAATTAGGAGAGGAACAGTTCCTCTCCTAAAAAGTAATGTAGTGCCAATAAGTGCCCCTATTAAATTTAATGTCTGTTTTGTCCTTTTAATTGTGTTCTGTTTGTCCCTAAGTGTCCTTAATTGTTTTAGTTTTAATAATTTTAACATATCTGACATCACAATTTTCTGCCAAAACAGAAATCAAATTCACTTTATAAAAAAAATTGATAATTACATGTTAAAAAAATTGCACACCCACAAAATTGTACATCTTATTTCATTCATTGTCATACAACTGTCCTTTTATTGTAAAAAAATTTCAATAAATTAACACACATTTCTAAAATATATCTTTTAAATAAATATAAATAACTTTTAATAATTTAAATAATATAAAACATCACTTTCGTTTAACAAACAAACACATAATACCTCATTCCTATTTCATTTGTTAACATCTCTCACCTCAAGAAACTTCCCCGCTAATTATCAAACAGTTACAATAAAAACCGAAGATCGCCCATCATCAGCAATACAGGATAGTTTGAACTATGTTTCCCGAATCATTAACTAATAATTCTTGTACCGTCATCAATTAATTTACTTTGTACCGTTTGACCTGAAGATGCTTTGCAAATTGTAGAAAGCGAAACCGGTCGTTTTGGTAGTAAAATTAAATTGATTGTGAGTAAGTCTTAATTTATTTCTTTTACCTATTTTTTTTATCTGAGTTAACGTTGTCTGATCGAACTATGAAGCTGCGAGATTAAAGAAAATTTGATATAAAATTCAACATTGTTGTCTCTGATATTCCAACTATGCAATTTTGATGTGATATTGAATCGCCAGACAATATCATAAGCTTTATTAATATCAAAAAAGACTGCAATATAATCTTGCTTATTTGCTATGCTTTATGTATTCCTGACTCTAAGTCTATTAACTTATCTATAGTGGATCGATTTTGTCTAAATCCGCTTTGTTGTGGAATAAGGAGTTTTTGTTGTTCTAAATACCATATCAGCCTTTTATTTACCATGGTTAATATAGTTTTATTGTTTATTTTTAAATAAAGTTTGACCTATATATGAAAAAACAAACAATATTTAAGAATAAAATTCAGTATATACATGTTGGCCCTTGACTTTTTCCTGTATATGGATTTTACCATAATGTTTTGAAAATAGAGACTTCATGGAGCCTTGGGAATTGAATACAGCTACCTTGGAAATATAGATAAACAGACGTTTATTCAAACTTTAAATTGTAGTTTTCAAAATGTATGAATATGAAATACTTTAAATGTAGTTCCATTACAGTATTTATGGCAGGGACATCACGAATATATTCAGACCATTCAGTAAATGACGCAATAGTCTTGCTGATTGATTGAAATCGATAACATTTTCCTTCAAACTACAATAATGTAGATTTTCAGTTTGTATTACACAATAATCTAATAATCGGAGTGCATACTCACACTAAGATACATGCAATAAAGTCATTCATTTCATTTTAAAAGAAATCTGAAAATAAAGTTTACAATATTGATTTACTTTATTAAAGTGGTAATATTTTATAGCTATCTTATTGTAAGTAAAAGTTAATTCGAAAACAAATCAACCTTTTGGCAAATGTAATAAAATATTGTTTGGAAGCAATTTTAAATATTAGAGACAGATAAAATATTGGATTTGCTTAACCCAGTGATTCTCAACCGGTGGGGCGCGCCCCCCTAGGGGGGCGCGGTATTATTAATAAGGGGGCGTGAGCCTATTCGAAAAAAACATCAATAACATTGACTTCTTTACTAAAATCAAAGCAAAACAAAATTCTTACAAAATAAAAAATAAAATACACATGAACACTGATATAACAGGTATAATTATAAAGAGCACTGAACACTAAATTATGAACAAGTTTAATAATAAATCAGTGACTTCCTTGAGCTTGATTTGTAGAATAAAGTTTATCGTAACGGGATGTAATATTAGAAATAGACGTTCTTAGTTCTTTTTCTATATTTAGCTGCGATCTATGTTTGGTCTTCAAAGCAGCCACCGCAGAAAATCTTGTTTCGCAAAGGAAGGATGTTGAAAACGGCAATAGTATACGGAACGCTCTGGTTTTCAGTGCAGCAAACTCATCATTTACTCCTGCCCAAAATTCAAAGAGGGATTTATTATTAAACTGTTTCTTGATTTCATCATTTGCCGTGAAGTCAATGAAGGTTTCTTCTTCGGAAGTAGAGAGTTCTTCCGGTGTAATTTGGAACGGATTCCTAACACACTCGTAACTACGTCGGCAAAAAAATATCTTAAAATTTCTAGTCAGCATCGCTAAATAATTTTCAATGGTTACAAAAACAACTTTCACGTGTTGTTCTTCAACCTTGTAAGTTTTAATACATTCATCTACACTTGCAAACATTTCTAGGTTTTTTTGCTTCACAATTCCAATTTTTTACAAAAACCATTAACTTTATCACTCGTATCCAATATATGTATATTGGCTCCTTGAAACTGAATGTTCAAAGTATTTAGTTTCTCGAATATGCCAACCAAGTAGCTCAATTTCATCAAAAATAAACTATCGCGAAACATCTCGGCTTCAGGTCTATTTTCTTCTAGAAACATGGCGATTTCATGCCTTAACTCAAAAACACGTTGTAAAAATTTCCCCCGTGATAACCATCTTGCTTCACAATAAAATAATAATGTTGAATGTACTGGCAGCCATGTCTTTTCAAAGTGCAGAAAAGATTCTGGTTTTCAAAGATCTCATTTTTATGTAATTAACTACTATTACAACCGTTGTTAGCACAATATTCAGGCCAGGAGACATTTCTTTGGAAGCCAGAGCTTCTCTGTGGATCATACAGTGTGTCCATATATACATTGGAGACTTTTGTCCCACAAGCGCTTGTAGACTATGAAATTTTCCGGACATTGCACGAGCACCATTTGTGCATATTCCGATGCAAATCTTTTACTCTATTTTTGCTTCATTCATTCATATAATCGTTTAAGATAGCAAATAATGCGAGCGACGTTGCTTTCAGTTCTATTGGTTTGCAAAAAAGTAGTTCTCCTACTAATGATATGCCATCACACAATCGAACGTAGGCAATAAAATGAGCATCTTTATTGCTATCTGTTGCCTCATCAAGCTGAATCGAAAACAGCTTGTCGCGCAACTTCCCGAGTAGCTGATCCTGTACATCCTCAGCTATATCACAAATTCGACGTGCAACAGTATTATTTAATAGAGGTATAGACTCCAATTTTTTGGCAAAATTATCTCCAAACATAGTTTCTACAATTTGAATTGCAGCTGGCAAAATAAGCTCTTCACCAATAGTGTGAGGCTTTTTACATCTAGCTATTTGCTGGGAGATTTTATAAGAGGCAAGTAAAGCTTTTTCATTCACAGTCAAAGTTTTTTTAAAAATGATTTTTATTTTTCATGTGATCTTAATTTTAACTTGAAGAATTCTCGGGGTTGATTAATGCACTCACTACGAAGCGTTTCCAAATGTCTTTTAAGTTTATTTGGTTTCATGCTGTCGGCTGCTAAAATTTTTGAGCAAATGATACATAGAGGCCGTTCTTCTTCATTTACTTCAGTAAACGTAAACCCAAAATTTAAGTAATCTTAAGAATATTTTCTTGATTTTATTTTTGGAACCACTCTCGCCTGTACACTTGTTGATGCTTCACTAGTATCGAATGCTCGCTTACGCCCAGTTAAAAATTTATCCATGATTTTGTATAAATTTATGTATATTTACCTACTGCTTGGAATATTTTAATACCGTGAACTGCAATTAATACACGTAAACTACAACATAAACCTTCACAATAAATTTAACAGGTGCAGAAGGACTGACTGGAATGACTAAATTGACTCGACTAAGGTCTGGGTCTGAGGAGGAGAGAGAACTCGGAACTCGGAACTTCTCGCGAAAAGAGACGATCGGTTCTGGATTGGTGTTGCCACATATCAATAAATTTACTTCTTCTCGGTAATTTGATAATTAAGGTTTACCGGTAAGTTTAGTGCAAGGGCGGATCCAGAGAGACTGGCTAAAAAATTTGACAAATAAATATACTTTAATAACGATAAGGTTTGATTGTCTTTATGGAACCTAAGTGTGTGAAATGTGCCTTAAAAAAATTTCGGCACCACCGAAAAAGTTCATGTACCACCAGCCCCCCCCCCCTGAAAATCGGTCCTGGATTCGTATATTTTTATTGTATGAGGGGGGAGGCGCGGTGAAAATAATTATATAAAATTGGGGGTCACAACTGGTAAAAGGTTGAGAAACGCTGGCTTAACCCATTAACGGCCAAGCAATGAAAAACAATAATTTTTCCGAATTTTTTTTTTGAAACTAGTTAAAAAATACCTCAACTAAGAGACTTTAATGATTAAAAAAAATTAACAATAACATCTAAAAAATTAAGGGTGCGTGTACGTACCCTTGACCAATACTATTGGCTAATACGATTATTATTTTATATGAAACTTTTGCATAACCTACATTTCTTTCGTGAACTTGTATCGTGCCTTCTAACCAAATGACCAATATTGTCAAATCTTACATCGCCAGGCAAACTATCTTTGGAGGGACGTCCACAACCCGAGTGAGGAGCCACTTCTGTGTTCACTATTTTGAAATTGTAATTGTGACATTTTACTATCATTTGCAATATTGTAAATCTTCCAGCTATTTACGACTGTGCTATCAATAAGAGTCATAAATAGAGGCCACCACCATTTCGTCCCTCTTATTCTGATTAGGTAATTAGCAATGCCATTATTGTGCAAATTAACACCACCAATAAACATATTGTATTCGGCTACTACATTAGGCTGAGATACGAGAATATTTTTGTATTCTTTCCGACTGTATCGTTCTGTTTGAACAAGAGGTAGTAATCTGCAGCTATCTGTTATTACCCTAACAGCAGAATTATCATTCAATCTTACAAGTAAAACTTTAGATGCTGTATCAAATGCAGACTCGAATGTTCCTAGTGTTTTTTTTTTTAACGTGTTGCTATTCTATAATGGACACTTTGCAGTGCAGTTTTCTCTTATAGTAAATGTGGCAAAGATCCTGTAGATCCTGCAGTGTCGCAAGAAGAGCATAAGAAGATGGGGTTTTTCAACTACAGAAAGAAACTCTAAAACTATCTTTGTTCCCAAACTATTACGGGAATAAAAATTATTATGTTGTTTTTCTCCATATGGTATAAATTGTATAAATAACCTGTATGTGAACAAAGACACCATAATTTAAATTCAAATCTTACAAGCTTTCCGAATGAACATCTTGCATGAATGACGTCCAAAATATGGTACCATTTTCTAGTCTATTTAAAGTTTATGCTTAAATATACCAAATTGTAAAAATTTTATCGTCGTATTACTGCGAAAAGTCACTAACTAACAATTTTGTAGTTTCGAGCGATTGGAAGTTAAAGATGAAAATTGATTTTATAAATTATATTTTAAAAAACAATTTATGAACTATATTTTTTTACAAACTTAAACATCTGGTGTAAAAGTTGTGCTAACATTTTTCAAACAAAGTTTATTTTTTCATAATGTTTTGAGGAAAATATGGAGTTAGTGAATTTTTGCACAACAAAATTACATGAAGTACCAGTTAGTTACTTTATTAATTAATAACTTTAAGAATACAAAATAGGGTTTTAAAAAATCATTCACTTTCTTCTTCTTGATCTTCTTCGTCGTCTTCTCTAGCAGGTTCTGCAGTATATTCTGAAGTATTGTTTGTGACGGCTAACGATTCATACCAGGGATGTAGCTCTTCCGGTATAATACTTTTACGACAAAGTTTCATTAAGTCTTGTTTCTTCAGAATGCTTGAATGCTTCAGAGTGGTTGATGGTAAGCTTTTTTGATATCTGTAATTGTATTTTGGCGACCTCGCTTACAAACATTAAGAGTCATGTAGGGTCCAGTATGACTGTAACGGAATTTAATTAGACCTGGATATTGTTTTTCATAACGTAGACACTTTATTTTAAGCCATTTTACCGTATTACCGTCAGTACTTTAGTGCGATTTTTAATCATTCTTGTACTAAGGTCTTTAAGGTCAATTATATCGGAGAAACCTAATTGATTAACATGATACGTCTTAGCCTTTTTATTAATTCTGCTGGATCTGGTTTTTCTCATTATGGTCATCCATTCCATGACAGAGTTAACTGATATATGCCTTTTTTCTCTCTCAATTGCGTTGTGCATACTGCCGACTTCGATGAAATAATGGCCAGTCATAAATGGATTCATTTTTTTTTGTGAATGTCTTAAGACCGGTTAAGGTGATAATACTCTTTGCATAATGGCAGTTTAGAACAGAGTAATCACCGTAAGATTTGTGCAGTACACCGGAACTGAAGAAATTTTGGAAAATGATTATATAGGATGTCCCACCAGCTTTGTTGTCATTTGCCTGCTTGATCCAGCACCATCTACGTCAGATCTTCATCCCTGAGTATGGAAATGGTTTTCTTTTTGTTCCAGTTGAGAGTTTTGTCCTTGCAGCTCCAATCCCAGAGATAGCAAGTTTTTTTTTAAAGTTAAGTGGCAAAGTTTGTGAATTAAGGTAACAATTAACATAATAATTTTTCCAAATTAAATAGACATTATTTTTGATAATTGATAATTGCTTTCATTAAAATAAAAGAATTTGTAATATTTAAAGTTTTATAATGTGTTAGAGGCGTGGCCAACAAAATGTCATAATTTATTCTGTCATACAATGTTTTGTTGACATATGACATTTTGGTTTAAATCTGCTGTTGTTGTAAAACAATTTTAATTTGATTATTAGATAGAAAAGATATTTTATATAGAAGGTTAAATTTTAAGATATTTTCATAAACAAGAATATCTTTAATTTTTATTAATCTAATCTGGCCGTATTAATAAATAACCTAGGAACAATTTCGAAAAATTTTGTAGCAATCTCCTTTGTAAACAGATAAGCACGTAAGATTTTGTTAATTTTATTATTATGTTATTTAGTATGCTTCTTGTGCAATCTGTATTTTTGATAACTGTTTGTTTGAGACAAAAATAAACGTTTGATTTGTTTTTCCAACCATTTTGTTTATTTTAGTTTAGAAAAATCTCCTAACTTTTTTGTGTTTACTTATTTAGGAAGGAAGAGCCTTTTTCGTCTTTCCTC